>NC_045428.1:547017398-547336394 GCF_902635505.1 Sarcophilus harrisii | reverse complement strand
AACAATTGGGTAAAACCTGCCAGAGCTTGTACTGTATCAGCATAGCCTTCTAGAGACCAGGGTGACCTTCAGATTGTGATAACATGAGTTAGGTCCTTTGCAAAGATTCATTTTCAATTTGTGCTAAAATTTTTACTTCAAGTCATTGGATATACAAGTCTGAAAAGAATACTAAATTACGTCCCATCTCAGCCCCTCTCATTTCGAATAGGAAAAAGTATGAGAGGTTGTTACGCAGCATTTCATTCCTAGTATGTCACTTAATTAAAACTTGTTTTCCTGCCTTAAGTCCAGCATTCCTCTTGATGTCTGGTTTAGTCTTTCAGTAACATGATCTCTTATAATGGATTTTAAAGGATTTGTGGTTCAATTAAAGGTTAGCAAGCATTTTTTAACAATCTGCCATGTGGAAGATATAAGTATGACAATGATTATTCCAAGACTAGGACGCTGGGAGATTTGTTTATTTATTTACCCCTTGTTTCTAGTAAATTTTGACTTTGTAGAATATTGGATGGAGGCATTTTAGAGATTTCCCTTTTCCTGAAAAAAAGAACACTTAGTGACTCAACCATTGAGTGTTATCATCTGTGGCCCCAGCAAACAGGAGGAGGTCAAGCTAGAAGGAATTAAAAGGAAACAGATTTTGACTTAATCAGATAGCTAGAGTGGGCCTTTGAAGACTTAGGTACTAGGCTTGCCTAAGGTTACACAGGTAGTCCTAATCAGACTCAAGATTCTAAGAAGGTACCTTTGACCCCAAATCTAGTACCCTTTCAGAAGTCCTCCAAGAAATAACTTGTTATCAATCCGAGCTGACAGCAGAACGGGCTTCCTGGGAAGCATTGACACACCTCCAGCACTTGAAGTGTGAATTCAGGTCAAGACTGGATAACTCTTTGTTGGGATTGTAAAGGATGGTGCCTCAGATGAGGGAGTTTTTGCTAGGTGATGGCCAAGGTCCCTTCTAACTCAAAATACTGTGCTTGCTACATTATCACTTCCCTTTGAAACAAGCGGTACCCAAGAGTTTTTAATATTGATTTGGGCTCTTTTTTTTCTTTCTCCTAACTCTGCCTCTTGTTTGTACGGCCTTGAGTCACGTTGGAAGGCCATTGTGGACTTTGGTGCTTAATAGAAGGGCCTTTGGGGATATGGCAGCAGTGCTTATCTCTAGTTTTCCCTTACTTTCCACGCTTGTACTTTGCCCTTGAGTTGAACTGATCCTGGCAGATCAGAGTATCAGCTGGCAGACTAGCAGCCCCTTTGTGGCAGTTAAGAAAAGTGTCATGGAACAACTTTTCTTATGCAGACCTGCTTAAATTTAGGATCTCCAATTGATTTAAATTTTGGTGAAATGTTTTTTGGGGATGGTTTTTTCCATCTCCCCATAAAATAGTGGCAGAGTTCCTCATGTCTGCATGTGAATTCTTGCTCTGTGGCTACTACCTGTATAGCCTTGGACAGCTCACTTCAGGAAACGATTATTCAGCTTGTTTTCTTTGTAATCGTATTTTTTGAAAGGGAGGAAACTCGATGATTTCTAAACTGCCATGTTACCTTCATTACCACACTTATTCACATGAGTATTCCTTGTTTCCTGCCTTTCGGCCCACATTTTTGTGAAACCCACAGCTCTAGGCTGACCTATAAGGCATCAAGTCCCTCCCAGCCCAGCAGACTCTGGGACCAGAAGTGGAAAGACCCAAAGCGCAAAAATTAGAGACCTGGCATGGCATGGCCGGCCCTGGAGGTGGGAAGGTGTGTACCTCATGAGGTTCAGACAGAACTACAGAGAGTTGGATCTGTCAGAGAAACTCACTTCTGTTTTCTCAGTTTTATTCTGAGCTCTTTGAGGAACACTAAGGTCAAGGATGTTGGGTAAATGTTTAATAATTGGGCCTGAAGCACTTGAGTGCCCTCCCCCACCCAGGGCAGCTCATCTCTGCTTCCCCTTCCCTTCCAGGGCTCCTTGCCCTTGTTGGCTACCCCCAGCGGAGTCAGGAATCCTTGCCCCATCCCTCCCCTTATGTCCACTTCCCTTTTCCCAGTGGCAGTGGGCCAGGTTCCCTCTTTGTAATGCCCCAAGAATTCCTGGGCTTTGTAGTAATGGTGCACCTGAAGCCTCTTTAAGTATTGACCCCTCCAGTCAGAGTGTGAGCCAAGAACTGTCTTCTCCTTTTACTCTTTGCTTGCTTAGCACCGTGAGTGTTTTAACCCTATCAGCAAAGTGTCATTTCTTCTTTGGCTTTCAGGTGAGTGACGATATGGTCGTGGAACTGATTGAGAAGAACTTAGATAGCCCTCCTTGCAAGAACGGCTTTCTCTTAGATGGCTTCCCTCGGACAGTGAGACAGGCGGAGATGGTAGGTGGATTCGTTTTGTGGCCCCGGAGTGGGAGGAAGGCCTGCTGGCACGTTTAACATTCCAGCTTTTTCTGAAGAGAAGAGGGCTCAGGTCACAGCCCCAGAGGATTAAGTGCAGTTTCACCCTTACTCTCTTGCAGCTCGATGACCTCATGGACAAGAGGAAAGAAAAACTAGATTCAGTCATTGAGTTCAGTATCGCCGACTCTCTGCTTATCCGGAGAATCACAGGAAGGTATTCACTTTCCCTGCCCCCCACCCTTCCCTATTTAATTCCCCCAATCCCTGCTTGCAGACCTCTCTTTGTGAGTCCTTAGCAAGGTGCAGTAGAGCACAGCCCCCCTTGAAGACTATTGTTGGAACAAGAAGTTCTGCTCCATCTTGCTTTTGTCCTGAGAGTACAGAGATTTGCTGAGCTGGTTTCAACCTGTGAAAATGACCATACTTGTAGTCCTGCTCTGGGTTTCATTTATGAGGTCAGGGAAAGAGGAGTCGAAGGATGGGGGGAATCAGGGACTGCTCTAGTTCCAGCCTAGGTGTCAGTTAGAGAAATGGGGCCTTTGTGCTCCCAGCCCTGGCTCTCTCCAATCCCTAAGTTGACTCTTAGGAAGTCAGGATTTCTTAGTGTCCTGTTATAGTAATAGAGGTCTGGCATGTCAAGGGGATTTCTGTGGATGCTACAAGAACCTCAGAGATGGAATGTGGGTCAAATGAGTAGATTTGAGCCAGGAGTTGCTCAGGCAGGGGAAGGAATGGCAGGCAGCTGGGGGTAGGACAGATTGTCTTTGGGTAGAGAGTAGTGCCGAAGAATTATCCATAAGAGGGTAGGCCCCTCTTAATTGACCCAGAAGCGAGAATCTGGTCTTGGCCAGGGCTTATTGCAAAATAGCCCCGCTGAGGCAGGAGTAGTTCTAGCTGGAGATGATAGATTGGTTCCTGATGGAAGGGTGGGGAGTGGATCAAGAAATCGAGTCCTAATTTGCTAATTAGGCAATCCTAAAGTGGTAGGGAAAGATCCCAGTAGTGAAGCAACTGTACCAATTAAAACCCTTTCAAAGAATTTCCAGGTGTGGTCTGTATAGTATACTACACTTGTATTTTTAATTATCTTTAAGATGTTTCTTGTCTTATTTCACCAACTATTTCTTGTAAACTTTTATAAACCAGGAGCTAAGTTTGATATAACTTTGTAAATCCAGTGCTTAGCATCATGTATTTTTAGTAGATATGGTATTTGTTGGCTGGCCCCTAGACCAAAAAGAAGTGAAACTGAAGGCTTCATTAAGGACTGCAGTTTTAATGGGAGGTAAAAACTAGGAAAAAACAACTCCAATGAGAAAAGAGCTTTTGTTTCAAACAATCTACAAGCATTAATTGTCTCCTATGTGCCCAGCACTATGCTAAACATCACAGAGAATATAGAAGCAAAAGACAGTATGCTTGCCCCACACTCCAAAGAGAAACAGTGCACATACTCTTAACAAGCAGACATGAAGTCCTTTTTGTTGAGAGCCCAGTGCAAGCTAGGCTCCTGTGGGACACTGATTTCTAGAGCTTGAGCTTCAATCACACGACAGCCAGAACAAGCCCGGGCTTCCTAACCCAAACAGCAATAGAAGCTATGGGAGGGGACTCTCCCAGCCTGAACCTTGGCCTTGCTCACACCCCATCAGTGAACATCCTCCAGAACATCGGAATATAACTGGCATCAAATTATCAGTGATATGAAGCATTGTAAAATACTAGCTTATGCTACAGACTTTCCAAAAAATCTTTTGTCTGTGGATCATTCCCTAACACAGGACACTTAATAGACACTAAGTCAATAACTGTTTGAATTGAATCCCAACCTTCCTGTAGTGTAGAGAGTATAAATATTATTATGTGGACTTTGTAGGTAAGGATACTGAGGTTCAGGCAGATTAAGGAACACTTCCAAAGTCACACAAGAAGTATCACAGCAGAATTTCGGAGAAAAAACCAGGAGGACTTGGAGATCAGGAAGCTGAGAGCTTGGGGGGGGGATGGAGAGCCACAGAGGACTAGCTTCCTCTCCTGGACAACTGAATAAATGGGGACCCTTGGAGCTCATTTAATCCAATTATCTCGTTTCACAGCAGGCTAGCCCTTGTCTGGGAATTGTCTGAGTCAAGTTTGGGACATAAGTTTTCTGATCCCAGTTCAGTGATCTTCTCTTGTCCAACCAATTGGATGGAGGTGGGCCAGAAACAAGGTTCCCTCTGCACAGAGGGAACATACACACATTTGGGCCTTGTTGGCAGTTTGAGGTGACCAGAGACAGCCTGAGAGGGAAATGTCCCTTCTTGGACAATAGGAAATCTAGGACTGAAACGCTAATAAATGCAAAATGGAAGTTAGAGACTTGGGCGTTGCCCTGTTGAAAGTTCTGAGTGACTATTTAAACAAAAAGCGTAGTAGCAGCAGGGAGATTACTCTGTCAGTATTGAATCTGTACTCGTGGTATCATTTCTTCATTTGGCACTTGTTATCAAAAACCATGCGACATGAATTCTTGGTCGGGTTGGCGTTTTCCCCTCTGCTGTGCAGTGAGTATCCCCTTGTAGAGAAAGAGAAATTGAAGGGTCAGAAGGCCTTCCTGTGAGGGTGTCCCTGGGCATGGAATTGGAGCTATACTCTCAGTCTTACAGCGGTGAATGTCACAAAAAGCTGCTCTGGCCAGCCTCTGAAAGGCCTGGGAGCGGCCTTAGTCTGAGCCCACACCAGCAGAGCCTCAGAGCCTGTGCCTGCAGGGAGGAGTCCAGCCAGCCGTGTGCCCAAGGCATTGGGAGTGAGGAACTGCCTGGGGCTATTCCTGCTCCAGCTGGGCCTCTCCAGGGCATAAACCTTGCCAGGGGAAGGCCAGCCATTAATAATGGAGGGTGAAATTGGGAAGGGTCTTAGAAAGATCTGGTTCAGCTTCCCCACTCTGCAGCTGGAGTAATTGGAACCCAAAGGATTTGGGTACTTGAAGGATCACAGACAGTGGCAGAGCTGAGGCTCAGACCACAGGGCACTGCACTAGTGGCTCTGCTGCACTTAGCTCACTCCCCAGAAATGTGTGAGGGAGAGTCCTTCCTGACCTGGGGAATGCCATTGAGCTGGGGAGAGAAAGGGGGGTGTCTTGTTTTGCTCTCTGGGTACTATTGTCCATCAGGAGCCTTCTATTCACCTGCCCCCAGCTTCTCAGCCTTACTCTGAAGAATACTCATGACACCCACCCCAGGTACCTGTCTGACCTGCTAATGGAACTGTTGACAAAGGAAGCCATTGATTTGGATTGTAATAGAGGAAGCAATTAATTCTTCGTGTCAGGAAGAACCTTGGTAGTTGTTAACAAAACAAGTACAAATGTAGATTTGTTTTCTAATCTATGTTTCTATGATAAAAAATGCAAATTGAGCCAAAAAGAAAAAGTTTTCCTTAAATGTAAAGTTTCAAAGACAGCTTGGTCAAATTTCTTTATTTTTTAAAATTGCTTTTTTTTTCTTGTTATACTTGTTTGTTAATTTTTTTAAATGCGTATTTATGAATTGAGAGAGAAAAATCAGAACAAATGGAAAAAAACAGAACAAAAAGAAAAAATAAACATATGTTGATTTTCATTCAGTCTCCATAGTTCTCTCTCTGGATGCAAATAAGTGTTTTATATCCAAATTTATTGGAAGGGATTGCCTTGCATCATTGAACCACTGAGAAGAAACAAGTCATTTAAACTTGATCATCACACAGTCTTGCTGTCAAACTTTGTACAATGTATTACTGGTTCTGCTTGTTTTGCTCAGCAACGGTTCATGTAACTCTTTCCAGGCCTTTCTAAAATCAGCTTGTACTTCTTTTTTAAATCTTGTTTATATAAGTTAGTTTTGTTTGTGCAAAAACTTTTTCATGTAAAGTAATCAAAGTAGTCCATTTTGCATTTTATTATGTTGCCAAATTTCTTAAAAAATAATAATAAAACCTTGAGGATTACTGTTTTTGAGACGTGAGAAGATCATTGATTTTAGAAGTAAAAGGAACTTTTGTGGTTTTTAAGTCCATTCCTTTTATTTTACAGATGAGAAAACTGGGATACAGTTTACAGTAGGTGACTAGAGTAGATTTGAGCCCAATCTTCCTAACTCTAATGCCCCATCCACTCTGATATGGCTGCTTTTCAGTGTGTTTCTTGTAACATCTTTTCAGTTCAGGCTGTGTTACTATTATTATCTTTAGAATTACTGTTTACATTTTTCATCCAAAGGGTATTCTTTTTTTTTTTTTTTTTTTTTGTTCGTTTAAATACATGTTCTCAGAAAGTTTGCTAAATTATCTAAGGTTATTTTTTAATTACATCCAGGGACCAAGGGTGTTTTTGGTTTTTGATTGTTCATTTAACATTTTTCAGGCTGATCCATCCTGCAAGTGGCCGCTCCTACCATGAAGAATTCAACCCCCCGAAGCAGCACATGAAGGATGATGTATGTAGATTAGTGGGGATAGTTTCCTGGTTTTCTTTTAAATGCCTGGAAATACTTTGTGCCTGAAGTTTTTCCTGAACCTTCCCTAGAAAAGAAGGTTAAGATAGGTATAAGATTGGAGAGTTCAAAGAAAGGAAGAACAATGTAGAAATGAAGACTCCTGAGAGAGCTAGAAGCATCCTTGGAAGTTAACAATCTTGAATTGACCTTTACATTTGGAAAATACAATGTTTTGAGTTTAACCTTGTGGAGCAGTAGATTCTAGACCCGGGGAGCATTCATGCAATTCCTCGATCCTCCCATACCTGGTACATAAGCTCCTGGTGGTCAGAGATAGCCTTATTTGTAGGCAGATTTCCTGAACCAGGTTGGTCTTGCTCAAAAAATTAGCAGAGGGGATCTAAAGATGTGAAGGAGAGCTAGCCTCTGGGCTTGCGGGGGCAAGCTTAGAGAGCATGCATTCGGCTCCCTTGTTCTCAGATGAGGAGGTAGAGGACTCATCCTATATCATACAGGTAATGAGGAGGAGGGCCAGGGCTTTGGGGTCCGCGATTTTCCATTATGATGTTATGAAGAAGAACATAAGGACAAGAATCACAGGGGGCATGGGAATCAGTTTGCATTGCAGGTCTGTCTTGCTTACTGCCTTCTTCCTGTTCCCAGATCACTGGGGAGCCCTTGATTCGACGTTCCGATGATAACGAAGCTGCTTTGCAAACCCGCCTGAAGGCCTACCACTCCCAGACAACCCCCCTGGTGAAGTACTACAGTAAAAGAGGGATCCATTCGGCAGTGGATGCGTCTCAGTCCCCAGATGTGGTGTTTGCCAGCATCCTGGCAGCCTTCTCCAAAGCAACATGTAAAGATGTGATTATATTTATCTAGGGGTCTGTTCCCACGGGGGACCGCTTGATCCTCCTTCTGTCTGCTTGGGGGAGAGTTCAGAGTGAGGCTCAGCCCTGCCAGGAAGACACAGTGTTCGAGCTCTTAATTAAATAAGCACTTGACCATTTCTTCGGCATTTGTACCTGTGCACAACTGTCATGTCATCCATTTCTATGTGGTGGTTCTCACGTGTGTATGTGTGAGTGAGCGGGGGAAAGAGAGAGTGTGTTTTGTTTGGCCAGAGGAGAAGACCTTTAGAACATCCTTGGTCTGAGTATTGTCTGCTGAGCCAGTGACGGTTCTGAACCACCCAGGGGATAGAGCCCCAGCCCTGAAGTCGGGAGGACCTGAGTTCAAATCTTGCCTCAGACACTTAACACTTCCTAGCTATATAACTCGGGGCCAGGCACCCCCAATTACCTGGCATTGGGGGGGGGGGGGAGGGAATACAAAGGACCATCTTGTCCAGCCCCTTTGTGTAAGTCAACTGAGGCCCTGAGAGAGAGATTGGCTTACACAGAGCTAGGGTTATCATGGCCCAAACCTGAGATCACAATAGACGGGACATCCCACCTAATCCTGCCCTCTCCATTTTCTGAATGAACCTGCTGACACAGAAGTTCTGAAAGCCAGCGAAAGCATGTGACTGTCATAGAGGCTGCTGTGGGGCCAGCCAAGAACCAAGAGTCCTGAGTCAGACTGTCTGCATGTGGTGGCCAGGGACCGCAGGTAGAATTGTAACCAGGAGGAGCTAGAGCGGGTGAGGGAACCTCGGAGCTCGTGGCACTCCTGTCACTTGCCCATAGAGACACAAGGTTAAGTGCACGGCTGTGACTGGAACTCGAGGCTCCCGCCTGGGCGACTCCCATTTTATCTGGTAACAATCTTACTCCAAAAGGCCTCTTCTCTGTGAGGCAATAAGACAGTGGCACTTGTATAGGAGCTATTCTGTTTTGGTGACTGATTGTGAGAAAACCTAGATGAAGTGATTGATCCTTTCACTTCAAAGCAGCCCCCTTTCCCGTGATGGCAGGAAATGCGGACTCCTCACTGAGCCAGCCTCTTTCCTTCTGAAGCTCTAGACTTCCCATCTTGGGCTTGTTTCATTTGAAATAATGAACTCTGCTGTGAGACCTAGAAAAGGCAGGCTCTGGAAAACCCATTTTCAGATCAGTAGTTGGAGCAGTGAATAACACTGGCTGTCCTTCCTCCATTTAGTCTGCTGATTCATGGCAACACGGCTTCAGTTCCCAGCCCTGAGGTCTTCCCTCTTTGTCTCTGGGTTCCCAGAAGGCTCTATCCTGTCACTTTGGCTAGTTGGCCCTCTTTGTCTGGTCTGAGTGTGCTGTGTGCCCCTTCCACGTCTCTTATCTGACTTTTGCTGTGAAGGATAAAATCCTCTCACTCAGAAGTGAAACAGCCTCACAATGTCTACTTACTGGAAAACACATGATTAGTAAGTTTACCCAAGGGACAAAAGTGAAAGCAAAACAGTTTTGACTAAAGAGACCTTGTTCCTCCCTCTTCCCTCAGCCCCCGCCAAGGGTCAGACTCCTGGCCAAAAGACCTTGGGCTCCTGTGCCTGGCTGGAAACAGCCATCCACGTGATTTCTCTAGCGGGCTGGCTGTGTCAGCGTCCCTGGGCAAGGCTTCTCTCCCCAGGCCCAGACAAGTGCACAGACCTTCAGGGACAGCTCTGGGTCCGCATGGGGAAGTCCAGACCATAGGGCTGTCAAGAACCCCAGACGAGCCAACCCACCACTTGCCGTGCCAGGACTGTGGGCCCTCACTTCACCTCACTTGCTCTCAGTTTCCTTGCCTGTAAAAATACTTGGTTTCCCTAGCTCAGGAGTAAAGAATTAGGGCCAGTTACTGGTTTTTTCTCTTCCCAGACAAAGCCCCATGAGGGTGCGGACCAGGTCCCGTCCCAACTTTGTATCTTCCCCAGGGTCTAGCATGATGCTCCCCAAGCATTATAGATGTTTGCCAAGCTACTTGTCATCTAGACCCAGAAGGGACCTCATCCCCACCCCTTTGTTTTGCAGGTGATAAAACTGAGGAACAGAGAAATTAAGGGACTCGCCTGAGACCACACAAGTAGTAAGTAGTGGGGCTGGGATCCCAAGCCCGCTCTTCTGGCCTCCCTTCTTCTACCACCTGCACACTGCCCACTGAACACATTAATGAGAGGGTGGAAGCTGGGAGGGCTCTCCACAGGGAGTCCAGCCCCTCTGTAACAGATGAGGAAATGGCCCAGAGCTGGGAAGTGGCTGTGGGAGTAAGTAGCCAAGTCAGCCTTGAGACCCCCTTGTGATTCCCCTTCCAGGAAGTAAACCGCCTCTGGAAGGAATCCTAAAACTCCGAGTTGGGTTTTCCTTGTTTTTTACCCTCGCCTAGTGGGGAGCACATGGGTTACCCCTGGATGACGGGCAGCTTGGACCTGTGGGTCAGCCTCGTTCTGCTTTGCTTGGTTGTCTGACTTTTAATGCATTTTGTCTTCTCGTGTTTCCTTTTCTTTATTTCAGCCAAATGACTGCAGGCCAGGCAAGACCACACCATTGCTGACCAACTTCAGAGCAAGAGTCCAAGCTTTTAAAAGTGCTGGGCGGAGGGGAGGGGTTGGCGAGGAACAAGAAGGGATACAAATTGGGGGGCAATTGCTTTAGTGGGGTCGTTTTTCCCCATTCAAGTGGGAGTTTTATAAATAGTAGCTAGATGGGAGGGTATGTTGTGGGGAGAGGGTTGTACGTTTCTAAAGCTCCCAACGTGGAGGGTGTGGGAAAGAGGAGGAAGGCCTAGTATTAATTCTACAGGATCCCTTGGGCACAGTTACCTTTCATCCAGGAATGTGATTGTAATGGAAAAGCCATTGACCTAAGACCTCAGTTGTCATTTATGGACCTCTAAGCTTGCCAGATGGGGAGAGCAGTAACTCCCCTGTTGCCTCCTCTCTGTTCTGTACCTCATAACAGGGTAGGTTTTGGTTGCTGACCTTAACACCCCACATAATGTGACCAAATAACAATCCCCATGTTTGGTGAGGAATCTCTGTGAGAAGGGTGGCTGGACACCTTGTTTTATGGAACTCGTAAGAGTCAAGCCAGCTGATTCCTCCCGTTTTACTTACCTCTGATGTTGACTAACTCCATTAATCTCAAGGGAAAAGCCATTAAGTTGCTATCTGCAAGTGTGCATCCTCTATTCTTGCCTTCTTTCTACATACTGTAAAGAATCCCTTTTATTTCCTTTTTAAAAAAAAAAACCAACTTTGAAGATTGTCTCATTCCAAAGAAATTCCTTCCCCCTGCAACTCTTGAGGCTGAAACACAGCAGTCTTGTGGTGGTGTGTTTTGTTTTTTAAAAAACAAGGTGCCTTTTTCACCTTTAACTGACCAAATGCTGCTCTTTTTTGGCCCTGGAATCAATAAAATGTATTAATCATTTGTAGCCCTTTGGTGGTGATGTCTCTGGGGGCTGGATGTAGCATTGGATTCTGAGTTGGGTTTGTGTGCTTTTTGGCAGTAACTCATTTACCACTGAAGACTGAAGCCTCTGTGTGTGTGTGTAAGAGCCTTTACTTAGATCTTTGCTAAGTGCTGAAAACTTAGACCTCGGTTGACCTTGAGTTTGTGAAAAATTTATTTTTGATGTTTTCTAAATCACTCCTGCCTTGACAAAAAAAAAAAAAAAAAAAAAAAGCCTTTGTGAGTTGCTGTGCTCAAACTTTTCCTCACCTCATAGCCAACCTGGTTAGTATCCTCTCCAAATTTGAGTTGAGTCTGGATTAGCTGGTTTTGTTCTAGTCTTTTATGTCAAGGTTTCTCAGACTAGTAGGACTCGGAATTTGTACTCCATTATGCCCCTCCAGAATTTAAGGCTCCCTCCATGTAGCAATGAGGCTTTGGGGAAGGACATTAGCAGAGGAGACACATAGAAAACTTTGGCTCACTAGATCCATAAATAGCTGCTTCCATTTAAATCTGACCATCATTCAGCAGGGAGTTTTCACAAACTAGACCATTTCTAAATTGCTGAGCTAGATTTTCCACTATTTGCCTTTTCAGCTTTCTCTCTAACTAGGGAGATGGTCCATTTGTCTGTCCTGGTTAAATTCTCCACCCTGTGCCCATCCCATAATGCTGCCCTTTGCTGGGGGGGGGGAGAGAGGGAGAGGAATAATCAAATCTTTTTTTTTCCCTTTATATCTGTACTAAATATTCTTTGTTGTAGAAGACTATTTAAGAGGGCTTCCATGCAACCACCATGCTTGAAATCTGAGGAGGCAGTGTCAAGAAATATATGGAAATTTGGAGAGGAGGTGGCTTTTAGGATTTGCAGGGAAAGAGATATTCCATTTTGGATATATTAAATCTAAAATTTCAGTGAAATACCAAGGTTGAGATGTGCAATATGGAACCAGATCTCAAAAAAGAGACAAGGGGTGAGTAGATGAATTTAGAATTCATCTGCGTGGAGATATTTAAACCAATAGTTGCTGATGTCAGAGGGATAGTCTAAATGAGAGTGAACAAAAGATTGGTCAAGAAGCAAATTCTTACAGAGAATCTGTTTTAGCACCCAAAACTGGAAAAATTGGGGAGATCCAGAATGATAGGGAATTGCTCCAGATGACAGTGGAATAGGAAGGCAGACAAAGCTAGCTACTGGAGGGGTAGGACCGAGATGGGTAGGGATGACAGTATTTGGGGAGGTCATAGTATAAGGGAATAGATTTTTGACTCGGGTGATTGAATTGTAGAAATTAGAGGAGATAGATGGGAGTTTGCCATTGGGTGAAGGAAAAGCCATTTGGTCAGATTCCCATGAGCTTGAGAGCTCATTCCAAATGGGAGCTGGTGATGATTGAAGCATGAGATTCTGGCATCTGGATGGCGTACAGCTTATATTTTAGTCCCCTGAATCCATTCCTGACCACGGTCCCATGATCTGGACCCCAACAAGACAGGAAATGAAGCATAGACGACATAGGACCTTGGGAACCCAGAGGTTCCTTTATCAATGCACTCAAGGTTGTCCCCTTCAAAGTAAAAATCCTTCCTGCTGGTGACTGGTCATTCAGCCTAGGAAATTCACTGCCACCAAAGGCAGCCCGTTCTACTCTGGAGATGGGATACCTGAATAGTGCTCTCAGGCTAACTAAATTCAGCCTCTTAACTTCAACGCATTGATGCTAATTCAGTCTTCCAAGACAAAGCTTAAGGATAAGCTGAGATCTTTGCCCTTATGGCCCTTCAGAGACAGCAGGTGTGTTCTCTACTCCCCAATTACTCCACAAATAAGCACACATTAACTTGCAGGCTCTGCAGATAGAACTGGAAAGGCCCTGCGCTTCAACTTTAGCTTTACTAGTTTTAGGGAAGGTGAGGGGGTGGAGAGAACAGGGGAGCCAGTAGTAGTGAGGGGGCTCCGAAATGTTCCACCCACAGGTTAACACTGACTGACCCTTGGAGGAAAGTGGATTCCAAGCAGAGGAGGGACAGCATGCATTAGCGGTATGGGGGAAAGCCAGTCCGAAGGGAGCTGGAATCCCACGGGACAATGGAAGGAAAGGAACATTTATTAAGTGCTGACTAGCCCAGGCTCACAGCTGGAACTAAGGGCTTCCAGGGGCAGGAGCCAGGACCCTATTGTGTGTGAGGGGGTTGAAGAGGTAGCATGGGGCCAGATTTTAAAGGGTCTTAGATGCCCATAAAGAGGAGTTTATAACTGATCCACAAGTAATAGGGAGCCTACAGAAGTGATAGAGTACTGGAGGGACATAGCCAGTCCTGCCCTTTAGGGAGTCTGGTTTTCCAGAGGATGGATTGCGATGGGGAAAGAACTAAGGCCAAAAGTCCAATGAAGAGGCTAGTCCCGGCATCTTTTCCAAGTCTGAGCCTGATGACATTTTGAGCCCCCTTAGTAATCCGTGCTCATCTAAAAGCAGGTCCTTTAAATTGGGTGTCCAGAATAAAAATAACACATTTCTAGAGTATCTTTCCTGACCAAAGGCCTGTGAGGTAACAGGGGGGAGAGGGAGGGGATAACACAACTTCTGGAGTACCGGGGCTGAATGCCCGGGCTTGGCCTGGAGTAGTTCAGAAGGCCTGAATTCAAATCTAACCTCAGACTTCAGTAGCTGTGTGTTCCTAGGCAAGTCACTTAACCTTTCTCTTTGCCTCAGTTTCCTCATCCATCAAATGGGGACAACACCCTCTCCTCAAGTGAGAACTTTACAAAGCACAGCATAGTTCCTGGCACATAGTGGGACTTAATGTTAACTATTATGACGGGAGTGTAGTAGTCTCCATTTTATAGAGAAGGGAACTCGGCCCCCAGGGAAATTCATTGGTATAAGGAGCCTTGTCCAGGGTCCTTAGTAGAGTACACTGGAGTGCATGAGCACAGTGGTTCTCATGGCAGTTTTGCAGGAGACTGTATCACATCATTGACTCCTTCAGTGACCTTCAGATCATTTTCACAAGGACTGTTGTCCAACCCTATCTCTCCCATCCTTTAGTTTTCCTCATTGTTTTTAAACCTTGTAAAGGATTTTACACTTATCCTTATTAAATTTAATCTTTTTAGGTTAAAAATAGCTGAATAGGACTTAAAAGTCAAATTTTAATCTCTTACTTTATAAATAAAGACAATAAGCCCAAAGGCTGGCCTGAAGTCACATGGGCAATAAATAGCTGAGCCTGCAGCTGACTGAAGCACTAGGCCCTCTGACTCTATGTCCTGGGCACTGTCTTGGGACCTCCATAAATTCCTTGATCTTGCCCATAATGAGTTTACTAGAACCGTGATCAAA
Organism: Sarcophilus harrisii; assembly: GCF_902635505.1. Lineage (NCBI taxonomy): Eukaryota > Metazoa > Chordata > Mammalia > Dasyuromorphia > Dasyuridae > Sarcophilus > Sarcophilus harrisii. Next base: position 547,321,851 of record NC_045428.1, on the reverse strand, counting down.
GCAAGACTAGTCTTATAGGCTACAGGAAGACAACCAGGAGATGGGGGTTCTCACTAACCACTGGATCACCATGGTCCAGTCCCTGCCCTTCAGAGTAAAATGGGTCCATTTCATTCACTCACTCCTGGAGAGCCTACGGCTTTTTTCTTTTTGAAGATGCAAAATATGCACAGATGATTTATCAAAGAATTTAAGAAATATTTTATCTTCACAACAACCCTAGGATATAGGTACGATTATTGTCACTTTTGAGGGACATCCTCCAGGTGAGTGAAGTGAGGCTTTGGGAGGTCAAGTGATTTGCTGATTTTGTCCAGGGTCACACAGTTAAAGTGAGGAAGAATTTGAACTCAGGATTCCTTGATTTCATATCCAGAACTGCATTAGCTAGCCTCAATGTGTAGAAAATGCTTTGTGAAGCAAAAAGGCACTACCTAAATAACAGCTATTTTTGTAAAAAAAAAAAAAAAAATTCTAGGTTTAGAGCCGGAGGAGACATCTTCCTCCTCACCATTTTGACTTGTTTCCTTGGAGCATTCTATTGAAGCTAAAGGTATTCCAAGATAATCAGAAAATGATGGGAAGATCACCAGATTTGTAATCCAGGGATCTGGCTGTCAACCCCAACTCTTCTACTTGGGTTATGTGACTTTAGGCAAGCCTTTCATTCTCCAGACCTCTGTGTCCTCATTTGTGAAGCAAGAGAATTGGACAATGATTTCCAAATCCAAACCCTATGAAATTGAGGGAAGGAGAGGGGGGCATTTTGCATAAGACTGGGTAAGGACACCATCTTGTCATCTCAGAGACCTCAGAGCTTCCCACAAAGGGAAGTTGCACTCTGAAGAAACCTAGCAACATCCTCCTTCTTACTTAAAATCCATGACAAAAAGGACATACTTTTTTTTTTTTGTTACAGGTAATGGGTTTTCATCATTTATAACCCCAAAGAGAATGTGGTTCTTTCAATGTAGATCTTGGAAAACAGGCATCTGTGTGGGTAGATGTTGATAATCTTGCATCTTAAAAGAGGCAATTCATTAGCGAATGTGGAAATATGTTTAAAAGAATTGCATATATTTAACCTATATCAGATCACTTGCTGCTTGAGAAGTTAAGGGAGTGGGGGGGGGGGCAGGTAGGTAACTCAGTAGATAGAGCCCCAACCCTGAAGTCAGGAGGACTTAAGTTCAAATCTGACCTCAGACACTTAACACTTCCTAGCTGGGTGACCCTGGGCAAGTCACTTAACCCCAATTGCCTCAGAAAAAAAAAAAAAAAAAAAAAAGTTGAAGGAAGGAGAAAAATTTAGAACACAAAATTTTACAAAAACGAATGTTGAAAACCATCTTTGCATGTGTTTGCAAAAATAAAATACTATTTTAAAAAGAAAGAAAAGAAAAAAAGGCAAGTTCCAAAGGCTAGAACAGAGGGGATGAAAAGGAAGTAAAGCAGAGATGTTTTTAATGGAAATAAGTAGAAACCAAGCATCTGTCCATCAATCATGGGCTGGCTAAACAAAGTGTAGTGTGTGAATGTAATGGAATATTTAAAATACCACAAGGGAATAGAAGAACATCAAAGAAATGGAAAGACTTGAATGACAATCACATTATGGAACATGAATGAAAAGAGCAATAAAAAGAACTTGATAATGATCAGCCTTTGTCCCGGAGAAACTCTCAGGAAATTTACCTCCTACTTTTTGTTGGCAATGTGTGTGTCTTAGTGGAGGTGGTTGAAGACATGTGGGATGATGCATACACTATTATCAATTGATTTTGCTTGATTGTTTCTCCTTATCACGAGGGAGAGTTTCTTGGGGGAGAGGAAATATACCAGGAAATGACTATGATTTACAACCAAAGAACTTTTAAAAAGAGACAGAAGGAAGAGGAGGGAGGAAAGAAGGAAGGAATGATGAAAAGAGAAGAAAGGAAAGAAGGAAGAGAGGGAGGGAGAAAATTGAGTAAGGGAGCTAATATTTAGTGGCAAAAAGAGGAATGGCAACGTGGTAAAGGCTTCCTTCTCTCCCATTCCCAGCTCACAAACAGCTACAGCATGATGCAAGGCAGGAACTATGGACAGATATCAAGTGCTAACTTGTGAAGCATAAACACAATTATGTAATGATTAAAGCAATCCAAAAAACCCCAGCCAGGGCAGAATTCCTCTGCCAGCAGTGAGTTGCCCTTCTCTGGAGGTAGAAGACCACCTGCTGGCTGTGTAGAAGAGCTCCCCACTTTAGAAAAGGACCCAAGCAGGATCTATGACGGGCCCTTCAGAGGGAGGACAAGGAACAAGACCAGCACTCTGGGAAGTAAGCGAGAGTGGAACATACTGGGTGCTAGGCAAACTTCTTTGTTAATGAATCCCCACTTCTGCTGTCAGCATTCTGACGGGGAGCAGGGCAGCTGGGTGTTGCGGAGTGGAGCAGAGGGCTGTGTACCAGAGCACAGCCCCAGGGGATTTTCTTCCTGCAAATGAGGTCACCAGCTGCTATAAGAGCCCCAGGACCAGGTGAGAAGGTGACAGGAGAGCCTAACAGGCCGGCAGTGCTCGCACCTCCTGTGCCCAAAGGTGGGATGCTGAGGGATCAAGAGCTCCCTACGTCCCAGCCACACACGCCCCCATCATTCCACAGCCGCTCTTCTCCCTTGAGGGCTGATGCCCAAATCCTGTGTCCTACAAGGATGCTAATTATATTCCCATCCTGGTGCCAGGAGATGAGGCAGAAATTACCTTGTGGCTTTCTCTGGTAGCAGCAACGGGAGCCCATCCTAATTTTCCAAGCTTAGAACACATTCCTTCTCCTTTACTTACCCTCAAGTCCGGTCAAACTGGTCTTTCCACGTAACTCTCCCTCTCCTATATGCATCCCTTCATCCCCGTCCTCTTCCACTCCTTTTTCCTCCTTTCTGCTTTTAGAATCCCTGATTTCTTTCCAGCAATCCATCTTCCTCTTAGCTGCCAAAGCAGTCTTCCTGAAACACAGATCTGAATGCATCATCTTCCCCCTTCCCTCTTACCTCCAAGATTGACTTTAAAACCCTCAGTCTGGCATGTAAAGTCCTTCACAACCTGTCCCCTTTCTACTTTTCCAGTCTCCTTATTCCTTCCAGTGGTTCTCAAAGTATGGTCTAGAGAATCCTGGAGATCTCTGAAACCCTTTTAGAGGATCTACAAATTCAAAAATAGTTTTTATTTCCAATAGGTAAATGTCTATAAATATAACCCAGATAAACAAAAATGCTTTGGAGAGACCCTCAATAATTTTTAATAGGATAAAGATACTGGAAACAAAAGTTTGAGAACCACTGCCACCCTTAAGCATATTCCATGATCTAGCAGGGACTAAGTTTTTACCTTTCTCTGTATTCCATCACAGTAGGTGCTTAATAAATGCTTGTTGCCTGAGCTTTCTTGGATGCCAGGTGCACACATGCCCCAAGCTCTCACTTGAAGCCTGTCCAAGCTGGGATTTGGCTTGCTAGAGTCTGCTGAGCGCTTGCATAACTTTCAAGAGCCCAGAATGACCTTCAAAGAAAAACTGTAAAAAGGGAAGTACGTATTTCAGTCCAACCTAATGCAGCTCACAGAAATGGGAGAGCTAGGCTAAGCATGGGAAGGGTCTGTCATCTGCTGGACAGCAGACAGGAGAAATCCAGGAGATGTTCCCGGCCTGCAGAGAATCTCCAGGAAGAACAGCTATTCATACAAAACTGCAAACACGCTTAAAAATATTGTGTTTTATTGATGCCTTTCATTTTACATCAGTCATTTCCAAATATACCACCACACCCATCCACCCACCACCCCAGTGAATCTTTCCAAGAACAGAAAAACAGCCAAACAAAGCCGACTACAGCAGTGGCTGTGTCTGGCATTGTTGTACGTCACATCCCGTACCCCATGTCTCCAACAAAGACATGCATTTCCTCACCTCTTCTCCCTGAGCCAAGCTAGGTTCCAATTAGACAGAAGCACGAAGCCTCATTGTCAATCAGCTAATAAGCATTTATTAACCACCTGCTGTGTACCAGGCATTGAGCTAAACTCTGGGGACACAAAGAAGGGCAAAAAAAACGTCCTAACCTGAAGGAGCTCACAGATTAGTGTTGGAGGTGCAAACAAGAAAGAGACAGAATGCCCAAGAGATAACGCAATCCAAGGGTTCTGGTATTGCTTTTCTGGGTATTTACTTCCCCTTGGTGGCAGTTCATAGAATTTTTCTGAGTTCTTCACTAATTAGTTGTAGGGTTTTGGCGGGTAGCTAGGTGGGGCAGTAGATTTAAAAAAAAAAACAACAAAAACAAATAAGAGTCAAACTCATCTCTCTGAGTTTTACTAGCTGTGTGACCTGGGAAGGTCACTTAACCCGACTTGCTTCAGTTTCCCCATCTGTAAAATTAGCTGGAGAAGGAAATGGCAAACCACCATGGTGTCTTTGTCAAGAACATCCCAGAAGAAGTCACAGAGAGCTGGACGTGACTGATATCACAATAATATAGTGGTACAGAGGTTTACAGGAGAAAGAGGGGGAGCTCCAGGGATCAGGGAAGGCTTCCTGGAAGTGAAACATGAAGTGGGCCTTGAAGGGTGAAGGATTTGAAGGAACAGGGAGGAGCAGGACGTGCCTTCCAGGAACCTTATGACCAAGAGGTCCAGAGGCAGAATGAGTAGTCCTGTTGGAGACACATGAAGGAAACCAGCCCAAATATGGGAATTGCAGTCTTTATAGGTGGAAGGGACCATCAAGTCCACCCTTTTTATTAAACAGGTAAGGAAACTAACCAAGGACTAATGACTTTCTCAGGTTTACATGGATAGTGAAGAGCAGGAAGGACCTTCCAGAGAAGGGAGCCTTGTGAGTCAGAGCTTTCGCCCCAGTGGGGAGAACATGGGACAGAGTCCAGAAGATCAGGTCAAATGCTGCCCCAACCACTTCCTAGCTAGTGTACCTGGCCAGGTGATTTCATTATCTGTGCCTTGGTTTCCTCATCTGTAAAGTGAGGGTATCAGATTCAATGGCTTTTAAAGTCTCCTTTGGCTCTAAATCTATGTTCCTATATGAAGGCAGGAGTGGGAACGTTCAAGGGCAAATCAAGTACTATTGTTTTGTAAGAAAGACTGATGTTCTATCACAACTGCCTATCAGGGGAACAAACTATCTCTCAAAGAAATGAGCTCCCCATCCCTGAAAATATTCAAGGAAAATTTGGATGGCCCCTTGTCTAGGATGCCAGACTGGGGATTTCTGCACTGAATGGAAGGATAATCTTGGAACTTCCTTCCAATTCTGATATTCTAGGGTTTTCTGAGTAGAAAAATTATTGACTGTAGTCAAATGTTATTCTCTGCTTCCAATCAAGTAGTTTGACTAATACAACGATAAGAAAAGCAGTCAGAGAATGTATGGATGGGCAGAAAGATGACACTAGACCTGAATTCAAATCCTGCCTTAGATACTTACTCAACCTCAGTTTCCTCATTTGTAAAATAAAGATAATAGTAGCCTCTACTTCATGAGGTTATAGGGAAGATCAAATGAGATGACATTTGTACAGCACTTTGTAAAATTTAAAGCACATATTCTGTCATTTCGGTCGTGTCGGAGTCTTGGGATCCTGGAGTGTTTTGCCATTTCTTTCTCCTGTCTGTCAAATAAGACAAATGAGGAAACTGAGACAGAGTTAAATAACACATCCAGGATCACACAGCTAGTAAATGTCTGAAGCCTTGAACTCGGGTCTTCCTGACCCTAATCCCAACATTCTATCTACTGTGCCTCCTAGCAGCGCCACAAAGCGCTATGAAAGCTGCTATCATCACTATCATTTTTATGATAGATCCATTCCCTATCCTTATAAAAATATCACAGAATTTCAGAGATGGAATGGATCTCTTGAGGGCATCTAACTCAGATCTATCCCCAACATACTTGAGAAGTAGTCACTCAGCCTCCTCCGCCTAGAGCTCATTTCCTTTCCAGAGAGCTGATTTCACTACTGGATCTCTCAAATCAATAGGAAAATTTTCCTTACATAAACTAGAATCTCCCTCTTGATAATTCCTAAAAAAAAAAAAATGAGAGAATTGCAAGTAAATACATCACATACACACACTCACACCCCTAACATTTCACATCTCATTCAGAAAACTAATCAATATTTTGGGGACTACAGGTAAATTACCAGGCTTACAAATGGTGGGTAACCTGGGTCTGGGGCTGCTCAGTTGGAAACCAGTTGAATGTCCAGTTCAGAAGATCTCCTTTGAGTCTCTGCATGCTGGAGAGCTGGACCCACAGCATCTCTCAAGAAAGGTGAAGAGCCTGACTGTTCAAAAGTGACCAGTCTTGACCTAGTTTGATATTAAGGGAATTGTCTGCATTCTTGACAAGGAGATCAAAACAGTCCCTTTTTCCCTTTTTGGGCCAAAGTTCTCGAGCTGTTCCCTGGCCCTTCTCCCTCTGCCAAATCTGGGACCCCAGGCTGTTCTCTGAGGCTGGGGGAGTCCTCAAACCTCAACCCCAATGTGAGGACACCCGCCCCCACCTCCCTCCTGAGAGGAAACAGAACAGCAGACTCAGGAATGGAAGCAGAGAGGTGCTCTTTGGACCTCCGTGGTGGTCTGGATCCAGACCAGACCAGCATCCGGCAGCAGACCCCAGCTCCGTCACATGCTCCAGATAGCCAGGGAGCAGTCATGGTGCCAGTTCTGTGTGAGGGCAGTGAGCACTTGGAATGTTGCTGAAGGACTACAATTGGGGAGGCTCTCTAAAATTTGTAAACTAAGGAACCAATTTCACAAGCTCTGAAAGCACATTTTCCCCTAAGAGCTCAAAGTGTTTTTACATCAATCTTCATGTATTTTTTTTCCACATTCAATACCTTTTATTTATGTGGACTCAAAAATTACATCAGAAAATGTAGAATCTAAAATGGAAATTTATGGTTTTCTATTGAATCCTCTTTTTATGTTGTGCTATACACATGGAAATGTTCTTTTTGTGTGTGTCTTTTTGTATTTAAGTTCAAAATGAATAAAACATTTTTAAAACACATCAGAATCATTTCCTAGCGTGCCCCTCCCATTGAGTCATCCCAGGTAACAAAGAAAAATTGAAGCTGACGGTGTATGTATCATTCCACACACCCTTAGTTCCCCAACTGTTTATGCCTCTTTTCTCTGGCTTCAACATTGCTCACTGTAATTAATATTTTAGTGTAGTGACCTAGAGCGGTACCCCATCTGTATAGTCAAGCTTCACGTCTTAGTAAGACTTTTGATGTATGGCTCAAAAGGAGGCAAAAAAACACGTCCAGCCTCTTCTCTCCCCACCTTTCTCCAAGGGAGACTTCCATTCCTGCCAGAAGCCACTATTCTGTTCTCTTCAGAGAGAGGGAGAACCAGTCTAGAAGCATATTTACCTGCTCCATTAAATATTATTCATCTAGTAGATATAATCAGATTCAAGCTAACTTTGGTTGCTTTGTCATTTTTGAGGGGAGGGGGGATTTCAAGCTCTATACCCAAGGCTTGACCCCTTCTCCATCTAATAGCAGTTCCACAATGAACACACATAATGAATAGAAAAGAAATCCATTTACCCAAATTACAGCAAAACAGAAATAAATCAAGGTATACAGACAGGAAAATATATCCCAGATAATACAAAGTGAAGCAGCTCAGCCATTGGGAGGGAGATAATTCACCTCAACCAAGAAAGAGTGCCCTAGATTTCATTCAAAGGAAATGAATAGCAAGCTGAGAATAAGAACATGATGAAGACTGCCAGCTTCTCTCATGTCTTCCCAGAGTCTTTTTCACCCTGAAATGGGTTTGGCTACCTCCATATTCTCTCTTGAAGCAGGAAATCAACTCTTAAAGAAAACTTGAAGTTTAACCAGTCCCAAAGTGGGGGAAAAGAAGGGGGGAATAGGACATCCCATCTCAAAACTGAAACTGTCTCTTTCCAACTCCACATCACCCAAAACTGAGAATAGAGCCTTCATCTCCACTAATAAGGAGAGAGTCCTATACCAGTGGGCCTTGAGATTGAGATTTCATTAAAATCACATTCTTCCAGCAGAAGCTCAAGAGGTCACACCTAAACTTCTCCTGAGCAGAGATGCTATAACCTCCCCTTCTCCCAAAGTGATCCTCCAACCTCCATTGGAAGGTCTCCTCTTTAGCAGCTCTCTGACTGACTCAACTGAATTAATTCCAAAAAAGTAACTGCTCTTTACTGGATTTTATGAATGCTGACAAACTGGTGAGAGACCTGGAGGCCAGGCCAGAAGAAAATCAATGGGAAGGAAAGGAGATGTTTAGAAAGCATATGGGACAAATATTCATTTACTTCAAACATTTGAAAGGTTATTGTAGGAATGAGAGAATCAACTTGCTCAGCTTGGCCCTGAAAAATGACCTAGGGGCAGTGGTTGTAATTCGAAGGGGTCCTCAAACTACCGGCCTCTGACCAGATGCAGCAGCTGAGGACGTTTGTCCCCCTCACCCAGGGCTATGAAGTTTCTTTATTTAAAGGCCCACAAAACAAAGTTTTTGTTTTTACTATAGTGAGGCCCTCCAACAGTCTGAGGGAGAGTGAACTGGCCCCCTATTTAAAAAGTCTGAGGACCCCTGTAAAAGCTTACAGAGAGGCAACAACAATGTCAAACTTCCTAAAGAGAAAGCTTTAGTTGTGTGATCCTTGGCAAGTCATGGTGCAGCTAATAATAGCACCTACCTCCCAGGGTTCTTAGAAGGAACCAATAAGATAATCTATGGATAGTACTTTGTAAACCTTAAAGTGTTATCTAAAGTTGTTGTTCAGTCATTTCAGTTCTATCTGACTTTCCAAGACTCCATTTGGGGTTGTCTTGGCAAAGATACTGGAGTGGTTTGCCATTCCTTCTGCATCTCCTTTTACAGATAAGGAAACTTTGCAACTCTAGATCTTGCTATATAAATGGCAGTTACTACTATTACCATCATCATCATTATCTGATCCTCAAAGCAAGAGGAATAATAAGACAAAGTTCTACTTTTTGGAATGGTCTGTCTCAGTTAAAAAAAAAAAAAAAAGGAGTTCCCATCATATCCCCCTCCACTTCAACCAGAGGATGGATGTCCACATTTTGGGGGTGCTTTGGATAGTTTGTCCCACTGGTAAAAGTTGGAATAGCTGATGTCTTCTTGACCGTGATTCCGTGATGCTTTAACAAGGACCACATATGGCTTTTATACTCACATTATACATCTTTGGAGTTGATCTATTTGGCCTTCCCACCTTTTTGTTTCTGTACCCCACACCCTTCAAATGTCCCAAATCACAGTATTTCCTAACCAGAAATAAGCTCGGCAGCCATCTTGTTAAACACACTCCCCCAAAAAGAATCATCCCTCTAAGGCACCAGACAAGTGGTCATTCAGCCTTTGCTTGAAGACCTGCAAGGAAGGCAAACCCACTCCCTGCCTCTAGATAAGTCTAATGGGTAGGAAGTTTAGGGATTTGTTTTGATTTTCCCTCCATCAAGCCTAAATTTGTTTCTTTGCAAGTCTCCCCTGTAGAATACCAAACAGAACAAGTCTATTCCCTCTTTCACCTAGCAGCCCTTCAGGTACCCAAAGACACGAAAACTGCTTAATTCAATTAAGCAGGACCAGGAAAGCAAGATAGACAACTACAGTCATGGAACTGGAAAGAACAAAATGCCCAGTCCTTTCTCTAGTGTTTATCTGACCTTCCTTGCACTGCAATTTTGAGGTTATATTTGGATTCCTCTTACTAAAGTGTACCTCCAGCTGCGCTTCTGAATATGTAAGTGTTGAAGGACTTGTTTCTGGGAGGATTTGGAGTTAGCAGTCTGAGCTTCAAAAGCCATCCTCGCCATGTACTACCTTCCTAAAACACAGGCATGACCCTGCCCTTCCCCTGTTATTATTGATAGAAACACAGATTTAGGGGCAGTTAGTGCCCCTGGGTTATGAGCACCTGAGTTCAAATCCAACCTCAGACACTTGACTTACTAGTTGTGTGACCCTGGATAAGTCTTTTAATTCTGAGTAAAGGAAGGAAGGAGGGAAGGAAAGGAAGAAGAATGGGGGGAAAAGAGGGACAAAGGGAGGAAGGAAGGAAGGAGAATTTACAGCAGAAAAGGAGCTGAGATGGCATGAAATCCAAGCACCACATTTTTCATATGAGGAAATTGAGATTCAGAGAAGTTGAGTGTCGGTGTTGGAAGTGGGATTGAAATGTAGGAAATTCTCACTCCAAACTGCATACTCCATCCTCTCAACCTCTGGCATTTAAGGCCTTTTGCAAGCTGGCTCCTGCCGGCCTCTGCCAACTTGTCCCATATTACTTTCTTTTGAGCCTGTCCCTCCTTTCCTGATCTCCCTAGTTGTTAACCCTTTCCTCTAATCACTGTATTAATTGTTTTCCTTATTTTTTTTTGCTGAGGCAATTGGGGTTATGTGACTTGCTCAGGGTCACACAGCTAGGAAGTATTAAGTATCTGAGGTGGAATTTGAACTCAGGTCCTCCTGACTTCAGGGCCAGGAAGTCCCTATATTAATTCCATATATACTTTATACCTATTTATGTTTGTATGTCGTTTGCACTTCCAATAGAGTATAAGCTTCATGGAGGCAGGCATTGGTTTTTTCCTTTTGTTTTGTGCAGTTTTTCTTGTCTTGCACTGCACAATGCCTAGCACATAGTTGGTGCCTATTTAATAAATGCCTAATGATTGATTGATTGATCCCTGTGAAACTACAGACAACCTTCAATGGCTCCCTGGATCCTGCCAAATAAGGCATAAACTTGTGGTCCTGGCATTCAAAGCTCGCTGCAATCTTAATCTCTCTGGGATTCAGCTCCTCATCTATAAATGAGAAGCAGCTGGTTGAGGTGAAATGATCTCTGAGATCCTTTCCAGCTCTATGTCCTTCGAGCCTAGGATCCATGAACTGGATTTAATTGAATTGAACTAAATTAATTGAACTAAATTACTAATTAATTAGTCAGAGAATGAAAAAAACAACTCCTCAAAGACAAACTAGCCTCTGAACTGAACTATCAAGCTGCAGGCCTTTGAAACTTCCATGACTAAGAAAAAAGCCCCGTGTGTTGTTTTGTCTGATAGCCCCGAGTGGTTTGGACAGCTCCCAGGATCACTGACCATGACCCTTGGCCGGGACTGGCTCCTCTGCCACGTGTTGGAGCTGGCTGGTAGCGCAGAGTTAGGGGGTGGGAAGGAGGCTGGGGGAGCTGATTGGGGAGCGGCCCTTCAGGACTGTCAGCGTGGCCCCAGCTGGCTCAGCTGCATCTGGCAGGCCAGCCCAGTGTGCTATAGGGAAAAGAGCCTTTGACTGGGAAGTGGGAAATAATAGTACCAGCTCTGCTCTAGTTAATCATAATCCTAGCTTTCATTTCTGGAGTGCTCTATGGTTTACAAAACACTTGTTCACAACAGCCTTGTGAGGGAATCAACTCAAGCACATCCACCCCACAAAGATCAAAGTCTTCCTTGAGGGCACCCCCAAGTCTAGACTAGTAGCTTATTGGCTTATTTATATTAAAGCTTGTTGAAGGGTTCCTCCCATTTTGCAGATGAGAAAACTGAGGTACACAAAGTTTAGAGCACCAGTTTTCTGACATGCAGCCCAGAGTTTTTACCACTACACTATCCTATGTGTCCTGCTCCTGACCCTACTTTCATTCTCTATAAACTGAAAAGGTTGCACTCTGTTAGAAGGTGAAGAAGGAATCTGTGGTAGGGGGATGTCTCACCCTAGTGCAAGACGATAGGAAGCCCCAAGTCAGTGGTCCGCACCCATGGGGGACCTGGTAATTAGGTGATACTCATCCTCCCACCACAAGCTCCCTAAAGCATGTGATCCTATTCTGACCAGAGTACCCATGGAAGCAGCCTTTTGTGGCTAGCGCCTCAGTGAGCTCCTGAGTCATCAACCAAAGAAAGGCCCTTTATTGGACAGGTGCTGAGGCATCCCAGCCAGCCAGAGACTGACCTTTGGAGAGAAGCATAGGACGGATGATGAAGCATGCTGCTTTCCTCCAGCAGAGCAGTGATGGGCTAAGTATGCAGAATGAGACACACATTTTTGAATATGACTAGGGCATAGATTTCTTCTCCTTTTCCTCCTCCTTTTCATCCTTCTCCTTTCTGATTCTCGCTTTCCTCCTCCTCCTCCTCCTCCTCCTCCTCCTCTTCCTTCTCCTTCTTCTCCTTGTCCTTGTCCTTCTCCTTCTCTTTCTTCTCCTTCTTCTTCTCCTTCTCCTTCTCCTTCTCCTTCTCCTTCTCCTCCTCCTCCTCCTCCTTCTTCTTCTCCTTCTTCTTCTCCTTCTCCTCCTCCTTCTCCTTCTTCTTCTCCTTCTTCTCCTTCTCCTTCTCCTCTTCCTCCTCCTTCTCCCCCTCCTCCTCCTCCTCTTTCTCCTTCTCCTCCTCCTCCTCCTCCTCCTTCTCCTCCTCCTCCTCCTTCTTCTGCTTCTTCTTCTTCTTCCTCCTCCTCCTCTTCTTCTTCTTCCAACAGCAGATAAGGGAAGAGGGAGAGAAAATAAATTTGATGATTGAAAAAGTTAAAATTTAATTTTAAAAAGAGGCTCATTCTTTTTGTAGTGGCACGGAACTGGAAATTGAGTAGATGAATGTATATGATACATGAATGTTATGGAATATTATTGTTCTATAAGAAATGACCAGCATGATGATTTCAGGAAAGCCTGGAGAGATTTACATGAATTGATGTTGAGTGAAATGTGCAGAACCAGGAGATCATTGTACATGGCAACAGCAAGATCATGTGATGATCAGCTCTGATGGACATGACTTTCCAGAAATGAGGTGATTCAGGCCAAGTCCAATAAACTTGTGGAGAGAACCATCTTCACCCAGAGAGAGACTGGGGGGACTGAGTGTAGATCACAAATGTGGAAATATGCATAGAAGAACTGCACATGTTTAACATATATGGGATGACTTGCCGTCTAAGAGAGGGAGGAGATGGGGAGGAAGGGAGAAAAATTTGGAACACAAAGTTTTGCAAAGGTGAATGCTGAAAACTATCTTTTCATGTATTTGAGGAAAATAAAATACTATTTTTTTTAAAAAGAGGCAGAATTGTCTCCTTCCTGCAGAGGAAGAAGGTCTGGGTGTGGTGTAAGATAACCTGGATTTTGGGTCCCAATTCTACCTTTTCTTACCCGTGTGACTTTGTGCAAGTCCCTCCACAACCTTTGGTCCTCAACTTCCTCGCTAATAAAGTGAAAGCATTGTACTGGAGTCTCCAAGTGCCTTTCCCATATTTATTTCCTTATTCAAAGGAACAAGACTCCTGTCTCAGCTTCTCCATAGCAGTTAGGCTTAGGAGGAAACTAGATTCCCAGAACTCCTGGGCTCTTTTCCCAGTTCTGAATGACCCTGGTTAGGAAAGAAAGCTCTCATTAGCTCAAGCTCAGATGGTAGAAAGATCACTTTGGAGGGAGAACTCTTAGATTGAAGTCCGAGATCTGTGACTTACCAGATGTCTGACGTCGGAGGGCAAAACTGTTCCCTGTTCTGAGCCCTGCAGTTTTCTCAGCAGTAAGATACAGGTGTTGGAATAGATCAGGGATTTTTAACCTGGGGTCCAATGAACTGGTTTTTTGTAAAATATTTTGATAACTATATTTTTATATAATCCATTTCCTTCCAAATTCTATATACTTTATTATATGCATTTTAAAACATGATTCTGAGAAAGGGTCCATAATCCTCACCAGATTCCCCAAGGGGCTCAAGAAGGAAGGTACCCTTGTGACTAAGAAAATTCCAGATCATAAGATAAAACTTTTTTTTGTATCCAGTCCAGATTGCTCATGTCTCCAAAGGTAAAACATCCCAGGCTTAACCTACTCCATCTCCAGAAAGTTAGAACTAGGGCAGTATCTCCAAGGCCTCAGAAATTGCTCTCTCTCCTTGCAAAGAACAAGAAATAAACAGCTGGTTGGTACCATTCTGATTACAATTGCAGTTCCTCATTGTTCCTCCCACCTCCATCACCTCCTGCTTGGTCCATAGCTGTCTGCCCCAAGTCATTATTAAGTTTTCAAATCAATATCCACTTTTTCTCCTCCCCTCTCTCTTGCTGCCCCATTGGGAAATTAAAAAAACAAAACCAGACTTGCAAATACCTATAGTCAAACAAAACAAATTCCATATTGACCATGTCCAATAGCTACTCTATCAGATTGTGATCTCATCATTGTGAGTGCTCCCTGGAACAGAGGCTGCTCAAGCTTCTGACTCCTATCCATTTAAAAAAAAAATAAATCTTTATTTCAGGAAGAATCTTGGAATCATGAAAGGAACTTCCCAGTTTCCCAAAGGCAGTCCAAACCCATTTCTTAGCAGCCATCTGAGTATAGTAAATGGAAAAGCACCCAGCAATGCTACTACTAGAAAGAAAGACAAATCAAAGAAATCAAAGAAAGAGAAAAAATGAATCATATGTATAAAAATATTTATAGCAACTCTTTTTATAGTGCCAAAGAATTGGGGAATGAATGAGCAAGTTATAACATGTGAAAGGACTGAAATACTATTGTACTATAAGAAATGATGAAAGAAGGGATTTAGAGAAAGCTAGGAACATTTATAAGAACTGATGCAAAATAAAATGAATATACTTTAATAATAGTAATTTGTAAAGAAAAACAAGACTTGGAAACTGTGATAAATATAATGATTAACCAGAGTTCAAAAGGATTCATGATTCCTCCTCCCAATAGAGACTTAATGGATTCCTAGTATAGATTGAGACAAATTTGAGGGAGAAGCTATGGAATTATGGGAATGTGTTTTGCTTGACCATACATGTTTATAACTATGATTTTGTTTTTCTCAAATTCTTAGTAAGGCAGCAAAAGGGAGATAGTAGAGAAGATGGGTATATATATATATATATATATATATATATATATATATATTTGAAAATGGAATAATGATTTGAGGAAGGCAACTGATGTTTCCAGGTAGGAGGTGATGGATGTGGAAGGTGTAAGACAGGTTCTCATTCATCAGTTGCGCTATATCCAGAAGGGAACTTGGTAGGAAGAGTGTAGCATCCCCTTTAAACTTTTGTCCACTCCCCACCCTGGACATCCCCCAGGTAAGATACATAGAAAGGAAGTGTCATGAGAAAGTATTCCTTTATTCAAGTGTATTCTTGCAATTCTGTCTTTGCTATACTAATGCAATAAATATCTCTATATATAAGCAAATTGATAACATTTGGTTATTTGAGAAGAATTCAACCAATTAAATTGATACTGAGGAAATAACTCATCGGTGACATTGGATGGGGGCTTGTAAGTCCAAAGTGATGATGTGGAATATTATGAGGAAGGATGAGAAAGAAAACCATTTGGGCTGAACCCTAGAGTGGGAGAAAGTGAGTAATGTATAATAGGTCTGGAAAGGTAAGTTTGGGCCAGTTGATAATGAGATTTAAATGTCTTACACAGAGGCACTCAGAAGGTATAACAGAGGTGGGCCTTAATTTGTCCTCCTCTGGAAATGGCACAGCGGGTAAGGGTTGGGAGATAATGACATCCCAGGGACCTGGGAGGACCAGTCTCTTCCAAAGATTTCCTGGAGGACTAATGACTGTTTATGTCTCACATTGAAGAGGCAAAGTTCTCATTGCTACGCCAGACATGGCACAGAGGGATGTGCCAGCCTCAGTTCTGCTGCTCATTCCCTCTGTGATCTGGGACATGAATTGTCCCTTTTCCCCTCTCAGGCCCCAGATTCCTCATCTGCCAAATGGGGACTACATCCCCTGAAGATGGGGAAAGATCGGGGGGCAAGGAGAGCACGGGTGACAGTCCTATCCCAGGCCTTCCCAGCATCAAAGAAATCATGTTTTGACTTGTGAGACTAGATGGGGCAAAGTAAGAGAAAGTGCCTACAGGATGATTTTTTTTCCTCCTTTCTTTTTTAAAGACAGGGTAGTCAACACAAAGGAGGAAAAACCAGTGGGACCAAGTTGGGCAATTGCCTGGGTCAGGCTGGGAAGTGCTCCAGAGACTAAGTGTCCTGGCAGAGACCCAGCAGTGTGGGAGGTCCCTCGTACATCATAGCATAGTCCAGAAATCCTTCTCTGCCAGCAAGATATCATGGGGGAAATGGGGATATACAGAGCAGAGGGCAGAGGAGCTTATAATATCGCAGAGTTGGCTCTAGAAAGGACCTTAAAGTTAAACCCAACCCTTTTTTTCTATAGACAAGGAAACTGAAGCCCAGGGAGATTAAGTACTTTGTCCATGATAAATAGCAAAGCAGGGATACTGGCAATAAAATATCCATGCTATTCATCTACATACTGTTGGACTATATATTCTCCACTGTCCAAGAACTATTCCCATCCCTTTAGTCATTTCTTTTCTTACTCCATTTATTTTCCCCTTCAAGGCTGCTTTTGGTTTAAAAAAATTAAATTTTTTTTGAAAGTTAGAGAATCACACTGATCATGGGAATGAGAGTGAAGTCCTTCCTAGCATTCTTCTTGAATGCTGATGCAATCATTAAGTCTCTTTCATGAGCCTCAGTTTCCTCATCTATAAAATGAGTAGGTAGCACTAGATTGCCTCTGAAATCCTTCCCAGTTCTAAATCTATGATCCTATTTACATAAACTGGTCAAGTCACTTAACTTCTTAGGCCTCAGTTTCCTTATCTATAAAAAAAAGAAAGCTTTTACTTAAATTTCCAGCTCTAAATCTATGGTGCTAAACTACAGAATTAAGAATTTCTTGTACTATACTGAGTCATTTGCTAGCTGTGTAATTACTAAGCTGTGTAATTAATTACATTGAACAAGTTATTTCATTTCTGAGCCTCAGTTTCTTTCTCAGTAAAAAGAGGCCAATATTTCTCGTACTGTCTCCTTCTTAGAATTGTGACAAGGAAAGCACTTTATAAGAACTAAAGCATGTAAATAAAAAGCTATTAAAATTTAAAAAAAAAAAAGAACTAAAGCAGCATGGAAATATGAGCTGTTAGGACAACTGCCACCTTTTATGGGTTGACAGATAAAATGATTTAGTCTCAGAACTTCACGGTAATAATAACAGCTAACATTTTTTCCATTTAATAATATTTTTGTTTTGTTTTTAATTTTTAATTTTTTTCTTTATTAAAGCTTTTTATTTTTCAAAACATATGCATGGATAATTCTTCAACATTAATCCTTGCAAAATCTTGTGTTCCAATTTTCCCCTCTTCCCCCACTCCCTCTCCTAAATGACAAGTAGTCCAATATATGTTAAACATGGTAGAAATATCTGTTAAATCCAATATATGTATAGTATTTCATTTTTTCCAATAACATGTAAAGATAATTTTCAATATTGACTTTCATAAGATTTTGAGTTCCATGTTTTTTCCTCTCCCTCTCTCCCTTCTCCTTCTCCTTCCCCCTTCCCAAGACAGCAAGCAATCTGATACAGGTTATACATGTACAATCATATTAAATATATTTCCACATTACTCATGTTGTGAAAGAGTCCACTCTGAGCCTCAGGGAAGCGTGAGAAAAAACAAGGTATGGCAAAAGAGTATAGGACTTGAGGCCAGAAATTCTGGGTCAGAAGTTCTAGGTCAGAAGAACAGACCCCACCTCTCTTTCCTATGTGATCTGGGATGTCATTTCCCTTCTGAGCCCCACTTTCCAAATCTGTGAGGTGAGAGCCCAGTCTAGACAGTCTCTAAGGTTATAGAGGTCAGTTCTCACATCCCAGTAATCTGTGAGCCAAAGAGAAACCTCAATCCCCCAACTGTAAACAATGGTTTCTCGGGGCTGGGGTCCCAGAGCCAAGCCAGAGGAAGGAGGGAGGCCCGTGTGGTTTCCTCTGACCTTGAGGTTCTATTCGGGGCTGGTTTTGACGGAAGTGGAGAGGAGTGTTCACAGAGGAAAGGGAGGGAGAGGATGCTGTGGGCTACAACTTCTCCCTGACCTGGAGGGTTCCTACAAGTAGAAAAACAGGAAGGAGCCGGGTCCCACAGGGTGCCTTCTCTGAGCTACTCGTTCCCCACTACTCATAAAATGGGCTCCCCTACAAAGTGACAACTGGGAGCTTGATTTATTCTCTACTAGAGCTTTCTCCAACTATTGGAAATGTAAGTCTATTCCTATTCAATACATATTCAAACACGACTTTCATTTGCAGTTTTGTTCCTGAAAGAATTAGTGACTTAGATACTTTCTAAGTCTATACTCCTAAACGTATAAGCCACAAGCCCCCATCAATGTACTTATTTTTAATAGTCAGCCAGTAGACACAATTAGCTCAAGGCTAAAGAAACTTTCTGAGTTGGTATTGCTAAAACAATAAACCTGGGAAACATTCCCTCATGATTACACACATCATTGGGAAGGGATACATATATGTAGGGGACATTACATGACTAAGTCAAAGCTGGACTTGCTGGCCCAATGTCCTTCCCCTTTTCATGGTATACTCATGCTATTCTCCTTGGGTATAGCATTTCTATTGGGTAGGTCATTTTCTT
The DNA here is from genome assembly GCF_902635505.1 of Sarcophilus harrisii. Taxonomy (NCBI): domain Eukaryota; kingdom Metazoa; phylum Chordata; class Mammalia; order Dasyuromorphia; family Dasyuridae; genus Sarcophilus; species Sarcophilus harrisii. Next base: position 547,303,271 of record NC_045428.1, on the reverse strand, counting down.
CTCACAGCTCAACTTCCAGAGGCCAGAAACTGCTCATTTAACTCACAAAGGTCACAGTCCTCAAAACTTTTGTCCAGACTATCAATAGTTCCCCAGTAAATATGAAACTCCTACAGGGCAATGAACTTCACTGCAAGATGCATGCTCAATAGGGAAAGGGCAAGGATGAAGAGAAAGAAATCTCCCTCCACTAGGAGGCAAAGGATGATTCCCTCTCAAGAGCCAAGTTCTTGACTGCTCTTCAGGGCTATCTCCGCCTAGACTAATTCCTTAGAGCAATGGTTCTCAAAGTATGGTCTAGAGAATCCTGGGGATCTCTGAAACCCTTTTAGAGGTTCTACAAATTCAAAAATAGTTTTTATTTCCAATATGGTAAATGTCTATAAATATAATCCAGATAAACAAAAACTCTTTGGAGAGATCCTCAATAATTTTTAATAGGATAAAGATACTGAAAACAAAAGTTTGAGAACCACTGCCTTAGAGAATGTATCGTTGTTTTTAAAGGGCCATCAGCTGGGCTTTCTGCCAACCAATGATTAACTGCCCTCTAATCCCTTCAAGGAGCACTTCATACCTTGTAAAGAGGCAATCAAGTTATTATATTTTATTTAAAAGATTTCTTCATTTCTTTTTGTTGTTGCCTTTCTTTTTTTTTTTTTTTTTTTTTTTTTTTTTTTTTTTTGAGAGGCAATTGGGGTTAAGTGATTTGCCCAGAGTCCAAGGTCAGATTTGAACTCAAGCCCTCCTGACTCTAAGACTGGTGCTCTAACCACCACACCATCTAGCTGTCCTTTAAGACTTCTTTTGACTTCATTTAAGGCCTTAATCCCTCATTGCCCCTATTACCTGACCCCATCTTCTGTAATTTCATCAACTGGACTAGAGGGAATCAATTGATCAAGGATATCCTAATAAACTCTCCTTTAAACACACTTTTTGTTCCTTTATTTATTTGCTATCCCCAGCAAATCAACTAGAGCATTTGGGGCACATTTCTCTATAATCCCAGTTCTTAAAAGCTTTCTAGAGACTTGATAAAGCTTATGCATAGGACCTTCCTCCAGTGCCTTATACTAAATAGTCTCAATAAAATCCATATGGACAGTTCTCACACAATCCAAAACTTAGCATGAAGATTCAGACCTAGACTAGCTGTTGAGCATAGAGATTACATTCACCGACAAATATATGGTTACAAAATTTAAGAAGCAAATACCATCACACAAAATTCTTATCTGTCACCATCTGGTCTAGAACTTGTAAAAGCCTACCACAACAAAAAGACAATTTAAAAAAAGAAAAGGGAAAAATATAGTCATATATTTTTGTTATAAACCTATTCCTTTTTTTCTTTTCTTTTTTTTTTAATAGCTTTTTATTTATTTGCAAGATATATGCATAGGTAATTTTTCAGCTTTGACAATTCCAAATCCTTTTGTTCCAACTTTTTCTCTCCTTCCCCCCACTCCTTCCCCGAGATGGCAGGTTGACCAATACATGTTAAATATGTTAAAGTGTAAGTTAAATACAATATACGTATACATGTCCAAACAGTTAATTTGCTGTATAAAAAGAGTCAGACTTTGAAATCGTGTACAATTAGCCTGTGAAGGAAATCAAAAATGCAGGCAGACAAAAACAGAGGGATTGGGAATTCTATGTAGTGGTTTTTAGTCATCTCCCAGAGTTCTTTCCCTGGGTGTAGCTGGTTCAGTTCATTACTGCAACCTATTCCTTTCAAAAAATAATAATAATAGCTTTTTAGTTTTCAAATTTTGAAAATTGTATTTTTCAAAATACATGCAGAGATAATTTTCAGCATTCACTCTTGCAAAACATTTTGTTCCAAATTTTTATTTCCCTCCCTGCCCTCCCCTAGACAGCAGGTAATCCAATATAGGTTAAATATGTGCAATTCTTCTAAACATATTTCCACATTATAAACTTATTTCTTCACAGAAATAAGAGATCTAAGACTGACAATAAATCTCATCCTTAAGTGGAAACCAAAGTCTCCTGGGTGGAAAATTCTTCTGGGTCCCTGCAATACAAAGAGCACCCAACATCTCTCCAATAGACTCCTGCAACACAATTGAAGGTCCAAATAAACATTTCCAGAGAATCCCTATAGACACAAAGAGAACCTAAAATTTCCTCCATGAGATCCCTACAAAACATGCAACAATACAGATGGATGTCCAGTCTGACTATTCATTAGGAGAAGTGAGATAGCTTAAAAAGAAATCCAATTCAAAAAGCCCCAGAGATGTGTGGAGTTTCAAAAACCAATCAAGCTCTTAGGTTTCATTACTTGGGGCTTCTAGGCCACCAAATAAATTTTCCTCCAAGGTCCATAAAGATCCCAAACGAGCAGTCCAGATTGGGGCCACAATAATACAAGCAGCTTAGTTCTGCCCAAAAGTAACTTTTTTCAAAGAAATGAACAGGGATATTATCCTCTACGTACATTAAACATTCAACCATGAAAAAGTTATCTCAAAGAAATAGGTCAGGCTGCCCAGAAATCCAATTGCAGTCTGTAAATAAAAGAAAAAAAATTGTGGGGGACCTTTTCTTTTTTCTCCAATGGTTCCCTGAAAAACTAGAATATGATATGAAGATTCTAGATATGAACCCAGCATGCTCCCAGAAATGCATAGGACATACCAATCATACCTCCAAAGCACCCCCACAGTGCCGCATTTCTTCTAGATTCCTCCTTGTAAGAGAGGGGGAATTTGCAAAAGACTTTGTTTGAAAATATAGAGTGAACAAAAGTATCTCTCATCATCATAGCTATAGGAGAGACTGCTGTGATCCGAACCAGGGCAGTTAAATTATATTCCACTCTAGTTTAGTCAGAAATAGTTGTAGGAATCTGGACAGGTACATTCTTTTATCTGTAACTGCCTACAGCAGGGGCCAGCAAACGACAGCCTTTGAAACAAATCTGGCCTGCTGCCTGTTTTTGTATGGCACAATTTTGAAAGTATGATATTAAATAAAATTATATTTTAAAATATAAAAACCATTTTTAACTCAAGGGCTGTCCCAACTATCTAATCTGTATACCCAGGAGCCATTTGTATAAAAGTATCCCTTTAATCATAAAAAAGGGAAAAGGACCCACATGTGCAAAAATATTTGTGGCAGCTCTTTTTGTAGTGGCAAGAAACTGGAAACTGAGTAGATACCCATCAATTGGAGAATGGCTGAATAAATTTTGGTATATGAATATTATGGAATATTATTGTTCTGTAAGAAATGACCAGCAGGATGAATATAGAGAGTCTTGGAGAGACTTACATGAACTGATGCTGAGTGAAGTGAGTAAAACCAAGAGAACATTGTACATGGCAACAGCAATATTATATGATGATCAATTCTGATGGACATGGCTCTCTTTAATAATGGGGTGATTCAGGTCAATTTCTTTTTTATTTCTTTTTCATTGAAGTTTTTTATTTTCAAAACATATGCAAGGATAATTTTTCGACAATGACCCTAGAAAAACCTTGTGTCCAATTTTCCCACCACCCCCCACTTCCTCCCCTAGATGGCATGTAATCCAATATACCTTAAACATGGTAAAAATATATATTAAATCCAATATAGGCATGCATATTTATACAATTATCTTGCTGCACAAGAAAAATCAGATCAAATAATAAAAGAGAGAAAGAGAGAGACAGAGAGAGAGAGAGAGAGAGAGAGAGAATTCAAGCAAACCATCATAAAAAGAGTGAAAATGCTATGTTGATTCACACTCAGTTCCCACAGTCCTCTCTCTGGGTGCAGAGTCCTTTCTTCATCACTGAACATTTGGAACTGGAATCATCTCATTGTTGAAGAGAGCCACGTCCATTGGAATTGATTATTATACAATCTTATTGCTGTGTACAATGATCTGCTTCTGCTCATTTCACTCAGCATCAATTCATGGAAGTCTCTCCAGGCCTCTCTGAAACCATCCTGCTGGTCATTTCTTGCAGAACAATAATATTCCATAACATTCATATACCACAATTTATTTAGCCATTCTCCAACTGGTGGACATCCGCTCAGTTTCCAGTTTCTAGCCACTACAAAAAGGCTGCCACAAACATTCTGTCACATACAGGTCCCTTTCCCTCCTTTAAGATCTCTTTGGATATAAGCCCAGTAGAAACACTGCTGGGTCAAAGGGTAGCACAGTTTGATAACTTTTTGAACATAGTTCCAAATCGCTCTCCAGAATGGTTGGATTTGTTCACAATTCCACCAATAATGTATCAGTGTCCCAGTTTTCCCACATCCCCTCCAACATTTGTCATTATTTCTTCCTGTCATCTTAATCAATCTGAGAGGTGTGTGGTGGTATCTGAGAGTTGTCTTAATTTACATTTCTCAATTCCGGCCAATTTCAATAAACTTGTGATGGAGAGAGCCATATGTATCCAGATGAGAGACTATGGGGACTGAGTGTGGATCACAACATTGTTTTTTCATCTTTTTTGTTGTTTGCTTGTTTTTTTCTCATTTTTTTTTCTTTTTGATCTAATTATACTTGATTATACTTATATGTGTAGAACAATTATACATATTTAACATAAATTGGATTATTTACTGTCTGGGGAGAAAAATTTGGAGGACAAGGTTTTACAAGGGTGAATGTTGAAAACTATCTTTGCATGTATTTTGAAAATAAAAAACTATTATTTTTTTAAAACACCTCCCTAATTAATTTAGTGGAAGCTTCTATATAGATCCCACAGTGATACCAAAAAGTGACTATCTCAGATTCTCTCTAAAACTACCCCTGTTGCTGTTGGAAATGTGGACTTATCCCTATTCAACAATAGTTCTTTTTGCTGCCATGACGTGATTTTTGCCCTCACGATTTGAACCTAGGACTGCCCCCTACTAGGATAACAAATGGTATAATCATGACAGGATTATATCTGCTAGACCAAAACCATGCCATTGCTCAGAGTAAAAAAGAGGGGAAGAGAAAAGGGGGTGTCCCTATAAACTCAAAAAGGGGAATCATATCAAGCATGTCATTTAGTAGTGGTGGCTGGCTTCCTGATGTAGAGACCTTGTATATCCCTGGGTGGTTGATGTGGTCCCCAGTGGTGGAGACCTAGTTCAATTTAGAGAAAGTTGTTGCCATCTGGCAATAATTGATATGTTACAGGAGTTGGTGCAGGGAACAAGAGATCTAGCAGAGTTGAAAGTAAGAAAGAATATGGAATTGGGGATGAGGTACCCTTGACTTACTTTGCCATTTCAATGAGTCCTATTGAAGGAAAAAATTTAAAACAAGCTAATTCTTTATGATCCCATTTGGAGTTACGTTTTGGAGGGGTTGGAGAAGTTTTTTGGCAAAAATACTGGAGTAACTTGTCATTTCCTTTTCCAACTCATTTTTACAGATAAGAAAACTGAGGCAAACAGGGTTCCATGGTTACACAGCTAAGGAGATAAGTCTTTCTGATTCCACCTCCAGAACCCTATCTACTGCACCACCCTCAATATCGATAAGATCCCTCTACATTGGATCTTAAAGAGATCAGCCATAGATATAGAGAGAGGCAGTAAAGATTGCCTTTCAGCAAAAGAATGAAAATAAGGGAGTGGCCGTTAAAATGAAAGAGCCCCTCAGAAGTGATTTGAGACTCTTTGAGATTATACCAAGGCTGAAACATGGATGGTATGAGTATGGGGCAGAAATAAATATTTGGTGTTTCTATAAGAAATGTTACTATTGGAAGAGAACCAATAGAGGTCTTTGCAGAATACCTATTAAGGTTTAGAGTCTTATAGAGAGATTCTTGTCTAACCCCCAGACATGGAAGAAGCTTGGGAGCCAGAAGAATTGTGACAATATTTAATGAAAGTGCTTTGGAGAGACTTTGGGGAATGTGTAGACATTCTAATTGCTTCTTATTTGTTAGAACAGGGTCCTTGCTAGTCACTGCATGAACTGGTCAGCACAGGTTCCAGGCAGACAGGTATACTGCAGTTTATTTATCCACTTAAGAGTGTGATACACTCTATCAGGAGGTGATGGACGTGTGTCTCTCACAATTCCACAATGACATATATGTAGTCGCATCTCCTGAGTTATGGCTAAGATCACTTAGGCCACATAGGCAAGCTTACATAGCAGTCTGGGATAAGATCAGAGAGGGTAGGAGATAGAAAAAGGTACAATTTTAGGAAAAGAAAAAGGATATTTAGATAGCCAGAAAGGATGATGTTGTTGTTGTAGGGCAACTAAGTGGCAAAGTGCACAGAGTACCAGGCCCTGAATTTAGGAAGTTGTGAGTTCAGATACTTACTAGCTGTGTGACCCCAGGCCAGTCACTTAACCCTGTCTGCCTCAGTTTCTTCATGTATAAAATGAGCTGAAGAAGCAAAGGGCAAATCATTCCAGTATTCTTGCCAAGAAAAAGGATGCTTCAGAAAGCTGGAAAATAATTTTTACAACCAATGTTTCAGATAAAGGCCTCATTTCTAAAATATATAAAAAACGGAGTCAAATTTATAAGAATACAAATCATTCCCCAATTGATAAATGGTCAAATGATATAAAAAACAATTTTCAGATGAAGAAATTAAAACCAACTGTAGTCATATGAAAAAATGCTCTAAATCACTACTGATTAGAGAAATTCACACATATCAGACTGGGTAAGATGACAGGAAAGATAATGGTAAATGATGGAGGGGATGTGGGAAAACTGGGACACTAATGCTTTCTTGGTAAAAGTTGTAAAAGACAGAATCCTACAATATGTTGTTCACAAGAAACACATCTGAAATAGACAGATACATACAGAGTAAAGGTAAAAGGCTGAAACAGAATTTATTATGCTTCACTTAAAGTAAAAATAAGCAGGGGTAGTGATCCTGATATCAGACTAAGCAAAAGCAAAAATAGATTTAATTAAAGAAAATAAGAAAGGAAATTACATCTTGCTAAAGAGTACCATAGATAATGAAGTAATATCAATATTAAACATATATGCACCAAGTAGTATAGCATCCAAATTCTTAGAGAAGTGTGTTGCAAGAAGAAATAGAGATCAAAACTATATGAGGATCTCAACTTCCCTCTTTCAGAACTAGACAAATCTAACCACAAAATAAGCAAGAAAGAAATTAAGGAAGTGAAGAGAATTTTAGAAAACCTAGGTATGATAGACCTTTGGAGAAAATTGAGTGGGGAAGATATCTTTTTCTCAGGGTACATGGCACCTACACAAAAATTGACCCTGTATTAGGGTATAGAAAACGTACAATCAAATGCAGAAAGGCAGAAATAGTAAGTGCATCCTTTCCACATCGTGATGCAATAAAAATTACATGTAATAAAAGGCCATAGAAAAATAGACCACAAATTAATTGCAAACTAAATAATCTAATCCAAAAGAATGAATGGATCAAACAACAAATCATAGAAGAAAAGGGATGCTTGAACTACTACAAAGGTCTTTAGCATAGTTATTGACATCAGACCCTCCCCCCCAAAAAACCCTGCATTTTATATCAGTCAATTAATTAATATGTGTTTAGTTCCCACTATATACCATGTTGTTATTTGTCCTTCATTCTGAAGAAGACAAATTATATAACTGAGTGATAAATTAATTTCCCCAGAACCAGATTTAAATGAGGCAGAGTTTCATAGAGTCATCAGCCTCACTCTTTCCTCCAGAGTCATCAAAGCCCAGTGGTTAGTCCTATCTAAGCACTCCATACATCCCAATATGTGCCTTATTAGATAGAATAAAGGTACAGGGTGAGTTTCTATTAATATTCAAAATCATGTAAGTTTTTTTTTTTTGTAACCTTAAAGTGATTTGGGTAAGAGAAGTACAGAAGGAGAAATGTAGTACATTTGTATAATGGTGCAACAACAGATAAAACCCAAAATGGAATGCATTATGTTCTTCCTAAAATCCATTTTCAATAGAATCATTCTGTAACTGGTCTATTAATCATGTGATGAAGAACAACCTCTTTGACTGATTGCAGTTGTGAAATGAAAACTAAGGACACCTTCAGAAGGCATGAATTGTCCTGGGCTCTCTCTTTTGATGGCTGCTTGTTCTTGATTTGATGCTTTCATTAAAGACAATGCTGTAAGGTGAGAGGTTCTCATAGACTAGCATCTGACCCCATGAGTCTATAGGTCATGGTTCTTGCCTGTCTTGTTCTTTGAAGTTAGTGGAGACTTCAATCCAGTGAATTTTGAAAGGTCAAGAGAGTGAATTTTTAGAAGTCAAAAAGTTTAGAAGTCAGAATTCATATTGGATTTTGCAGCCAACCTAACATTAATGTCCTAAGAGCAAAAAACCAGGAGCCAGTCCAGTAGTAGCTGACACTAGGACTCGTTTAGCAATGACGTTACATTTGGACATGAATTTGGTGAAGACAGATGCTTTGTAAGAACTACCTACTTAGGAGCTAAGTTTGAACCCACTCTCCCCAGAGATACCCCAAGATGGTATGTGGAAGAGTTTCCCCCAAAGTGTTAAGGGGGGAGGGATGGAGAAACTATTTGTACTTTTTATTGCTATATATTCAAAATAAATGTCCTTGCTTAAAGGCTAATTGATATCAAGTGCCTAAGTGGAATTAGGATTCTAGGCACTGTTGGTTTACAATAGGAGAAATAGAGGCTTGAGCCAATGGTATTAAGAAAAAAAGATACCCTAAGCCTTTCAGTGATACACCTTAGAACTCTGAGAGGGGAATATATCAGCCTGCCCTTGAAATAATGAGCCAGAGCTACATGTCTTTTCTGGTTTTCCTCTAAGAATCCCCTGTAAGACTGGATCTGGGAGAGGGAATAATGTATATTTCTCTGGAGGGAAAACTTTGTTTCTGATGCTTTGTTGGGTTCCCTGGAGAATGGTTACCTTTGGTTCAAAGAACTCTTTGGGTTTATACTCCTAAAACACATTTATCTTTAATAGGCAATCCACACAATTAGTTCAAAGCAAAGACATTTACTGATGCAGTGTCAACAAAATATGCATCCCAAAAAGATGAGGAGCATTCTCCCAAAACTAACCCAGATTGCTGGGTTAAGACAAAGGCAACTCTCACTGCCAACCCTGCAGAACCAAAATCCCCTTCTATTCTCATGGTGTTCTAATGTTGCTCCTCCAGGGCACAGCACCTCTGCCAGCAAAGTCTCTTATCTGGGCCCTCTGAGTCTGGAAAGGTCACTGAGTGCCAGGAAAGTAAGAGTTAGTGGAATATACTTCCCTTGAAGTCAGAAAACTTGAATATGAGCCCCCAGGAGCTGACATTTACAACTACCAGTGTTATCCTGAATATATCCCCTACTGTGTCTGGGCCAGAGAGCCCAGCAGGCAAAAGTCCTGGAAGGAGAGGAGTCCTTTCACTGATGTTACCTATACCCGTCTGCCCACCCCTAGGTTCCACAGGTCCCAGAAGGCTGAGCAGAACAATCCCTCAGAAAGCCTTACCCCCAATGCCCTTTTCCTCCTCTACCACTGAACACAATCTTCCCATCCTCACTCCCTCAGGAGAGAAGACAGGATATAGCTCTACTCAATCACCAGGCTTAATCTCTCTTTAGAAAAATCATGGGCTAAGTCCCTTCTACCCTATCTCCTTCCAAATAGATATGTTCCCTCACATCTGTTGAATTAGCCCAAAGTTCCCTATCTATAACCATTTTGGTAAGATAGGCGCTTATCTTATCATGTGCTTTACCACTGCTTAAAACACCACTGGACCTTCTCATCTGTCCTGCTACTTACTACATCCTCCATACTCCAAGGTGTTGCCAGCTGACCTGCTCTCTCACTCTACCAATCATAGGGTCTAGCTATCAGCCCCGCAGTGTTTTGTCTTTTATGTGTAGTCTCCCCCAGTTTGAATGTGAGTTCCTCAAATAGAGGGATTGCTTTCAATCTCTAGGACAGAGTTAAAAGCTTGTTTCGCCCAAAACACTGATATCAAAGTCACAAGACCTAGATTTGTATTGGACTGCTACTTTAACTTGTTTTATGGACCTCAGGTGGCCATTCCCCTTCCTTATCTTTAAAATGGGTGTATAATTTATACTACTTACTCATAGGATGCTTGTGAAGAAAGCACTGTGTAAACTTCAGAGAGCTATAAACACATAGAGGAAAATTTTATTACTAGTGGGAGTTCTCTGGGTGCTGATGGAGGAGATGTGATGTCCAATCTCTCCTTTCTGTTTGACCTTAAATAAGTCACTTTTCTGTGAAATGAAGAGATTAAACTAGTTAAAACCTAAGATCTCTTTCAGTTCTGACTATAAATAGTTATGTGATACTGTGAAATCTGGGGATTTATGAGGGGATGTAGAAATGTATTCTCTGAGAAATGGATTCCGTGGATCTTTGTCTAAGAGATTACACAATGCTTCTATACATAACAAAATGGGTCAAGGAGCAGCAAAGGAAGAAAAGTAGATGAATCTATCTAATACCTCCTTCAAGAAGGCCAGGAGGATTGAGTCCATACTTCCCAAGTATTCAGAGGGAAAAAATAAAAGAGGAGGGAACCCAAAGGGACTGGTAATGAAGATAGATGAGGAAGTTAGAGGGCAGAGGATTAGAGACCAAACTGAAAAAAAATGAGTTTGGAAGAATAGAGGATACTTAGTCTGGAAAAGAGAAGAGTTAAGGTGATACATCGATCTAATTAAACCCAGTCCAAAAAGTATTTATTTAAGTATTTCTTATGTACAATCCCCTAGGGATATGAAACACAAAATTAAAGACAGTCCTTGTCTTCAAAAACCTTATTTTTTTTTATTAAAGCTTTTTAATTTTCAAAAAATATGCAGAGATAATTTTGCAACATTAACCCTTGCAAAACCTCGTATTCCAATTTTTCCCCTTCTCCCCACGCTCCCTTAGATAGCAAGTAATCCAATATATGTTAAACATGGTAAAAAAAAATGTTAAATCTAATATATGCATACATACTTATACAACATATATCATGGATAGACATAAAAAGAGGAAATTGAGAAAAAAGAAGACCTTTGGAGGGAAACTTCACTAGATCCTTAAAGAGGTAAGTCAATAAATTAGCTTCTGCTTGGCGGGACCCAACAAAACTATTTGATTTCTCCCTTCTTTGACAAAACTAACATTCCTTTCTTTTTCTCCTTTCAGTCTCTCCTTTCAGATTCTGTCCCCCTTCTTTTTTTTCCTATTTTTTTCCTTTTATATGTTGCTCCTACGCCAATAATTTTTTTCAATTATATCACACTTTTTAAAAAAAATTTATTAAAGCTTTTTATTGTCAAAACATATACATAGATAATTTTTCAACATTGACCCTTGCAAAAACTTGTGTTCCAAATTTTCCCCCTTCCCCTCACCCCATCCCCTAGATGACAAATAACCTAATATACGTTGAACATATTTTAAAAATATATTAAATCCAATATATGTATACATATTTATAAAGTTATTGCTGCACAAGGAAAATCAGATCAAAAAGGGAAAAAAAAAATGAGAAAGGAAACAAAATGCAAGCAAATAACAAAAAGAGTGAGAATGCTATGTTGTGATCCACACTCAGTTCCCACAGTCGTCTCTCTGGGTGTCAATGGCTCTCCATCACAAGACCATTGGAACTGGCCTCGATCCCAATAATACTTTTAAGTCCAATTCATTAAATCCTAAATTTTGTTGTGCCCACACTGCTGCCACTGATGCTCATTTCCTGCTATCTTTTTAGTCCGCTTTAAGAATTCCCAGTTGTGACTGAAAATCCATCTTTTAACTTAAAGTTCCAAATTGCTCTCCCAGAAGAGAGAAAAGGATTGTCCTTATGAATGGCAAAACCAGTCAATTTCTAAATCCCTATTACAAATATACATAACAATTGGAATGGGGGAGAACCCTGACAATTTGAGGTTTCCCTTACAGATGAAGAAATTAAAGCCATTTCTAGCCATAAAATGAAAATTAAAACAACTCTGTGGTACCACTTTACACCTCTCAGATTGGCAAAGATGGCAGGAAAAGATAATGATGAATGTTGGAGGGGATGTGGGAAAACTGGAATACTAATGCATTGTTGGTGGAGTTGTGAGCTAATCCAACCATTCTGGAGAGCAATTTGGAACTATGCCCAAAGGGCTATCAAACTATGCTTACCCTTTGATCCAGCAGTGTCTCTAATGGGTCTGCATCCCAAAGAGGGAAAAGGACACACATGGGTGCAAAAATATTTGAGCAGCCCTTTCTGTAGTAGCAAAGAACTGGAAATTGAGTGGGTGCCCATCAGTTGGGGAATGGCTGAATAAGTTATGGTACATGAATGTAATGGAATATTATTGTTCTATAAGATATGATGAGCAAATTAATTTCAGAAAAGCCTGAAAGACTTACATGAACTGAATGCTAAATGCTAAATGAAATTAACAGAACCAAAAGAATATTATATAAAGTAACAACATTATGTGATGATCAACTGTGATGGACTTGGCTCTTTTCAACAATGAGATGATTCAAGACAATAGACTTGTGATGAAAAGTTCTATCTACATCTAGGGAGAAAACTAGAGACTGAATATAGCTCAAAACATAGTATTTTCACCTTTGTTGTTGTTATTGTTTTTCTTTCTCCAGTGTTTTTCCCTTTTGATCTGATCTTTCTTGAGCAGCATGATGAATATGGAAATATGTTTAGAAAAATTGCACATATTTAATATATATCAGATTGCTTGCTGTCTTAGGGAGAAGGCAACAGGAAAGAAAGAGAGAAAAATTTGGAACACAAGATTTTACAAAGGTGAATGTTGAAAACTATCTTTGCATTTATTTGGAAAAATAAAATACTATTTTTTTAAAAGACAGAAAAAAGGAAGGTTTTCCAAAAGAGGAAACACATAAACTGAGCTCTGAATGAAGCTGCTTATTCTAAGTAGTGATGGGGAAGGAAGGCATTGCAGGCAGAGGGAACAGCCTGGGCAAAGGAATGGAGAAGGTAGATGGAAAGTCAATATTTGAAGAAAAAAGATCAATTTGTCTAGAATGGAGATCACATGAAGGAGAGTAATGTGAAAGCTTAGAAAATGGGCTGAAGCCAAATTGTGAAGAGTTTGAAACAACCATCTAAGAAATTTATTTTGGAAGGTCTTCTAGCAGATAAGTGATAGAATTGTGTCTTAGGAAAATTATCTAGGCAGTTGTGTTATTGTTGTTTGTCCTTCATTCTCAAGGAGGACCATGACATCAGGGAGATGATAACATGACATGCAAGTGAATTGGATTTAAGTCAGTCAGGGAGAGCTGTGCAAGGTCACCTGCCTCCCTTTCTCGTCTGGAGCCATGAGTCAGATATAGATCAGGACTGGCCCTGGATACAATGAGAGACTGTGGCTTTTTTAAGCTAAGGTCTTCAACAGCTCTCACTTTGAGGCAGCACCAATTCAGTACAATTGAGGTAGCAATTGAGGCAGAGAATCTTTAACCAGTCCAAAAAAAAAAAAAAAAAATCTAAATAAATAAAACCTGGGAGGGGAAAACCCTTAGGGCTTCTGGCCAAAGCAGAAATAACTGTTATTTACATTTAATCAGAGTCAGTCAGGACTCAAACAATGACCAAAGGGGCTTGGTTTAGGACCTGTTAATGGTCAGTTAGAATCAGATTGGCTTTGGTTTAAAGCCTGGTAGTTAAAAAAGAAATCTAGCAATGTGGGTTGTATAAGGAGGAAGACTGGGAGCCTGGAGTCAAATCTGAGGCTGTTGTAATACCAGATGATCCCTAAGATTTTCCCATTTGAGATTTGGTGATTTCCCCATCTACCTGTTGTTGAGCCATGACAGTTCCTCTTCTAAGTTTCTAATGTGTCTTGTGATAGAATAGTGACTTTGTAAGCAAAGACCAGAGTTCAAATCCTACCTCTACTACTTGGTACTTTTGTGACTTTGGAGAAATTATTTAACCTCTATATCACCTTTTACTCATTTCTCTGAGGGACCTGGATCTCCTATAAGGTCTACAACTTATAAGTGTGTGAAGCTAGATGTGAACTCAGATCCCCCTGACTCCAGGGCTCTTATCCATTACCCCATCTAGCTGCTTTCTCATAACATCCCTGTGAAAAATCTGGCCCAAGAATTATTAAACCCATTTTACAAAAAAGGAAACAGAGGCACAGTTGAATTGACTTTCTTCTAACTATATAAGGAGTACTTTTTCCACTAAGCCATGCTGCTTCTCTCCAGGATAGAGGCAGGGAATGGTGTGAGCCTTTGAAGTGATTTAGTGAGATACAAGACAGAAAACAAATTTGCTGAAGCCAACTATTCAACCCAGGTCTGTGGGAGAAGATGAGTGTGTCTTCAAAGAATTCAGAATCTTAAACTAACACCCAAGCGAGCTTTGGAAATGACAGCTCCAGCCCCCATTCCAGAGCTCCTCCCACCATGCTGACTCAATTCCCAGATCTTCAGATGAATTGTTGTTCATCCTTCATTCTTGAAAAGAACTGATGACATCATGAGACTGACACCTTGACTTTTATGTGAATAGGAAATGAGTGAAAATGAATATGCTTATACTTAGTCAATAAACAACAAAGGAATATTTGCTTATTTTCCTAGTACTGGCTAAATAGGCTAGGATGGGGAAAAAAAGGCAAAATAAACAACCAGTTCTTGCCTCAAGGACATTTAATGCAACTCTAGCATTCAAAATCCCCCACAGTGTACCCTCAAATGGTCATCCTTGCCTCAGCTCCCATTGTTCCTTGCATCCCCAGTCAATCTGGACCATTCATCTTGCTAGATTCGTCCCATAATTTCCAGCCTTTATTTAGTATGTAGAAAGCATGTGATAAATGCTCTTTCACTCATTCATTCATAAACTTTAATGTTCCCCCCCCCTTTCTATTCCTTTGTTTACAAGTTTCCCTCTAGCTAGAATGCCTCAAATCTAGATTTAGAGTCAAAAGTTGTTCAGCTGTAACTAATTCTCTGTGGTGAAAACATGGGGTTTTCTTGGCAAAGATACTGGAACAGTTTGCTATCACCTATTCCAAACTAATATTAGAGGAAACTGAGGCAAACAGAGTTAAATGACTTGACTAGTAAATGTCTGAGGTTGAATTTGAACTCGTGAAGATGAATCTTTCTGGTTCTAGGCCTAGTGCTCTATCCACTGCACTACCTAGGGTCAGACCACCTGAGTTCAAATACCAATTCTGGTATTTACTAGATTGTGAACTAGTCCCCTTTCCTCCCTGGGTTTCAGCTTCTTCATTTGTAAAATTAGTGAGAGGGAGCCGGTGTGATTCCTAAGGTTGTTTCTAGTCCTAAAGTCTATGAATGAATAAATTAATGAAAGAACATTTATCTCATTCTTACTGAATGCTAAAGTTCTGGGAATACAAATAGAAATTAAAGACAAAGATCTTTGGTCTTAAGGAGCAACCATTCTAATGGGATAGACAACAGCTAGGGAAAACTTCAGCTGCAAATCAGATGGTCTTTAGAGTACGTGGTATTTTCTTTAATGTCTTAATCTTAAAATGCTTAAATTGATAAAACCTTACATGCCTCATTTGGGACACCTGCTCCATGAAGCCTCCTTGTCTTCTCGGCCAGAAGCCAACTCTCCCCACTTTGAGTTGGAGACGAATATGGTTCCTGGAGATGTGGCTGAGGCAATGGCCTCCATGTGTGTTCATATGCTTCAGTCTCCAATATTGATGGCAGTAGCTCAGCATAGTGTCCATCTTCAAGCCAGGAAGGTAGAAACTGAGAATCATTCAGTCAGTGATCAGATATTTATGAATGACCAACCTACTGTGTGCATATTCCTATGCTTGTGACAGTGAGACCAAAGAAAAGGGAAGAGAAGGGACACATATTGCACCTATTATGTGCTTGTTAAGTGGGTTTTGCAAATATTATCGTGCATGATCTTCACATAATCTATTGGGTACCTCTAGAGAGAGGTGTTATTATTATCTCCATTCTACAGTTGAAGAAACTGAGGCAAAGAGAGGCTCAGGGTCACACAGCTAGTGTCAGAGGTTGAATTTTAATTCAGGTTTGCTCGCTGTGGATCCAATGCTGTCCTCTGCACCGTGGACCTGCCTCTAGGACATTGATTTTGTTGGCTTGAGAATTCCTTTCATCATCACAGATCACAAACCACATGTCACTTAACAGATGGTCTTTCGGAGCTACTGCAGCCAGAAATTTATCTTCCTGCAGTCATCCTGATGACGAAAACAACTTCAAATTGAACTGATCCAGGCTGATCTCAGAACACAAGGCATGCAGTCTGGCCCTAAGGACCTAGTGCTCCAACATTTCCAAAAAAGCAGTAGAGAGTGGTGGGTAGGAGGAACTAGATCTTAACACATCTCAGAAGTCCCACCAAGGAGTCCTCTGGGGAGGAAGGGTCCTCTCTCTCCCCTTCCTACAAGATATCAGTGTCCTGGAAGGAACAGAATTATCTTGGTAGAATGTGAGCTCCTCAAGGGAAATATTATATTGACAGTGGGCTTAATTTAATTTAATTTCTCTGTGCCTCAGTTTTCTGGTTGAAAAAATGGGGAAGGGGGCTTGAATAAAATTTTTTCTGGTACTGAACCAAAATCTGCTTCCTTGTAATTTACCACCACTACTCCACTCCCCCCAATACCATCCCTCTCTCTACAGGACAGCCCTTCAAATACTTTTTCTCCCCTGAGACAATGGGAGTTAAGTGACTTGCCCAGCGTCACACAGCTAGGAAAGGTTAAGTGTCTGAGACCAGATTTGAACTCAGGTCCTCCTGACTTCAAGGCTGATGCTCTATCCACTATACCCCCTAACTGCCCCCCTTGAAGAGGGGGGCATATCTAAATATGATATGACTTGAAGGCTATTAAGAAGGAACTTACATGAAAGTAAGAGTCAAAGGATTCCAACCCCAGCTCTGTCATTTCATTAGTGTATAACCTCAGTCAAATCCCCTCCCTTTTATGGACCTGTATCTCCTCCTTAATAAAATGAGGATCAAAATACTTAGGCTACATGTGTCATATGGCCATCAGGAGGGAAATACTTTGCAAATCCTCTTTTGTATATAAGTGGCAATCATCAGCCTGGGAGGCCACCTCTTCTTATCAGAGGCTTTGCAAAGTTGAGATAACCAAGAATCCACTACATGATAGTTTTTCTCTTTGGGATCACCATGAACTCAGCTTGTGGACAACTTAACAGTTGTCCAATTCTTGATGCACAATTCCAGGGAGAGACTGGGAGACATCCTTTGCTCCCTGAAGCTTCCATACATCTGATGTCATTTCTAGCCATAATGTTGATGGGGTTGAGTTTTGCTTCCTCCAGCCAAGAACTGACTCATTGTTTGCTGAACAAAGAGGTCTTAGAAGGAAAGCATCTAAACCAATGTGCTGGATGATCTCAAAACTGTGATTCTGTGCACTTCCTTCCGAGATTCTGTATTCCATCACCCACACAGCTAAGTGCATAGACTTAAGCGTTGTGTTTTTTGGGGTTTTTTTTTGGGGGGGAGGGGTTCTTTTCTGATGTTTCATGGATCACCCTGTCCAGAGAATTCCTCAACCCTTAATCATCAGGCATCATCAAGCATTTATAAATCATTTATTGTGTGCCAGACATTGTGTTAAGTGCTAAGGGGACAAAGAAAAGTTAAAAAAAAAAATTCTTGTTCTCAAAGTGTTCTCAGTCTAATAGGGAAATTGGACAAAAAGTGCACAAACAAGATACATATAGGATAAACAGGAAATAAGCTCTAGGAGAGATCAGCAAAGGCTTCTTACAGAAGGTAGGATTTTATCTGGGACTTAAAAGAAGCCAGGAAAGCCCTGTATGAGGAAGGAGAGAATTCCAGGCATGGGAGGACAGCACAAGAAAATACTAAGGAATCTGGAGTCTGGAGATGGAATGTTTAATGGGAAGGACAGCCAGGAGGCCACTATCACTGGGTCAAAAAAATATGTGGAGGAGAAGAAGATGTAAGAAGACTGGACAAGTGAGTACAAACAGAAGAAATTTAAAAAAAAAAAAAAAAGACTTAAAAAGTCTTTTTTTTAAAAGAGGATTTTTAAAACATAGGACTCCCTATCTGAAGTGAAGTTATAGGTTGCTGCAGTGCAGACCTAGGATTAGGAAGATCTGAGTTTAACCTTCCTAACCTCAATTTCTTCATCTGTAAAATGAGCCAGAGAAGTGACAAACCACTCCATCATCTTTGCCAAGAAATCCCTATGAACTAAATCCCCAGAGAATGAGACACACCTGAACAACAAACAAATCTGGGAGGGGAACTACTGAAGTAGACAACTACACACTTTGTTCCTAAAACCTTTCCAGATTGAAAGGATCTGCCAGAGTTTGTGTTCCATTGGGTATTTCAGGTTCATCTTTATGACACTGAAAAAGGACTTGAGTGAAGGATTATTATTGTCGTAGTCATCATTATGAATTGGGCACCTGAAATCTAGGCCCAATATGCTACTAACTCCTGGCACACTAGTGTTTGGCACATGCTAAGTGCTTTAATAAATGCTTATTGACTGATTGGCTCTCTATGGGATGATGGGCAAGGTACATTCCCTTTTGAGGTCTTTTCTCCCTTCCCAATCAGACATTCCATCCTCTACTTCTAACAGCTTTAAATCTTTTCACTGAGAGCCCCTAGGCCTACAACACTCTCCCTCTGGGATCCTGGTATTTCAATATCTTGGATTTTCTTAAAACTCAGTTCAAGTACCCCTTTCTTCAGGAAGTCTTTTCTTATTCCAATTTTTCACTCCCCCAAGGGTTATCTGTGTATTTGGTGTATCCTGCCCCCTCGAATATAAGCTCCTTAAGGATAGGAATTGTTTGAGTTTGTCTTTGTTTCTCTTGGACCCAGGATAATATCAGTTAGGCCCAGTCCTTGATGCATAGTTCCAACATAGCATCCTAAAATTTAGCTCCAAGCACGGTGCTTTGCTTTTCTTGTTCTTTGTTGAACTTTGCTCATTGGATTTTGTTGACAAAGATACTCCATTGATTTACTATTTCCCTCTCCAATGTGTTCCCCTTATACGGATAGGTAACTGAGACAAAAACCAGAATGACACAGTTAATAGTGTCTGAGATCATACTTGAACTTCAATCCTTAGGATTCCTGCTCTATCTACTGCATCACCTAGCTGTTCAGTGTGCATCTATCTGCACTAAGTATCTTGCATTTAGTGGCTACTTAATAAGTATTTGTTAAATGAAATTAGAGATGCAGTGGATACAGTGTTGAACTTGGGCTCAAGAAAAGTCCTGGGATTCAAACCCATGTATTATCTGTGTGAGCTCCAGGAAGGCTTCATCTCCCTCCGCCACAAAAGTGAGGGGGCTGGAATCAATGGCCTCCGAGGTTCTTCCAAGCTCTCAGCTTTCTGCTGTCCTCTGAATTAAATTAAGGATAATAATATTCTGGGTACCCACTTCACAGGGTCGTTGAACAGAAAGCCCTCGGCAAAATTTAAAGAGCTATTGACATGTGAGCCACAATTATTCTCGAGGCTCAGGAGCCTGAGTTTCTGTTTCTATTCTTTTCTGGTCGGTGACTGCAGTCCTGCTGTGTGTCACTTCTGGATGATTGTCAGTTTCCTTTTCTGTAAAAAGAAGAAGTCGAGCCGGATGATCCCTGGGCCTTCACACTCAGTGACTATGACCACATCTTGGACAGCGGATTCTGGCTAAGTACCAGAGGGGTTTTCCACCCCGAGCCTGTGAAGCTGTTCCACCTTCTGTCTCACCACAACTATTTCCTTCCCCAGCAGCGTCCTCTCTTCCTCCGCTCTAGGGAGACCAGACTACAAGCCGATCAGGAATGAGCTGTTCAGACCGGCTTCCTTAATTAGGGAGCCCCTCCCAGTCCAGGAATGCAGCCTCCAAAAGTCTGCTGCTACCGAAGGCGGCCGGGATGGGATTCCGGGACTTGACGTGAGAAAGGGGACTTTAAGATGACGGCATCCAGTGTTTTCTTCTGCAGATGGAGAAAGTGAAGTCCGGAGAAGGGCAGAGTTTGGCCCAAGGTCACATCAATACCTTGCGGCGCAAGAGCCTGGAAGGATCATGAAATTTCAGTCTGTCCAGGAAACATTGGGAGGTGCACCGGGACGTTAGCTAACTCCGGCCAGCCTTGCTCTAAGAGTTCTCCAGCCCGCGCCCTGACCACTTCCTAAACCCAGCACTTCCTCGAGGCTGGCGTCCCTTTCTCCCCCTTTCTCCCTTCTTACTTTTCCCCGCACCCCCATGCCCCTCCTCCCTGTCATGCACTTAGAAAGTATGGAGAAGGGAGAGTACCGTTTAAAACCGAAAGAAATCTCAGTAGATAATCATTCCAATCTCTTTTGATCGATAAAGGAAAAAGACCCAAGAGGGGAGGGGGGAGGCAGAAGTGGCTTTATTTTGTTTCACCCCTCCTCTGAAAATCAGAGTAGATTCTGAGATCAAGTGTTCTCCTTGTCCCCCAATTCCTTCCGTCTGATGTAGGACCTGAAAGGCCACCCACGCCCTTCTCTAGAAGAGCTGGGAGGGGAGCCCCCCCCCCCTGCATCTAGCAGCCCGGCCTTCATTTCCCACTGGGGTAGATGTGGGATGTTTTTGGTTTTGGGGGAGGGTGTTGGTTTTGCTCCAAAGGCCTTGGATGTAGTTGGCTCTTCATAAATTGAATTGAATTCTGAGAATGTCTATCTGGGCCTGGCTCTATCCCCTGATATCTAAGGGCAGCTAAGTATCCCATCTCTAGTATCAGCTGGATTTGTAATCAAAAGATCCAAGTTCCTATCCCAAACCAGCTACTGACTCTAAATAAGTCACTTACCTGCTCTGGTTCTTAATATTTATATCCTTTAAATGTGGATAATATTATATGAACTAACTACTTTATAGCCGATCCTTCCAGCTCTATGAAATTCTACCTATTACAAAGTTCTTATTTTCATAGATGGAGGGAGTTTCTATACAGGAAGTTTCCACACACTAATTAAATTCTTCCCCATTCTCCCCACCCCACTCCCCCCAAAAAAAACCCAGCTTTGGTTCTGCTATTAACTTCCTGTGTGATACTGAGACAGTTACTTTCCATATGGAGGCCTTCATTACTTTGTAAAATGAGGGGGTTGGAATAGTCAGTCACTCAGGTGCCTTTTGCTTCTGACACTGAGACAATTCTTTGTTTCCCCAGGGAAATTTAGGCATAACTGGCCAGGCCTGGAACTACAGTCTGAAGGCAAACCAGCCCTGGGCTGGCTAGGGGGTTTCACTGTCACGATCCACAGATGGTTGGTGAGTTCCTAAATATGCCCTTGGCCCTGGAAAATTAAAGAGGCATAAGAGGTCTTCTTACAATTGTTTGAGAGAGACAAGATTGAGTCAACCAGAGATGAGAGCAGCAGGCCAAACGCCAAGGGAAAGGCAAATGCCAAGTGCAGCTGGAAGTTGGAGAAGAGACTCTTCCTCTTAATAATAACAGCTGGACGCTCTATTCCAGATGTAGACACAGCAAGATTGTGACTTCCTTTGACCTCTTCCTGGGAGCTGAAAGACCAGCCTCCAGGACTGGACAAATGTCTTTTGTCTGAAATTCAGAGAGCCTGGTCATCAAGCTGGCTGCTGAGGGATGAACTATTTGGTCATGTCTACTTTCAAAGACCATCTAGCAAGGGAAAGAAAAGTGGATACTTCTAGAGAGGCACTGTGACATAATGAATAAGGTGCTAGAAGGTTTGGGTTCTAATCCACCTCTGAAAGAAGAGAATTGTGTGATCTTAGACAAACCCATCTAACCTCTCAGTTTCCTCATCTGTAAATTAAAGGAAATGGATTTAAAGGATTCTGCAGCGCTAATTGTATGATTTTATAACAGATGAAATCACAAGCCCTTGAAATAAGCAAATAATAAGCATAGATCTGATAACATTTTAAGGTTGACAAGGAATTTTCCTTGCAGTTTCCACATGAGCCTTTCCTGATGATCCCCCATTGTACAGGCTTCCCCCATCTGTACTTTGTGTGTGTGTGTGTGTGTGTGTGTGTGTGTGTGTGTGTGTGTGTGTGAGAATGCATATTATTTCCCTTGATAGAATGGAAACTCTTCAAAGAGCAAGGACTCTTTTTTCCCCCCAATCCTCCTGAACCAAGCACAGTGTCTGGCACATTATAGATGCCTAATAAATGCTTATTGATTGATTGGACAACCCTGGGAAATAGGAAGTATCATAATTATTATTATCCTCATTTTACAGAAGGGGGAAGTTCAAGGCAGGAGTGAAACTCCAGTCTCTTGATTCTTAGACCAGTGTTCTTTGCTAGGTACCACAAAACCTCAGACTAACATAAATAGACTACATACATACATACACACACACATATATATATACCTGCCCACTCATCAAACCCTACTGTGACATTTGCTGTAAGTTATCATAGATGATGGGCTACAGGGCTCTCTCCTTGACCCTATTCTTCAGACACTTTACTTTCTTGAACATTTTAAGCAATTGAAATCAATTCAATAATTTATTCAATGTTTATATTCAACTATACTGAACTATACTATATTCAAGGTACTGGAGACACATACATATGCAAATACACACATAAGATTAGCTCCTGCCTTCTAAAACGCTTCCATTCCACTGAGGTATAGATGTCAAACTCACCAATTCTGTGGATGGGAGAAGCTGGGACGGATAATTAAATGGACAACAGAATTAGGACCCCAAGAGATCTCAGTAGGCTAGAATGCCAGGACAAAATCTAACAAGGTGAAATTTAGTAACAGGAAGTGGAAGATGTCATCTTCTCACATTCACAAACACAGAGACACTTTTAGCTACTCTCCCCTTACCCTCTTCTCCCCTCCTCCAACATTCACATTTTTATAGGATTATGGAATCCTATTTCTGGAGATAGAATAAATCTCAGAGGATAATCTAGTAAAATTCCTTCATTCTGTTTTTGAAGAAACTGAACTCCAGAGTTGAAGTGACTTGGCCAAAATCACACTGATCCTGTTCAGAGGTAGTATCTGAACCTAACTCCTCTGCCTCCAGAATAAGTGCCATGCTTTTCACTGTACCATATTAGTCAAAGACCAGAATTGTGGCTGGAGTGTAGGAGTTCTCAGATCCATTGGTCCTTTTTACTATATGACCCCCTATAATGCTGGGATGTGAATTTCTCTCTTCTCCTTCCCTTCCTCCCTGATGTCCTCTCTCCCTTTCCTCTTTTCTTCCTTCCTTCTTCTCTTTTTTCTTTACTTTATTTTTTCTTTCTTCTTTCCTTCCTTGTTTCTTTCCTTTTTTTTGTTCCTTCTTTTCTCCTTCCTTCCTGTCTTCTTTCTTTCCTTTCTTCCTTCTTTCCTACCTACCTTCCTCCTTCCCTCCTTCTCTTCCTCCTTTCTTTCCTTTTTTTCTTCTTTCCTTTCTCAAGATAGCTCCTGAAGTTCCTGCCGATACATTGAGAACCTGTAAAAGTTTTCCTCTAAGTCTTGCAGAAGGGAATTCTTGTGGAGGTGCTCAATCTTCCTGCCACCACTTTTTTTGCTCACCCAATTCTTCTGATTGGATGGAGTGCAAAGAATATTCTCCAAGAATTAAGTCCTAGTTCCCAGGTCTACCACCAATTTGCTATTAGATCTTGGCTAAGTCAGTTTAGTTCTCTAGGCCTCAGGTTTTTTCATCTTAAAAATGAAAAGGTTGGATTAGATCGGGGATTCTTAAACTTTTTCTACTCTCAACCCCTTTTTGTGCAAGAAAATTTTATGTGTCTCTCAGATTTGTAGGTAAATAAAACAGGTATACAAATCAAACATTTACTAATAATAAATCATAATTTTGTGGGGACCTCCATATTCAATGATATGACTCATATGGCAAAGCACATTTAAGAAGCTGGGGACTAGATGACCTCTAGAATCATCCCAACTCTGACATTCTGACTTGTAAGGGCCCTCCCAGCTCTGACATCCTGGGTTCTAAGAGCCCTCCCAGCTCTGACATCCTGGGTTCTAAGGGCCCTCTCAGCTCTGACATCCTGGGTTCTAAGGGCCCTCCCAGCTCTGAAATCCTGGGTTCTAAGGGCCCTCCCAGCTTTGACATCCTGGGTTCTAAGTCCCCTCCCAGCTCTGACATCCTGGGTTCTAAGGGCTCTCCCAGCTCCCATGTTCTCTGTTCTAAGATGCCTGCAGGCTCTGTTAGTCATTTTTTAGTATCATAGTCAATGAGACATTTAGGGTCATATGACCACCCTTCAAGTAATGTTATGAAAACTGACATTATTATCTTCACAAGGAAAACTAGCCTCTGGGTAACTCCTGTTCAGTCCTGTGGGTTTCCATTATGTCTGAACCTCTCCCCAAGTCTAGAGAGCCAGAAAAGGGATACCAAGCCAGTAGTACTTACTGACATTTGGAAAAAGTGAAGTTATCTCTCACCCCCACCCTTCCTTTCCCTACAAGGGAAAGGTCTAACTCCTGGGAAGAGGGGAAGAAATTCTTCCTTTTCTTTGGAAGGAGGGGAATGAGACAGCCTTACACACTCCCACACTGTCCCTTAACTCTCTGCTTTCCCACTTCTTCTGACTCCAGGGACTAAGCTAATATGTCAAGTCAGCAGGTTATATAGAGGCAGTTCCAGATGTTTTTGTTATCTGTCTAACCATATGTTCAGATGTGGCTGGTGCTTCAAGAACAGAGCAGACCTCCATATCCACTCCATCCCACTCAGGGCTCTCCCTCATGGCCCTGAGGCTCAGGAACAGTTGGATTCCTCCTCTGAGTTGACTCAGGGCCCCATGACTTCTGTCCCAGAGCTGTCCCACCCGGCCTTTCAATGAGATCATTGGATCATAGGATTTAGAATTGTAAGAGAGACAACCTCCACAATTTACAGATGGGGGAACTGAGACTCAGAAATAGGAAGTGTTTGCTCCTGAACTGGGTTCCAGGAACCCAAGAACAAGAAGAACTGGGTTCAAGTTTCACCCTGGCTAGGTGACCCTGACTTGGTCATTTAGCTACTTGGTGTTTTAGGATAGGGCTTCTTAGATTTTTTCTATTCATAACTTCTTTTCACCTGAGAAATTTTTATGTGACTCTGGGTATATAAGTATATAAAATATGTACATAAATCAGACATTTACTGATAACAGATAATTTTCCAACCCCCAGATTAAGTTATGAGACCCCATACAGGGCTGCCACCCACATTTTAAGAAACTAGACTCTAGAGGACTCACTAAGACTATGTCAGTGGTTCTCAAAGTATGGTCTAGAGAATCCTGGGGATTTCTGAAACCCTTTTAGAGGGTCTACAAATTCAAAAATGATTTTTATTTCCAATATGGTAAATGTCTATAAATATAATCCAGATAAACAAAAACGCTTTGGAAAGATCCTCAATAATATTTAATAGGATAAAGATACTGAAAACAAAATTTTGAGAACCACTGCTATAAGTTATAGAGAAAGTACTGATCTGAATTGATAGAGGAAGTTTTTTCACATAGGAATATTCCCTATATAGATCCAGTTCCCGACCACTACCCTCATTCCTCAATTCTACCCATCAATTAGATCTAATCATACCCAGCATACAGCCAAACACTGGGAGCCAGGCTTGGCTGACTCCTTAAGGTGCATTTTTTAATAGATGTACCCTAGGCCCACTCCCACCCCCTTCTCTCCAGCTCCTTTCTTCTCTACCTTCTGAAAACCAGAAAAACCTTCTGGTCCTGCTACTTTCACAGCTCTGATCAAAAGCCAAACTTGCCCTCTCTCCAAGGCTGAACAGAAAGGAAAAAGAGGCCACATACAGAATTTTGAACCAAAAGGGAATTTAGGGATCATGTCATCCTCTCTTCTCATTTATAAATAGGGAAATTGAGGTCCAGAAAGAAGTGATAAAGACAGCACAGGGCCATAAAAAATACACACTGGATCTGATATCAGAGAAGTGGGTGTACAACACTAATCAATCAGTCAGTCAAAGAATACATATTAAGTATCTACTGTGTGCCAAGCCCTAGATTAAATACAAAGGATTAAAATATGGCAAAAAAAAAAAAAAAGTTCCTGCTCTCGAGGATCTCTTAATCAAATGGAGAATACAACATGAAAACAATTATGTACAATTTTTATACAAGATGAATTTTCTGATCTCAGATACTTACTAGCCATGTGACCATGGGTAAGTCACTCTGTCTCAGTTTACTCATCTATAAAATGGGCAATAATAATAGCACTTACCTGCCAGAGTTGTTATGCAGATCATCTATGAGATAATACTTTCAAAGCATTTAGTTTAGTGCTATAACTCATTATAGGCTATTTAAAAGCTATTATTATTATATTAACAAAATATTAATAAAAGGAAGGCATTAGCATTAAGTTAAGATCAACAAATTTTTTTTTGTTTTGTTTTTTTACAGAAGGAATTCTAGATGAAATCTGAAGGAAGCAATAAATAGAGATAAGGAGAGAGAACATTCCGAGTGTTATAGATAGCCAGTGAAAATGCTTAGAGTCTGGACACAGAATATCTTGCTTTAAGGAGAAGTAAGATCATTATTAATGGACTCTAAAGTAGATAGGATGAGAAAATAAAAGAAAGCTGGAAAGGTAGGAGAGGGCTTTGAATGCCAACCAGACTGAGTCTGGAAGTAATAGGGAGCCATGGAGAATATTGAATGACCTGTGCTTACAGGTGAGACTGCTTACTAACTGTATTAGGTAGCTCATACAAATTGCTAGATTCCTCTAAATCTGTAAAATGATTAGAGAAACCTAAAGGACCACTAAGGTCCTTTGTAATTCGAAATCTATGATTAAGAACTGAGTTTATGTACACTACAACTATTGATTGAATGAATCAAGATTGAAACTCAGGTTGTTTGAATTTGGGGCTTTCCCTTTCTGTCTCTAATAAGGATCCCATTGACGCCTGTTTCCAGACTAGCTTTCTAAGTTTTCTTAATAATACTCTCATATACCCTATTTCCAATCAAACTAGTCTGCTTTCTGGCTTCACTCTACCTGACAATCTATTTCCACTCCATCCATCCCCATAGTTTTGCCTATGCTGTCTTCTATACCTGGAATACTCTTATAACAATTAGAGCTATCTCCAAATAGACACTTCCTCCTCTCCACTTCTTGGAATCCCTAGCTTTCTGTAAACTTCAGCTCAGGGACTATATGAAGCATTTCAAGTTCCCCCCTAACTTCCCACCACTACTTGTGCTCCCCTTTCCCTACATGTAAATTACTTCAAATGAATTTTGCATATAAAAATAATAATTAACATTTCTGTAATGCTTAAAGTTTACAAAGTGCTTCACAAATATCTCAATTTTTAAAATCAAATGGTATATTTATCATATATTATTTAAGCCTTAGAACCCTGAGAGATAGGTACTATTATCTCAATCTTACAGATGAGAAAACTGAGGCAGAAAAAAGTCATACAACTGGTGAGTATCTGAAGCCAGTTTTGAACTCAGGTCCTCCTGGTTGAAGGTCCAGCATTCTATCTACTGAGCTACTTATTTATGATATGATTATACATGTATGTTTGTTTATAAATAGTATGTTTATTGTATGATATACATTATATGTGCTTATCTATGTATATAGCATGTCTCCCCAGGACAATAAAAATTCCTTCAGGTTGGAGACCATTGGTTTTTTTCTTTTTATCCTTACTGCCTAGTCCAATACTTTGGACCTTGATAAACGCCTTAATAAGTCCCTTAATAAATGCTTGTTGAATTTTATCTCAATAAAATGCTTGGATGATTCAAGGATTTACAGTCAAAGCACTTGGATTTAAATACTAACCTTTGCTACTAACTTACTCTGATACTATATTTAATAAATATATCACATCCCTTCTTTAGATCTCAATCTCCTCCTCTACAAAATAAAAGTACTTGGATGATCTCTTAAAACTCCCTCTGGCTTCAAATGCCAAGATCCCTTGATCTAAATTCCTGTCCCCCTGGTGATAGAGATTCAACATTAGACTAGGTGTCTCTTGAGATCGGGGACTGTCTTTTCCCTTTCTTAAGTATCACTTAGCACAATGCCTGATACATAGTAGGAAATTAATAAATGTTAATTAACTTCTGCAAGTCTTACTAGTCCAGAGTTGCAAGAAAAAGGATGTGGTGTGAGTGACCAAACTAGGAAGTCTGAATTAATATACACATAGAGCCATTTCTTTAAAGGGGGAAGGCAAATTTAGGTTTCTTGGACACCCTTCTAGCTAAAACTCTTATGTGAGGGAGATGTAGGCCTGGATGTAGTTCTTGGGTTCCTTTTTTCAGGCATTTCTTTTACCATCAGGTCACCTGACTTTTGAGAATTTTCTTCCTCAGGTGGAAAGTCCTGAGATGCGTTGGTGCAATCTATGAGTGCCGAGTCCTGGGAGTCAGTCCTGAATAATCTTCGGTCTCACTGTGTCACTCATTATCTGAGCCAAATCCCTCCCCATCTTGTGGACGTTTGTTCCTCTGTAAAATGTGGAGGGAGCTGGACTATTTTAAGCGTTCTTCACTTTGCTTGTGTCATGGACCCGTTAGGCAGTTAGAATGAAGCCTCTGGACCCCTTCTTAGAATGATTTTTAAATGCATAAATAAAATAAATAAGATAAAGGAAACTATATTAAAATAAAGAGGTAATTTCCCCCCCCATCCAGATTCATGGGTTATCTGAAATCTATCAGCATTCCTTGAGGATGGACGCTAGGTTAAAAACCCGTGGACTAGATGGTTTCTAAAATGCGTCGAAGCTCTCTATCATTCTATAGTTTAAAGCCCTTTTTGGACCCTAATATGATATTACGGGATGGGAGGGGGAAAGAGGGACGGGGGCTAGAGCCCTTGGAAATCGTGCCAGTGGGCAGAATGTGTTTGTCCAACCCCCTTGCCCACAATTCCCTTCCACATCTCTCCCATCCCCAATGCTGAACCTCAAAGAAAGAAAAATGACGTTTCCAGCCACCAGTTCACTGGAAAGGAAGCATTCTTTAGGTGGATTCCCCTAACCCAGGGGGTTGCCGGGAAATGACTCTACCAGAGAAACGTTCCCCATCCCCCTCCCGCTCTGGCTCCTTGCTGCAATCAGGCGTTGGTCCCTGGAATCCCGACTCGCGCAGCCAGGGCCAGCACTGGCTCTTCCGATGTGGGCGTAGGGCTTTCTGCGACTGCGCACCGGCAGAGTGTGAGGAGGGGGCTGCAGAGGAGGGATTGTGGGGATGCCCTTGGTTTTCCTGGAAAGACGTGGATGGCGCTTGAATTTCTATCATCCAAGCCCAGACAGAGAGGACCGCCTCCCCCTCTGTCCTCGGAGGGAACGTAAACCACACGATGCGGAGATGCGGGACTGCCCCTGGGTAACAGATGAGCTGATTGCTGCAGCCAAACAGCTCCTGCTCCACCGATTGGAGGAGCCCTTCCCCAGCTCTGGGAGAGCTCATTTACACAACAATGTCTGATGCTGTTCTAACTCCGCCGTTCTCATCTCGCCCCCGCCCCTTCTGCATTCCCCCCTCTCTATAGGCTACCCCATGCTTAAAAGCCTCAGTTTCCAACTATGAAAGGAGATTAGACCACATGGTTTCCAGGGTCCTTCCCAGCTCTCACAACCTATGTTTTGGGTTTCCCACACTTCTGACTTTCCATGTCATCTGAGTGCATTTTGGCACCGTCAGCTTTGATCTAAAGCAAAGCAGACTCTCCATGTAGAGTGCCTACCCAGGAAGCATTCCATTTGTTTAGTTTTACAAGCAAGATGAGATTATGACAGTTATGTCTGTCAGCACGCAGGGGTGTCATTCAGTTCCCTGAGTGGCAGGCAGACACGAATTCTTCCAGCATGTCCTGGGATTCATCTGTGAGGTTCCTGCCAAGGATCTCTACCATCCTCAGAAAGAATAGTTTTCCCAAGTGTGTGGATGTTCTGCAGTGATTTTTTATTCTGCAGCAAGCTTTTGCTGCTAGATATTGGAAGGGGGTGGGAGATACACACACACACACACACACACACACACACACACACAAATTGATTCACGACTACAGCACAAAGTGGAGGATGATCAGGGAAAGTTAGCACAGAGCCATAGGTAGATGTTTAACATATATTGGATTACTTGCCATATAGGTGAGGAGGTAGGGAGAAGGGTGGGGGGTGGGGGGGATTGGAAGACAAGGTTTTGCAAGGGTCAATGAAAAATTATCCTTGCATATGTCTTGAAAATAAAAAGCTTCAATTAAAAAAAAAAAAAAGAAAAAAAGAACCATAGGTTCATAGTACACTACAGAGGGAAAAAGGACTTCATTTCCCAT
Source organism: Sarcophilus harrisii (assembly GCF_902635505.1). Taxonomy (NCBI): domain Eukaryota; kingdom Metazoa; phylum Chordata; class Mammalia; order Dasyuromorphia; family Dasyuridae; genus Sarcophilus; species Sarcophilus harrisii. The sequence continues at coordinate 547,272,872 of NC_045428.1, read as the reverse complement.
GAGGCTCTAGCCACAAGAACAGGCCTGATTACATTTCCAGGACTTAAATGCCCATGAGATAGTGTAGCTATGGGTGATTGAATACATAGCAGATAGGGACTTTGGAAAAGGGAAACTACAGAATGACCATAGCCATGTGTAGGAAAGGGGACAGCACTAGGAAGTCTTCTTGCTAATCTCCATGGGAAGGTAGAGAAGTGAGAGAGTGAAAGAGAGACGACTTCCTGCTGTGACTCAGCCAGCAGAAACTGGCAGATGTTCTGAGGGCATAAAAGGATCTTCCAACCTTCTGCCCAGCCACACTAGGACACTTGTCATACCCTTGCCATACCAGAATTTGATTCAGATTGTTTTCCCTATGAATCACTTCAGGATCTAATCCCTAAGTGCATGTGCTGAGATTGTTATGCCTATTTCTTTTGTCGTGCAGGCTCTGGGCTCACTATCCCAACTTCTCACAATCTCCAGAGGGCAGGTGGGTACTGCTTTCCAGAATTCTCGAAGTAAAACTAAGAGTTCTGTTTTCATGATCCCTTTGCTCATGAGCCTCCATATAATATATTCCTAATATTTAACCAGCTAATATCTCCCAAATAGCAATTGACTGATGGTTACTAATTAGCTTTACAAAGGAACAGTTACTGAGAAAGTAGAGGACTGACATACAAACCCCCCAAATGGGGAAGGGAGGGTTTACTCTATTCTCCACATATGGAGTCTGTCTCTGGGGAGAGTAGACTCAGATCTAAAGTAGTTAGTAAAAAATCATTCCCTTGTCCCTGTTTCCTGGGATTTCTGGGAGTCCTTTTCTTCCATTGGGGATTATCCACCATCTTCACTTCTGAGTATGGCATAGTCAATAGATGAGATGATCCCTTGCCACATAAACTGTAACTTGTTGCCATCTCAATTCAATGCTGAACTTAATAGTAAAGCTGGTTGGTCCTCAGGGCCGGCTCTTCACCAAAGTTGGCTACTGCTGTTACTAACTTTGGTTGTTGAGAGCACTGACCTTTCAAAGTTCATAAAGTTCTAATCTGTTGGATTTCAGCTCCAATATTTATTCACCTTATTTAAGAAAAGACTAAGCACAGAAACCAAAAAGCAAAGCAAAACAAAACCAGATACACCATTCATGGACACATGGCAGCCATGTAAGAAAAAGGAGTTGATGTACCACCCCAAGATGAAGACATACAAAAGTTCTTTCTCCTCCTCCACAACTGCCAGGAAAGGGGGAAAGAGTTTGTCTACATGATCTTTTATATAGGCACTCTCAGCCCAGGAAGTCAATTGAAAGACTTAAAACATCATTAAGCAGGTTGCTGGTAAGAAACATTCAGAGAAGATCTTCACCTGCTTTGCAGTGGAGAAAACAGCCCCGATCACACATGCTTAGGAACAGACCCACCAATTCTCCATGTGCATATACCAGAATATATTACGTATGCTCCAAAGACTAGACTCCTATTGCCCCATCCCCCCATTATCTTTTAATTTTTTTGAGTCCTAAATGATTTACTTTCTCAATGCATGTATTAATATAAGGTGCAAACTGTGTTTGTTGAGTTGACATTTAGATTACACATAAAATATTAAAATGGAAGTTACTTCAATATCTTCATCACTTCAACATATCAATGGATTATTGATCTCATCAATAGGAATATTCTCTTTTGTACTGATTGCAACTCAGTCATGCTTTCTTATCCTGTATGATATCTGTCCATATTTTTGCCATAGCTCCTCTAGAATGGAGGATGCTAAAGTTATCCCACACTACAGAGATTATCCTCTAGGTCTTGTTACATTTCTTGGGTATCGGGAGATATTCAGTGTGTTCCTATATCATCTCTTGTCCTGATCACATAGACATCTTTGTTTCTGAATATAATATATTTCCTTGATGATACACTGTGTACAGGTCATTGGTGAAATATAGTACTTGTACATTCAGTGTGTTTCTCCGTTACCCTTTTGGTCATTGCAACTTTGAAGAGTTTGCTTAAGGAGGACTACGATCAAACTACTGAAATATTGTGCTGTATTTATTGTTTGTTGATTTAAAAAATGATTCTATAAAGCAAAATATCTTTAAAGGGTTTTCTCCAATATACACATATAGCTTACCATAATACAGGATTCCTTAGGAAATGCAACCAGAGAGATAACTCTGAGTGATCTTTTTGCCTATTAAAGCCAAACAAGTCATAAAATTAAAAGATTTATGTTCATTAAGAGTGTCACTAGCTTGTACAAGGTTTAAATGGGAAACTTTCCACCAAAGGTCCTTCAGATGTCCTTGTTGGCAGATCATACTGTGCTTATCACATCAATGAACACTATAGTCAATAACATTTATCAAATACCTACTATGTGTCAGATGCTGTGCTAAAAGCTAGGGATAGTGATACAAAAGGAAAAGATAGTCCCTGACCTTAAGAAGTTTAAAAACCAATGGGAAAAGACAATACACAAAAGAAAGTCTGAAAGGACGTGGAGAAAGTGGGAAAGTGCCCTGTACAGGGTCATGGGAAAGAAGGAAAAAATGTCCAAAATTAATGCAGAGGGGTGGGAAATGAGGTAAGAGTTCTATTCTCTTCCTTAAATGGGAGAGTTTGTCTCCACCCTCTAACAGAGGGGCAGAGGGTTTTGATGAAGTACAATTAGCAAGACTGAATCTTGCAAGGTGATGAAAATTTTCCCAAAGATGAGTTTACTGGAAATATGGTGAAGTTAAAAAACAAAAAAACAAAATGAGTGCTATCTGAGAAATCTGAGATGACACCAAGTTCCAGAACATTAAAGGACCTTCAAGATGAGATTCAAAATTATGCAAAAACTTAAATATCAACCAGTCCAAAATCCTTTCTTTTACAGATAGAGAAATTGAGGCTCTGGGAAAATCAATACATTATTAACAATCACACAGTAAGTTACTGGCACTACTGGGACTTGATTCAGTTCTCCCAAGTACATTACATTGTCTCTCATGTTTTCTATACAGGCCAACCAAAGACACAGAGAAGGGAAAGGAAGTAGAAAAATCTTAGTCCAGTTTTGGAAACAAGTGGGGACTGAATCCAGAAGGCTAAATACGCCACAGTCCACTGCAGGCTAATCATACAAGTACAAGACTTTTCCCTAGCCTTTCCTCTCAGATCTAGATCTCTATTTTGTTTGCATTTCTCTAAAGCACTTAATAGGTGTTATTGAGTTATTATGGTTATCTCTGTCTTCCCCTTTATGGGACTGAGGTCTTATATTAAAGCTCTCCTATCCAAAGCCTGTCCATTTTACCTTTGCAACAACTCTTGAATATGCCCCTTTCTCTGCTCTGATACCACCCATCCCCTGATGCAAGCCCTCAACCCCTTATATCAGGACTATTGCAATAACCTACTGGTTGGTGGGTTTGCCTGCTCAAGTCTCTCCCCATGCCAATCCAACCTCCATTCAACCACTAAAGTGATTTTTCTAAAGCCCACATCTGACCATGTTATCTCTCTACTCAATAAACTCCACTTGTTCCCTATGGCCTCCAGGATTAAATATAAGATCCTCTGGTGTTTAAAGTCTTTCATAACCTATCCCCATATCAGTCTTTTTACTACTCCACATGTATTCTTTTACCCAATGCAAAGGCCTTCTTGATGTTCCATAAACAGGACACTTAAGTCTCTTACCTCTGAGAATTTTCTATGGTTCTCATGTTTGGAATGCTCACCCTTTTCAATTCTACTTATTGTTTCTTTAAGCCCCAACTAAAATCTCATCCTTTATGGAAAATTTTCCCCAAACCCTCTTAAAGATGGTCCCTCCTTAAATCTTTCCTACTTATCCTGTAAATAGTTTGTGTTTGTTTGCTTGTTGTCTTCCACTATCAGACTGTGATCACCTTAAGGGCAGGAGTTATCTTTTGCCTCTTTTTTGTATCCCCAGTGCTTATGTCCTGGTATATAGTAAATGTTATATATATATAGTTAATGTTTATTGGCTAACTATATAAGGAAGCTTGCTTCATAAATGTTTGATGAATTTGAATTTCACAGAAATTCTCAGAGGACAAAAGGACCCCATAGGATATCTACCAACCTTTCAAGAAGCCCTTACACAAAATCCCCAGCAAGTGATCTATCTTTTACTCAAAGACCTGTTCATTTTTCATTTTCAAAGATACCCAATGACATCACAAGGTGATGTCTTGACTTGTATTAGAATTGTTTAAGTGAGTCAGAGTTGCACAAAGTCATCAGTTTCATTCTCTCTTCCAGAACCATCAAAATCCACTGGCAAAACAAAAGATGACCTCTAATGGCCTGGGATACAGTGACCTTGATATCCTCAATGTCTAACCAAGCTAGCTCTGAGTACTCCACGATCCCTTGCTTGTTCCACCGTTGGAACAAATTATTTTCATCTGTTCATTCTGCTGGGGGATGTAACACATTGATAAGTTTGAGGCCTCTTGGTTACCCTCAACCTGGTTTAGCCTGTCTCAGCAGACAAAGTATGGTACTGTACATACCACTGTTTCTTAAGAGTCACAGGTGAGAGTTGAGTAGAAGGTTCCTTATACTGAGCCTAAATCAACCTCTCTGCACTTAGGATCATAGGAACCCAGATATAGAATTTGAAGAGACTTTAGAAGTCATATAGTTCAGTCATTTCACTTTATAGAAGAGGTAACTGAGACCCAGGGAGATGAAACTTTCCCAATGTCATACTACTAGGAAATGATAAGAGTCAGGATTAGAAATCAGATCCTCTCACTGCACCATGTTTATTGCTTTTAATTCTGCCTGTCAAGGCCAAGCAGGACAAGTGTGACTTTTTTTTTCCCACATAAAAGTTCAAATACTTGAAGATAGCCACAATATACTCTCCATGCCTTTTCAACCATCATTAAGTACTGTGTTCTAGGCATTCTCCTAAGCACTATTTCTTTGACTCCATACTAATATGGTCCAGTCTCTATCATCTCACCATCTCATCATTCTTCAATTTTAAAGTATTTTTATGATATAGTGGCTAGAGAGCCAGCCTTAGAGTCAGGAAGAATTGAATTCAGGTCTTGGCTTTGACCTACTTGTGTGGCCAAGGGCTGAGTGTTCCAAGTAACTGTAAAACAATATGTAACAAAAGAAGCGTTAGTTCTGTTCTGGGAGAGGGAATTTCCATCCTTACATGGTTGAAGTCACTGATCCAGACCAAAATCAAAATTCTCTTTATGCGGCAGAATAGAGTGTATTTTGTCATCATGGCCAAGTTCAGTAATTTCCTAGGTCCCATTTCCTTGTCTATAGCTAATGCTATCTAACCTATCTTAGAAACTGAGCATAAGAAAGTGAAAGATTTAGATTCCAACGCCATCCATTTCACTCACTCTTCGCATGACCTCAAGACAGTCACTTTTCATAATGAAAATCTGAGCTTCAGGTGCATCTGTAAAATGGGAATAATACTTATATCTTTCAGGGTTGCTATGAAACAGTACCAACTTTAATCCTTTTAAACGATTATGAATTATATGAAAATAGCTACAGATTTGAAATATTCATTCATAGCTTCCCTCGGCCAAAGATTCAGTAATTTTATCTTCACTTGTTTTAAAGGCATTTATTATATTTTCTTGACTGGACCCGAGAGTTCATGGGGGGAGAGGTGGGGAAGAGAAGGGCAGGCAACTAACTTCCAGAAATGTTTTGCTTGCTTTTTTGTTTTCCTTTGCCAAAGCCGACATACAGCTGCAATGCTTAATTTTGGGAAAGCTGTCTGAGGACGCCGGCAGACTAAGTGATTCGCCTGCACAAAACTGATAGCTCGGGTCACTTTGACGCATTCTTTATTATGGTTTGTTATCACTGATGATCATGATGGTTACCACCAAAAGTACGGATTAGACTGAAAGACTGAAAAAGGGAAGAGAAAGCAGAGGAGAGCGTCTGTCACACGCTCTTCCCCTTGTGACTTCGGACAAGTAGTTTTCACTTTGAGCCTCAGTTTACCCATCTATGAGATGAGGTAAATTCTAAAATGCTTCTAAAATGTTCTCTTTCTGACCCATTCTCCCCCCCCGCCCCCATTTCAGGAACAGAGACCGCCACAAATGGGGTCAAATTTGGTCTCCTCGGACCCCAAACCCCGGGCCCCCAAACCCCTCTCCGTAGGGTCTTATCATCTCCATCCCAAGATGGCTGCTCGGAGCCGCGTGATCCCTCTGGGGTGCGCGGCGGAAGGGGCGGCAGAAGAGGAGGAAAGCCCTTGGCTTGCTCCAACGCTCGCTTCTCTTCCCTCCCCGACTTCCCTCAGCCCGGCCTGGCTGCAGTCGCTGCCCCCCCCCCCTCGCCTCCCCAACTGGCGGCCGCTCACCCCCTCCCCGCCAATCCGGGGGCGCGGTTTGTGAGGTAGCCCGGGGCGGGCGCCTGCGCAGTCGGCTCCGCGCGCGGCGGAGGCTATATAAGCGTTTAGCTCGCGGCCCTTCGGGTTCTGGCTGCCGGAGGGCGGAGGAAGCGGACGCAAACACGGACGGGGACGTAGCGGCGGCGGCCGGGCCGAGCCTGGGCTGAGAGGAGGTGGCCGAGGCTGAGGGGACGAGTCGGCTCTTGGTCTTAAGCCGCTAGCGCCATGGGCTCCGAGAAGGACTCCGAGTCCCCGCGCTCCACGTCCCTGCCCGCAGCCGCGCCGGACCCCAAGTGCCGAGGAGGCGGCGGCGGCGGGCGGCGGCACCGCTTCCTCTCCAGCCTTGTCCTCCTCCCCGCGGGCCGCGGCCGCCGGGCCCGGGCCAAAGCCCCGCCGCCGGCCGGCTCCGGCCGAGCCCCCGGCGCCGCCCCCGCCGCCGCCGCCGCCGCCCCCCGCCTGAGGCGCCTCCTGCCGAGCCCGCCCCGGAGGCCGAGGCCGTGGCTGCGGGCGGCCGCACCGGCGGCGGCGGCGGCGGCGGCGGGCGAAGAGGGCCCAGAGCCCGGCGGTGACGAAGTGGAGTGCCCGCTGTGCCTGGTGCGCTTGCCGCCCGAACGCGCTCCGCGCCTGCAGAGCTGCCCGCACCGGTCGTGCCTGGACTGCCTCCGCCACTACCTGCGGCTGGAAATCAGCGAGAGCCGCGTGCCGGTCAGCTGCCCCGAGTGCAGCGAGCGCCTCAACCCGCACGACATCCGCCTGCTGCTCGCCGATCCGCCGCTCATGCACAAGTACGAGGAGTTCATGCTGCGCCGCTACCTGGCCTCGGACCCAGACTGCCGTTGGTGCCCGGCGCCGGACTGCGGGTGAGCCGCGCCGCCGGGGGCCCGGGCTGTCCCCGCGAGGGCTCCCCGGAAGAAGAGCCAGCCCTGCGCTAGAGGAGGGGTGGGCGGGGGACCCCGCTCTTCCCCCTCGCGGTCACGACCGGTGCCCGCCTGGGCTAGAAACCGAGTGGGCGGGGGACCGTGTCGGGGCTAATGCGGGCTTCCCTTTTGCTGAAGGCGGGGCAGGGGGCTCGCCTCCTCGTCACACCTTTGGAGCGAAAAAGAGACAGCCCCAGGGTGGAAGCAGGTGGGGAAATCCCGTGTGTGTGTGTGTGTGTGTGTGTGTGTGTGTGTGTGTACGTACGTACACGGAGAGGGGAAATCCCCTCATTTTTGAACGGTGCAGGAGACTGGGGGCTGCTGCTTTCTGTCTTACAAACACGTTTTGGATAAAACCATAGAAAAGAAAGAAAAAGGAAGACAGACGGGGGTAATACGCAAGTGGGGACTAGTTTTAGGGCACTAAGATACTTTGGGGCACGATGCCATGCTCCACAAAACTGGTAGGGTATAAAGAGCTTTGAGGAAGGGGGGAGCCTTGCCCTGAGAATATGGGAAGGTTCCAAAATAATTGCAGAAGGGAAGGGGGTTGGTGGTTACATCATCAGTAATGGGAAGAACAGCAGCACCAGAGCAGTGAGTCCTGAGAGGTTCCACTAGGCCCATAACTGGCAGGCAGTTTGTGGGTAACCCACTGGCAGAGACAGGGGAGTTGTGAGGCAGAGCTTTTCTGTTGTAAAGGCAAAGAATCACATGAGTAAAGTTGAAATGAAGATGCTAAATTGCTGCAAGAAGGAAAAATGAGCTCCTAAGTTAGTTGTGCTCCTGATGGTAGACAGATGTTTGGTGCTTATGATGTGTTGGAATCTTTAGTTTGAGAAGAGTTGGATGGAGTGGTATACTCTGTCCTAGAGAATTAGATTTCTGTGGACACTTTTTTCCTTCTCTGATCAGGGCAACCCTAATTGCATCTTTAGAAAGGACCTCTTATTTAGGTGGCTAGACTGCAGGATTGGGCCTTGGGATATGCATTGAACTTTAGAATATGACCTTGAACAAATAATTTCCTCACCGTGATTGAAGCTGCAAGACTTAAAGAAAGAAAAAAAAGAGAGAGAGAATCCTGAATTTGGAGTTAGAAGATCTGGTTCAAATCCTTCTCAAGACTATCTGTATGACTGGACAAATCAATTAACTTCTCAAAGCTTCTATTGCTTCATTTAAAAAAGTAAAAAGCTATATACATGTAACTTAGTTTATTGAAGGAGGTAAGGGGTGAAAGTGTTCTTGTAATAAAAATGTAATTCTTTAGTAAGTGCTTATATTCTGCTTGTCAGGTCTTTCAGAGGAGAATAGACTAATTGTAATTTGTTTCATATCAAATTTCACAGAAAAAATGTCATTAGAAACAACAGAGGGACATCATTACTAAAGTGTCAAAAGAGCTGAATTCTTTTTCTGACTTGTTTCTAGATGGGTGTATTATCTAACCAGTATAAGATGGAGTCTCTAAAGTTCTTGTAGATATTGTGGCCAAAGGTACTCACTTTATCTGTGGTAGATGATACCTCCTTTCTATTGATAAGGACCAGACTTTGTAGTCTTGGGAATAGTCTCTTCCTTTTGTTAGAATTTATTATAGACTTTGAGAAGTTGGGGGAAGGAAAGGAGATAAAATGTTTTGATATTCAAGCTTTTTAATTTTAAAAAAAAGACATAAATTAGTATTGGAAGACCATTCTCTTAATTGTATCTTATTCATTTGTAAGGAGGAAATGGGACTGCGTCACTGACCATCTGGTTCACCTCTCCATCCTACTTCTTTTTGTATTTTTATTGAGAAACTAATTTTTTCGTTCCCTCACCCTCATCAATAAAAATTGAAAAGCCCAGTAATAGAAATAACTCACATTTCCATAAATTTTCCTTATAACTCTGTAAAAAGAAACTAAAGCCTCAGGCAAGCAAATATTAGAGTCAAGACTAGAAATCAGGTCTCCTGATTTCCCATTCTGCCATGTTCAGTAAATAAGTGTTGAATTGACTGCAATAATTTCTGTTGAGTTTGGTGATAAGACACATGGAGGTTCATTTAGTGTTTAAACTTGGTTTAAGTATATAGTGTATATACTTAAGTGGATCTGTGATCTCATTCATCTGGATGTTTCAGATTGCAATCTTCCATGACTGCCCATCCTGTGTGACTGTTGTCCATGTCCTCCCAGCAATGTACTAACATACAGTAAAGTTCCCCTCAATTTTACTAGTAAAAGAAATGATAATAACTATAAACCAAGCTTTTAAAAAAAAAAAAAAAAAAGACTACCACTCCATCCTTAAGATGTCTAAATTACTTCATATCTACATTTTCCTCATCTCTGAAATGAAAGCATTGGATTTGGTCTCTAAAATTTCTTCAAGCTCTGACTGACAGTAGGGGTTGGGGAGAAGGAAGTCTGACTTAGAAAAGTCAGCACTTGTCAGTGATAACTCCCAGTTCATTATAAGATATTTTGTCAAGTTGTGGTATTGTGACAGAGCTGAGGCTAGTAGAATTGAGAGCTGTTTCAGACTAATGACTTCATTGTCAACATTTACTTCATGTGTTTCTTCTGCTATAAAATAGTCATAATTTCTGCCTCACTTGTGAGTCTTAATGTTTGCACAGTGTGTTGAAATCTTTAATGGAAGGTGTTATGTAAATACACAGTAATTTTGACGTTTTTTTTTTTTGCTTCCCAAGTGGGTAAGTTCTTTGAGTATGGCCACTAGTCCTTCCTCTCTGTCATACTGCCATTTCTGTTGAATGCCTAGAGATTTACCATCAATTTCTGTGTTCTCAAGCTGGGTTGACATATGATTGGAGTTTGTTTTAAATGAATATGTACATCACAGCCATAGCCTGGCATGGTATGTAGTTGGCACCAAATAAATGCTCATTGATGATGATGATGATTAACATAAACTGATTATACCTCATCTTGGCCTGGGAAAGACAAGGAGCATAAGAAAGTTTGAGCTCTAGAGATTTTCCCAGCATCATACCCCATATCCTTTCACTCTACTCCTCAATTCCCAAAGCTGAAGTTATGAGAACCATATTGGGAAAGATGAGTGTTCTTTGGTCTGTTTATCCCCAATTACTAATCATTTTAATAATGACTCAGAGAACAGAAATTATGGAGTGTTTTTCTTCTCTTCTTTGTTTAGGAACCATTTGTTTTAATGGTCAGTCGAGCCATGCCACAAAATGGATATAGTAATTGGGGATGGGGATATGTTTCTATTTGTGATAGATGCTTATTGATTAATTGATTAGTGAAGTCAAGTTCATTGGCTCATATGTTTCTATATGTGATAGATGCTTATTGATTCATTGATTAGTGAAATCAAGCTCATTGCCTCAGTTTATCATAAATGAAGACTGAAGGTTGGTGAAGTAGATTGAGGGCCAAAGGACCTCAATTTAAAAACAATGTCTGCCACTTCCTATTTGAATGACTTTGAGAAAGTCACTTATCCAGATTGGGCTTCAGAATTTTTGTTGTGTGTGAAATGAAGTGGTTGGCCCAGGTGACCTATGAAGTCCTTTCTAATAATTCTAGAAAATAACAGAGTAGAAAGTGAAACCCCTCTTGATCAGTAGTTGATTTTTGTCATGACAGGTCACATGGGAATGGAATTTAAATTATGATTTTAATATTCAAGTAGGAATTTGGATTTTAAGAATACTTCAGAAATTATCCCCCAAAACACTATTTCATTTGGAAATTGAAAATTTAGCTCCAAAAGACTAAGTTAATATTGACTTTTCAGAAACTAGCTCTAGAATCATCTGCAAAATAGTAAGTGAAAATTTAGTGCAAGTGAAGTGTAGTACAATAGAAAAAAGTTCTGGGTTTGACATCAGAGGACCTTGTTTCCAATCCTGGCTCTGCTGCTTAATACTTATATACCATTGACCAAGATACTTCGTTTCCCTGTGCCTTGGTTTCATCATCTCATAGAATAAGTGGGTTTGACTTTTGAGGTATCTTCTAATTTTTAACATGAATCCTAGTAAACAGTTTAGAAAGTATTTAGTAGTATTGGTATTTTATTTACCATATGTTTTCTGACAGATTGGGATTTCTACTTTAAGTCTCATCTTCTCTCTGTCCTTGTAAGACAGAAGGGAATGTAATCGATTGAATCTCCACTTGAAGAATGAAGAATAGGCAGTTGTGGCTTATTCAAGGTCATAGGACAAGTCAAGCAGTGCATAGAAATTATGTCTCCTGACTTGTGGTTAGAATTGTTCCCACTGCCTCTCCCAGGCTTCTGATACAAAATTTTTATGTAAGACCTTGTAGTTTATCAGGGCCAAAATACAAATAGGAGAGGGAAAAGACCTCAATTCCTGTTATAGACCTATTTTTCGTGAGAGCTAGTTTGCATAGATAGCAAGAATTTAAACATTGTTGCCTAGGACAGTTTAAAATTGGCTAGAATTGTGTCCCTTGTGGCCTTGGTATACATACACTATTTTGGTAGTTAACTGGAAATTTGTCCTAGTCCCCTTTAAGTGACATCGGTATTATGTTGTATAATTAAATTTTGTGAATTTTTCCACCTCAGAGCTTAATATTATATATTAAACTTGGGAAGATTGCTTGTGAAGATTTCAGTAAAATGAAATATTATCTTACCTGCATTTTTCTCCATTGTATACATACTAAGACTATTAGTTAAATGACTTGACCAAAGTCATTGTTGTGTCTGAAGTGGGATTTGAACTCGGGTCCCTCCTGATTTCAGGAGTGCCATCTAGCTTGTCCCCCTCCAAGACAAAATCTTATCCTATAAAAGATAACACATTAGCCCATTGCACCCACTAAACTTATTACAGATTAGTTTTAGATTAGCTAATGTCCCTTATTCAAAAACTGGTTATTCTCATATGTACTTTTTAAATCTAAGAGCCCCCAAATCCAAACTAATACAGCTTCCTCTTCTGCTACTGCTCACAGAATGAGCAGTTCACCCCAGCTAGGCTACGCCAATAAATTCTCAGAATTTTAGAGTTAAAAAGGTCCTTAGGATAATCTAATCCAAACTGTACAATGTTAGATCCCAAAAGATGCCCAGTTTTTTTGTTTTTATTTTTCACTTTACCCTTCCTCTATCCTTAGCTAAAACTAGGAATGAGAATTCTGTTCTTCCTCCTTGTGTATTCATTTTACTAACACTGAGAAATTGAAAATGCTTGCAGCATCCCCTTAATTTGTTTGGAGGAGGAGGCCACAATGACTTTCTCCAACAGACAGCCCACACTACCTTTTGGGACGTTTCAGCTTTGCTTCTTGCATGGAAGAGACTGAAGGCAAGGACATGTTTTTTAAGCCTGATGACCCCACTTCAGTGTAGCCTGACCACCTCAATACATGATGATCTCTTTTCCTATGCCTTTGTCTTATCTCTTCAAAGGAGTTGAGAAATAAGTATTAGCCATGTTCATTTAGTCTATTTAATTTTTCCTGTTTGTGCCTCATCTTCCCAATTCTGTCATCAGCAGTAAGGATCATCATATACTATGTCTTTGACCCACAAATTGAGGGTTTGTCATAGGAATAGCTTAAGGACACTGGGGGAATGAGAACCTGGATGTCATTGAGAAGGGAAGGTTTATACATCTTTACAAGGCCAGCCTTAATCTCGATATGTTTCAGTGTTGACCATTTGACCCACAGTGTCCACCACACTTTTCCTCCTGCATATGCTCTGAATCCATTTGTAAGTGGCTAGTTATACTGCCTAGGAATGGAAAGGACAAACATCACAGAGGAAAGAGTCTCCTTGACAACAGAGTTCTGTTGGCACATAATCAAAGATTTCCCTCCTAATAGGAATCTTTTCCCGCCCTGGTTTCAAATTTACTGGTACTGCTCTTTGGTGCTTGACACATTAATAATTTTCTAAAGCTTCAGAAATGATGTAAAACAAAATGAGTGAAAAATTCTGTTGAAGTGAGTGTGTATTATTTCTTAGCTTGTACTGGGGAATCATTCTAGTGTGATAGAGCAATTGATGTAGAATATTCAGGTTCCAAATCTCCTGTCCCTTCTGTGTACTGCTTGGATGACTTTGAACAAGTCCTCCCTTAAGCTCTCTGAGCCAACTTTTTGTCACCTGCAAAATGAGTATAATCTTTGTACTCCTTTGCTCACAAGGGGATTGTGAGGAGTGTTTTCTGTAACTGAAGTACAGCATAAATCACTTGAGCTAAAGGAAGCAGAAGGGAAAGACAAGGCCTTTCCTGTGAAAAGAACGAGATGCTTAAGCCAGATTTTGTTTCAAGTAGGAGGAGCTCCTCAGGCAGCAGTAGAAGGAAAGAAAAGGTAGCAATTTTCAGAATTCTGCTGTGAAATCCTAGGGCTCAAATTAGTACTAGGGTTTTTAGGAAACTAAGAGCCTAAGACTGTTTTTAGAATTTTGATTGTTCTTGATTCTACTAGGATAATAGTCAATTGCTTGTTAGATATATCATTTCTATGTAGGTGATTCCCATATCAGTATACTAGCCCCAATCTCTCCTGAGTGTCAGACCTGAATTTTACCAGTTGCTTTTTGGATGCCCTTTAGTTTTCTTGAACTTGGCAGGTTCCAAAGACCCCTCATTTACCTTCCCCTCTGCCACACCTGCTCTCCCCTTTCCTATTGTCAAGGCCACCACCACCATTCTCCCATTTACTTAGGCTCTCAACCTTATTGTCATCCTCTATTCTTCCAACTTACTCCACATAAACCATCTTTTTACAGGTCTTGTCCTTTCTACCTTCACTTCTCTCATTTAATCTCTCTATCACTCTATTCCAGTAGCCACCACCATAATGCAGACCTTCTTCACCTCTCCTCTGGACTATTGTAATAACTTTCTCACTCTCTTTTCATCTGCCAAAATGTGGTTCTGACCATATTGGGTCCTCTTACTCTCTTTCCCTACTGCTGTGGGTCTCCATTAACCTCCAAGATAAAAATATTTTAAAGACCACCACAATATGACCCCTTCCTCCCTTTTTAATTTTCTTGTCTTTTCTTTTCCTTCCTTCCTTTCTTTCTTTCTTTCTTTCTTTCTTTCTTTCTTTCTTTCTTTCTTTCTTTCTTTCTTTCTTTCTTTCTTTCTTTCTTTCTTTTCTTTTCTTTTCTTTTCTTTTCTTTTCTTTTCTTTTCTTTCTTTCCTTTCTTTTCTTTTCTTTTCTTTTCTTTTCTTTCTGTCTGTCTCTCTCTCTCTCTCTCTCTCTCTCTCTCTCTCTCTCTCTCTCTCTCTCTCTTCTCCACATACTAAGATCCAGCCATGCTGGCCTGATTAGTGTTCCTCATACTCGGCACTCCATTTCCTGACTCATTCCCTTTCCCTGGCTGTCCCCCATGCCTGGAGTGCTCGCTCTTCTTAACTCTACCTTCTAGCTTCCCTGGCTTCCTTCAAAATTTGGCTTAAATTCAACATTATACAAAAGACCTTTCCATTTCCCTTTTCTCTCCAAGATTATCTTCTTGCACTTAGTTAATTATAGCATGTTATATATAGTGTTAGACTATGAACTCTTTGAAGGCAGTTACCCCATTTTTCTTTTTCTTTATATCTATCTAGTGTGTTTAGCACAGTACTTGCCACATAAGAATTATTTATTAAATTGATTTGAGAAAGGATTATTTTGGAATGGGGTGTCCTTATGAGTTGGACAAGATGGTAGGGGAATGGCAGAATTAGGGTTAGATTATATTGTAAAGAAAGTAGGGATGTACCCTATAAAAAACTACTAGTTGGATAGAATGTTACCTATGGCTTCATTTTGTGGGTGGAAACTTAGGCTTGGAAAGACTTGTGACTAACAGTATCATGCAGTGAGTCAGTGAGCTTGTAGATATGGAGGTCCCAAACTGGAAAGCCCAGTGTCAATTCTCAGAAGTTCTTCTCTCATGGATGAGAATTATTATAACTTTTTGATGTGCTTTTGCCTATAACAGCTTACATTTATATAAAGATTTGTACTTTCCTCATTCTATCCCTGGAATCAAAACTATATAATCCAGAATGCAAAGTATCATATTCTTTTATATTTTGAAACTGCCCAGTACCCTGTCAATGTCTCCAACTTGTGGTAAGTAGTCTGGAAGGCTTGTAAAGTGCTTAAAGTCTTTGGGCTGACCACCAAGAAATCTGACGCTCTTTTCTTCAGAAATTAATTAACTTTTCTTGTTTACTAGAACTTTGTCTTTTTATCCTGTGTTCTTAAGAGTAACTAGTAAGCATGTGACTTTCTTCAAGAGAAATGTTTGTCTTTATTTTGCACCTAGATCACACATCATGGTGAATTTGTTCAAAACTCCCACAGGATATGAATCATTTGTAGTGTGACACATTTGCCAATTTTCCATTTGTTCTCCTTTTAATGGATTTTAATATAACCTGAATTATATAGTTAATTAAACAGACTTCTCAAGAAATCCTCAAGACCCTTACCCTCAAAAAACAATCTGCAGACAATATAGTGAAGCTGAGAATTGGAATAATAGCTAACATGTACATAAGGTGTTTATTATATGCTGGGCTCCATGCTAAGTGCTATACAATGATTGTTTATTTGATAATAGAAACAATGTAAATCTCTAAGATTTACAAAGTGTTTTCCCCACATCTTGAGGTAGATCATGACATAGTTCTGTAGCACTTAGCACTTTGAGGTTTATAAAGAAAGCACTTTTCATACATTGTCTCATGCAAATGTGTATTTTCACCACTCAGTCAGTCATCTAACATTTAAAGCATCTACTGGTGCCAGCAAAGTTCTGAGGTTACAAAGAAAGACCAAAAACAAACAAACAAACAAACAAACAAAACCTATCCCTGTTCTCAAGAAGCTCACAGTCTACCAGGGGAGACAGCATGCAAACAACTATCCAAAAAAGCTAAATTCAGGATAAATTGCTGATAATCTCAAAGGGAAGGCATTAAGAAGGAAGAGCACTAGAAATGACTTATTGCAGAAAATGGGATTTTAGTTGATAACTTGAAAGAAAAACCAGGAGATGGAAAGGAGGACTTAGAATTTCAGGCATCAGAGAGAGCCATTGAGAGCACTGCGAGTCAGGAGGTAGAGAGACCGGAGGAGAACCGATATCCCAGGATCTTCCCTAGAGAGGAGAAATTGAGTGAAGTTTGAGAAGACTGGAAAGTTGGGAAGGGGCCAAGTTATAAAGGGCTTCGGAAGCTAAACAGAGGGTTTTATATTTGGTCCTGGAGAATTATAGAGAACCACTGAAGTTTATTTAATTGGGGGCTCATGAATCGGAACTGTGTTTTTAGGAGGATCACTTTGACAGCTGAGTAGAGTACAGATTGGAGTAGGAGAGACTTAAAGTAAGAGAGATCCCCAGCAGCTCTTTTAGTAGTCTAGGTATGAGATGAAGAAGAGAGACTGGCCTTGCATGCAAGAGATGTTTTGAAGGTAAAAAGTATAGGACTTGCTTACTGTGATTGAGAGAGGTGAAGTGCTTTAACATAGCTAGTAAATGTTTTAATAGCAGGCATTCTAAACCTAGGTTTGCTGATGATTCTAAGACATTCAATTTTTTCTACGGCTGCCCTTGGGTTCCTGCCAAACTTATCTGTCCATCCTTACTCTTAAGTATTGGGAATTGGCTCAGACTTTGGGGATTTGGCCTCTTCCATGTGAATTTACTTTTAGTCATCCAGTCAATAACAACAATAATAATAATAATAATTGATATTTCTACCACTTTAAGACTTGCAAAGCATTTACATTGTCTCCTTACATACATTACAAGACATCTTTTAATAATTACATGTGGAAAGAATAAAGCAAGCCAAAAGAACTGCAAATTTAGTTTCCTGTATAATCTTCTTGTCTTTCCCTTTCTATATTGGAAAGTTCATTTTATTTCATGTTTAGGTTTAGAATAAAACATTAAATTTTTAATTTAATTTAAAAATGTAAAATGTAAATGTAAAAAAAATCAAATGGAAAAATCTGACACTCTAATGGATCTCAGAGCTTATACATCTAGAGCCTTTCTTTGGTTTCTTTTACTTTGATTTTTTTTCCCCCTCTCTTTTCCCAGTGGTCATGAAAGCAGTACCCACACAGAGAATGCAAGTCTTTAATAGGCCAGTTTATGGTGTGGCTAATTTCCAGAACTCATAACTTTCTTTTTCCTGATTTGTTTCTTTAAAGTGATTTTATTTATGCTTTGTTGTAAACAGAGTTCTGGTTCACATGAGCTGAATATGTCACTATTGTGTTATTAGATAAGCTAAGACTACTAAGGAACTTCAGAAAGGTTTAAAGAACATTAATTGCACAGTGAGTTATATTAGATTTATTGTAAGCTATAATATTTAGTGTGGTAGAAACTAAAATTCGAAAGGGACACCTAAAAATGCACCAGTACTGACAAGTTGGTTTTGTCCTTACACAGAGAGTGTTATATCAAAAGACATTTGTATCAAATGAAAGAAGTGACTTTATGTATTTAATAAGCAAATTAAGTGGCATCTTAAGATTCTGGTGGTGGAAATGAAACTAATTGCAATCTAAAGGAGTTTTTGGTGGTTTTGTTTGTTGTTTATTTTAAAGCAAAATCTGGAGAGAGAATCTAAAAAGAGCTTCCATGAAAAATGATTGACAATAACTAAATTTATTGATTCTCCTTGATAATAGACAACTTTAAGTGCTGTCTTCCTTAAGTCACCAGGCAGGATGTGAGTGATTTGCTTTAGTTTCCTCTGTTTCAGCATTTCATTACACTGGGTTTCACAGAGCCCCCAGCATCCTTTGTGGTGTAACTTAAAATTTTTTTTATAAAAATTTCAATGCTAACTATATTTTCCCGTCTAAAGTAATACATGTGAAATTATGTGTATATATCAAGATATAATATGTGTGAGTTTGTATGAAAAAAGATGCCTCTTCTTTTACTCCAAAATTTCTCCAGCCCTACCTAGAGAAAATTTCATCAAGTCCCAGAGATATTCTGTTTTTCCAAACCAACTTTATATATAAATTCCTTCAATGTTTCAAGCCCTAGATTAGTTGGGAAAAGGCTTCCTTGTCTTATAATAGGGAATTTATAATGCCCCTATGATATAACAAGCTCAGAGATAATTGTTCAGTCTGTAGTTTATAAGACTTACTGGAATAAATTGCGTTTGAAGCAGTTTTTCAAATAAGACTGGATTTCATTAGCTTCATTGCAGGGATTACCTGCCCATACCACAGATTCTTTGGAGCAATAGAGAAAGGTCATTTTTAGTCCAGTAGGCTCATGTACAAATCGACATTTCTGACTAAGGTAAAGACAAAATTTTTGTGCTCACAGATGGATGTGTGGTATACAATTGGCCCAGGTCTGCAGAAGGTTTTTTCCTACATTGGCTGTCTTGGTGGTATGCCAGTCCCTGTGAGAGCATTCTCACCTTACTGGTGTCTCTTCCTGTTTCCATATGCAGCTATGCCGTTATTGCCTATGGCTGTGCCAGCTGCCCAAAGTTGACCTGCGAGAGGGAAGGCTGCCAGACTGAATTCTGCTACCACTGCAAGCAGATATGGCATCCGAATCAAACGTGCGATATGGCCCGTCAGCAGAGGGTACAGGCTCTGCGAGTACGGACCAAGCACACTTCAGGGCTCAGTTATGGCCAAGAATCCGGGCCAGGTACGCTTTCCTCCTTTGAGCTTATAGCAACATGAGTCTGATACTGAACAAGATGGCCCATCTATTAGACTGGGTTTCCTGGGATTCAGGGATGTTTCTTTGACACCTGGCAATGCGTTCTTCCAGAATGTCACACATTCTGAACAACTTAGCTACTAACACATAGCTTCCTCCTCTGGCTGGTAAAGGTTCTTCAGCCCAAGATGTAGCAGAATCATCAGCCGGATTCTTTAGGCCCAGGATGTGGTCCTCTTTCTGTACTAGACTTCAGTGTTTGGAGACCCAAATGGATAAAATCTGTTGGCATTTTTACACACAGTGAAAAAGAGAGGGGTTTAGTCTGGGTTAGGCCTTTTAGATCTGTCTGATGCTGTTTCCATTAGATTAGAGTGCATGACTGGTTATTATTATTCATGATAATAGCACATTTCTATAACACTTGTGAAGATTACAAAACCTTACAACTACCCAGAGTACACTAGCTATAATACAAGTATTATCCCAATTTTAAAGATGATGAAACATCTTTGGATTTGGATTAAAGGACATGTTCATAGTCATGTAGCTAGATCTGGGATTTGAGCTCAGGTCTCCTAATCCCAACACTAGCACTCTTTCCATTGCACCATTCTGATTTATAGAATTGTTGAAGAGTCAGGAAGTGTGCTGGGTTTTTCCATAACAGTCTTCACAATGAACCTTAATAGGTGTGCCACACATTTCATTCCAGGCTTTTACAAGTAAGATACTAATGGGTAGCTATGTTTATTGGCTTTTATAAATCTTACTTACTGATGTTATGAGAGGAGAGAAGGGGAAGACCGAACAGGGAAGGTTTTAGGATTTGATTTTTCCTGGCACAGATTCTTTGATTGTAACATGATAGTTATGGACTTTTTCTGAAAAATCAGCAGGAACAGACATGCTGTTATAGCATATTCACCTCTTTTCATTTCAGTTTGGAAAATGTATCATTCCCTAGTATTTTACCCAAAGGCTGTGAGTTCCTTCAACATCAATCATAATATTTGAATAAAATCAAAAAATAAATCTGTCCCCCCAGATTTTTTCCCCCAAAACAAAAATAAGTTCATGTCCAGATTTTAGTTTTTGGTGAACCCCTTACTCTAGGTTTTTCTATGATCAGTTAGATAGGGGAAATTTTAATTCTGTGTTAACTGTTCTTCTCTTGAAGACAAGACATAGCTGTTCAACAGCCTTCCTGCTGGGAACTTTCAGCTACAGTCCTTTCTGAAGTTTAAACTTAGGAACGGGACATGAATATTCCTGAGCCTGGAATCTCTGCCTGGGAACTTGCTGCCTTTCTTTTTACCTCTGGGTCATTCCTGGGGTGCTACATTTAAGTCAAGCCCAGTTTTTTTCTTTTCCTCCCTTCTCTACAGCGGATGATATCAAGCCTTGCCCACGCTGCAGTGCATATATCATCAAGATGAATGATGGGAGCTGTAATCACATGACCTGTGCAGTGTGTGGCTGTGAGTTCTGTTGGCTTTGTATGAAAGAAATCTCAGACTTGCATTACCTCAGGTGAGCTGGAGGGAGTTAGTAGCCTTGTTTGGGTGGGGAGGTGTCAAGGAAATGTGGGTTGGTTTGGGTTTGAAGGGCAGGCCTACAGGGCTCAGCCCTATGGTTTTGAGAAGCGCCCCCCACACACACACACACACACACAATTTTCCCTCTGCTCCTTAGACATTGAAATTTTGTGGGTGGTAGAGCAGGCAGTTGGCATTTGCTAAATAGTCACTGGGCACAAGAGACAGTTTGAGATACCTTAAAGGAATTTTATAAATGTGCCATTAAACTGCGAGAGACTTTGCAAGGGGGTGTGGTGGTGGTGGGGGGGGTGTTATGCTTTGGATGAGATAAGTCAGGGAAAGCTGCAAGTTGGGAGAGGGGAGTTGGGAACAGCATTTTTACTGTTCAGAAGGCTATCTATCCATGATTTGGCAAGGCAGAAGTACAGAAAAGGTATTATCGCTTTTTGTGAAGTTAAAAGGTAGAAAGTGGAAAATTAGGTTTGTCTGGCTGGAACAGAAAGATCTGAGAGCCTATATTCAGTCCTGAGACCCCTGTTGTTAGAGCTGTTCCTCAAAACAGAAATAAAGAAGTTGTTGCTCTTTAAAGAGAGTTCTGTTTTAACACAGAATTCACAATAATGCCAGCATTTGTTTTCTCCATAGCCCCTCTGGCTGTACATTCTGGGGCAAGAAGCCATGGAGTCGTAAGAAGAAGATCCTGTGGCAATTGGGCACTTTGATTGGTGCTCCAGTGGGCATTTCCCTCATTGCCGGCATTGCCATTCCTGCCATGGTCATTGGCATCCCTGTCTATGTTGGCAGAAAGGTAAAGTATATGTGGCACTATGGTGGGCCCTAGGTATGTATCCCTGGGTGAGCACTTGATGTCTGAAGGGAAAAAAACAGGAGCCAGCATCACAGAGCTCTCTGGATACCAGCTGGTTCTGGGATAAAAATAACTTTCATTTCTTAAATGGATTTTCGTAAACCCCATGTGATCTGAAAGTTTCTATTACCAGACTTGTCCTGGTTCGGACCAGTAACTTAAAGGTGAAATATTTCTTAGCTGATCCCCCTGAGTTGCCTGTCTCTGGTTGATGCTCACTTTTGCTACAGCTAATCCTGTAGAAGTCTAGGTTAGGCTGAGATACAAAAAGGCATCTCTTTGGCATCCTTTTGGTTGGGGTGGGCCATGAAGTTTGTTTGTTTGGTTGGTTTTGTTTTTTAATAGACATAGCAGAAGAAAGGAGGTTTTGCTTTGTTTTGCTGTAAATGCTACTTTATATTTTGCTTCTCCTACCAGAGTGTGCCCATTTCTGACCTGGGATTTTATTTCATTCTCAGATCCACAGCAGGTATGAGGGTAAGAAGACTTCAAAGCACAAGAGAAATTTAGCCATCACAGGTGGTGTGACCTTGTCTGTCATTGCATCCCCAGTCATTGCTGCTGTTAGTGTTGGTAAGTGGGGATTTGGGAACCCTGGGCCTGGGGTCCCAGAATCTTAATCAGTAAAATACTTGTGGCATTCGTGCTAGATCTCTCTGATCCTGTGGGCTGCTCTGAGATTTATGACCTAATATAATGTAACTGACCAGCCAGAAAATATACCAACAGACCTTGGTGGCCATAGGGGTAGCATGTCATTCCTAACTATGATTTATAATAATATAAATTATGCTCCCTATAATGTGTTCGGTGTCATACAGTGATAACATCTGGGAACTAGAAGGGATCTTACATGTTCTCTCCAACCAGTGCGTAAAGCAGGGACCCTATGGCTCTGTAATACAGCAAGCAGCCCCCATGGGAGGTGATAAGTTTGTAGTAAAGTCAGCCTACTTATAGACATCT
This sequence comes from Sarcophilus harrisii, assembly GCF_902635505.1. Taxonomy (NCBI): domain Eukaryota; kingdom Metazoa; phylum Chordata; class Mammalia; order Dasyuromorphia; family Dasyuridae; genus Sarcophilus; species Sarcophilus harrisii. The sequence continues at coordinate 547,250,487 of NC_045428.1, read as the reverse complement.
GTAATTTCCTTTCTGTATGATAGTCTTCTGGATCCCTGAATCCAGCTGTAGGACCCCTGAGCCACCCTGATCATTCTCCAGCTTATCTCTGGCTCTTCTGAGTGACCTGGATTAACATTTAGTCTTCCTTGGGAGGAACAGAGCTTTGTGTAGGAGGGAGCGTTGCCTGTGAGTTTTGTCCAGCTTTGAGGGAAGACGGCCTCACTAGTTCATCCTCACTGCTATGCTTCGTTCCTTTGCAGGTATTGGCGTCCCTATTATGCTGGCATATGTTTATGGGGTCGTACCCATTTCTCTCTGTCGTGGAGGAGGTTGTGGAGTCAGTACTGCCAATGGGAAAGGTGTGAAAATTGAATTTGATGAAGATGATGGTCCCATCACAGGTAAAGATAGCTTTTTTCCCTACCCAGAATCAGTAAAAATTCAGTGCCTTTTACAGAGAGACTGTTGTGGAAGGATTATGATAGCTAATGAGCTCTGTGGGGGCTGCTATTTTAACCTCATTTCTTTGTGCTGGAGTTAGTAGAGTAGGTTAATTCCTCTGATACTGACACATTATGATAAGAATAAGCTGGCAGCCATGTGCTATAGTGGAAAAATCATTGGCTTGGGGAGCCAGCAGGGCTGTAGGACCAAACAGTAGCGTGGGCTGCCCCAGCCAGAACACTCCAGTCTCTTCCCCCATAGTTGTCCAACCCAGGCACAGCATGAGGCATATCCTGAGCCTCTGTGACCTCCCACAAGTCCTTTCCCTTGCCTATAACGTGCTCCACCACTTTCAGTAAATAATAGTAGGAGTATGGTGCCAGAGGGTAAATAGGCATGGAATCTGAAGCCATGAGTTCTAATCTTTTCTCTTAGATGTACCTGTTGAATTATAGGGGGTCTACTGACCTACCTTGATAAAAAGTTTCCCATGCTTTTGAATGTAGTCTTTGCTAATTCCCAGCTGAGTAACAGTAATGCAGAGTGGATTGTAGGAGGCTTTTATGGAAAAGGTGGATCAGCATCACTTATGTTCATTCCTGACTTGAAATGTTTCCTTCCATGCCTAGTGGCTGATGCCTGGCGAGCCCTGAAGAACCCCAGCATTGGGGAGAGCAGCATCGAAGGTCTGACCAGTGTGCTGAGTACCAGTGGCAGCCCCACAGATGGACTCAGTGTCATCCAGGGCAACTACAGTGAGACAGCCAGCTTTGCAGCTCTCTCGGGGGGCACTCTGAGTGGTGGAGTTCTCTCCAGTGGCAAAGGAAAGTACAGCAGGTAGGCATACTGGTGTTTTTCCAGGGTGGTGTGGTTGTTGGGTCCCAAGGGCTTTGTTGATTGAGGATGATCATGGTGGTGGGTGGGACAAAGAGCTAGACTTGAAGTGTGAACCCTTAATTCTTAGCAGGTCTCTCCTTCTGATTCTGCTTCTCATTTGCAAAATAGGAGTCATCCTGGCTTGGGCAACCTAATTCTCGGGTTAAAAGAAACCTTTTTATAAACCATAAATAAAGTTAGAAATGACTGCCAGCATTACTGCACTATTGTGTTAATTCCCCCATGCAGTTATACTTGCCTTCTATTTCCCTCGGCCCCTTGCCTCATTCACAACTACCAGTGAGTGCCCTGGTCACGTCATCTAGTCCCCTTTGTTTTATTTAGTGGGGAGCAGGGGCCCAGAGCCCCCCACGGAGAGGTAGGGAGACACAGCAGTGCAAGTGGAAAGCAAAGACTCCTCTTGGTCCTACTTGGACTTCCTTTGACCCAGAAGGAGCTCTGAGGATGGGGATCTCGCCCCCACAGCCCCCAGGGCTCCCTGATGTGCACTTAACAAATGCAGCTGTCCGGGGGGGGGGGGGCAGCAGGCACATGCCCAGAGGCTGAATGGCTGGGGCTGAGGCCCTCTGAGGCAGAGGGGAGTGTGCCCATGTGAGGCAGGACTGCTGGGGCCCAGCAAGGAGCTCATGTCCCCTAGTGCCTCAGAGGAGGTGGGGACAGGACTGTCCGTCCTGAGCCCAAGAGCTTACACCCTCGGTGCCTCCTTTCCTTTCACACAGGCTGGAAGTTCAGGCTGATATCCAAAAGGAGGTTTTCCCCAAAGACACAGCCAGTCTGGGTGCCATTAGCGACAACGCCAGCACCCGTGCAATGGCTGGCTCCATAATCAGTTCCTACAACCCTCAGGACAGGTATGTAAGCCGCCAGAAGCCACAGCTTGTTCTCCCTGTCCTTGGGCCCATGGAGAAAGGGGCTCCTGGGCTTCCTTGGTGGGGGTGGGATTCCTGGACTTGTACTTTCATGCGTCTTCCCCTGGAGTCAAGTAGTGCTACCCACGCAGGACTCAGGGGACCTTGTTTGTGCCCCGCAAGGCCAGGGACTCTCTGGTTTTCTTGGGGGGTTTTGGAGAAGCGGGCCTGGAATCACCACCTTTATGTGGTGATGAGCATGGCTAATGTGTTCCTCTCCCAGGTGTCTTGGCTACTTATGCTGAAAAAGTTAGACGAAACTGGGATTAGAAGGATACTTCTCTAAGAATGAATGAGACTTTTTCTCATGATAATTAAAGAAAAAAAACCCACTAACCTATAGAAATTAGCAGAAATTTTTGTCCATATGTGCTGTCAGCATTTAGAAATTAATCTTCCACCTTGGGAGGTTGTATTATTTCAGTTTTAAGTCTTAACATTTAGGAGTGAAAGTTCTTTTTGGAAGAATCCCCAGACCAAGTATTTCCCTACCCTGATCCCTCTGACCCCTCTCACTTAAACCCATAATCCCTGACTCAGTGAGGCGCATCTTGTCTCGGCAGAGAGTGCAACAACATGGAGATCCAAGTGGACATTGAGGCCAAACCCAGCCACTATCAGCTGGTGAGTGGAAGCAGCACGGAGGACTCTCTGCACGTTCATGCCCAGATGGCAGAGAACGAGGAAGGGAGCGAAGACGAGCCACCCTGCAAACACCAAAGCTGTGATCATAAGGACTGCATTGCCAGCAAAACCTGGGACATCACCCTGGCGCAGCCAGAGAGCATCAGGAGCGACTTGGAGAGCTCGGACACACAGTCCGATGATGTGCCAGACATTACGTCGGACGAATGTGGCTCCCCTCGCTCCCAGACTGCAGCCCACCCCCCCACTCCTCGAGCCAGAGGCGCACAGAGCCCAAGTGCCCACATGAACCACTGTGCCCAAGCGGAGGGGCATAAGGCAGAGGAAATGGTGTTGAAGCTGGAAGGCGTGGAGGTCAGAGTATGAAGTCGAAGGCTCCTGTCTGGAGACGCACACTTGTAACTGCATCTCTTGGAAACTTTTTTAGTTAATGTATTTTATTTCAGATATTCTCTGGTCACAGGTTTACCCCAGTATAGCTCTGGGAAAGATGCCATTTCTTACAGATAAAACATGGAAATTTTACCCCCTCGGTTCTACCCTCCCTGTCCCTCTCTCTCTCTCTTTTTTTTTTTTTTTTTTTTTTTTTTTTTTTTTTTTTTTTTTTAAACCGCAGGGTTCTTCGGCCACTCGGCCAAATGAGGTGCCAATTGTATGTCGGTAATTCTGGGTTTGGAGAAGGAAGACATCATTGGGGGTGAGGATAATTGGGAAGGGGATTTAAAACAGGTGGGACTTGAACTTTACCTTAAAGGGTGATGGATGGTAAGCAGGGAGGCTGCATCAAATGACTAGAGTACCAGAGGAGTGTATATATGTATGTGTGTGTATATTGTATGTACGCAAACATATTGCTGAAGGACACATTTTAATAAAGATTTCTGTCTTAATCCTGCTCAGATTCCACTTTCCTTGGCAGGAATGTCTTGCGGATCCAAATGATGGATTTGAAGATTGCAGATATTGGGCAGGACGCCCCAGGACAGAGAGGAAATGTGGCCAAACGGACTGAAGCAGAATTGTCGGTTGAGTCACTGCCCCTAGAAAAACAAAGTGGGACGGAATGGATCGGCAGTGAGGCCGGCAGAGCACTCGGATGGAGCCTGCCCGCCCTCTAGAGGCCACTCGGGGCAGCTCCCTTCCCTGGGAGTCTCCCTCCTGGAGGCAGCCCCCAGGGCCTGGGACAGGCCCCGGGGAGGGCCAGGACAAGGAGCAGCCCTTGAGCTCTGCCCCAACACCAGGCCTCCCACCTCCTCGCCACCTCAGCCAGTCGGCCCTCCTGGGGAGGGCTGCGCTCCTCTCCTTCCTTTTCATGAATGGAACGGAACTGTATGGTGGAAGGTGATGAGCAAAGAATGGTGTCAGGCAGCTGCACCCTCCACACCGATCGGCCCACCCCCCTGGGGCTAACGTAGCAGATCCAGATAATCAGCTCTTAGAGCTCCTTTCTCCCCAACCTGGTGATCTCACCGTCTGGTCTGTCCCCTGCAGGGCACCTGGGGTAGGAGAGAAGAGTGCCCATTAGTATCTAGCAACCCCTTTGGACTATACGGAAGACAAGGATGAGGTTTGCTTTCTTTGTGGTACAAGAATAAATAGGAGCAAGGAACATTTCCTTGGAAATGTGGAAAATGTTATATCTCAGCTCTGCCTCAGTGTTGTAGGTATACACAGATAAATTTTAACTATACTGTGAGGCTGATGAAATCATGTGCCACCCCCGAAAGAAATGGGGATTATTTTTCAGCTTTGTTACTGGTTCACAAAACCCATCACTCCACTATCGGTATGTGTATGTTAGATTAGCTCAATTCATAAGACATCACCCCTCCCCCCCAAGTGTATTTTCTACCTTTTTCCCCCTGTGGAAGTTCTCAAGGTATAGAGATAAGGGTACCTGGGGGCTCTGGAAGATATTGGACACTGTTAGACTCCATCTTGGTCCATTCTCAGAAGAGGTTTAAGGATTAGCAGGAAGAGTGAATCAGATGAAACAAATCAAAAATGAAGCCCTCTGGTTTTATTGTCTTTGAATCTCCCAGGACCCATCATAGTGTTCCACGTGGTAGGAAACAAAAAGTCTTAAATTTGAATACCACAAAGGAATCCAGAAAGTCATTTCACTTCCATTTAGCTGGAGTGTCATGAGATCCATTATGTTGCCAGTGGTCAGAAAGTATATCTCAGCAAGGAAGAAAGGAAGCTAAGTCACTTTCTCAAAGTGAGACACTTGGTAGCAACTGGGAGACCATCCTGAACCTACATCCATTCAGCTGCTGACTTAGAAACACTACAAGCAGAAAGCAGGTGAGGGGAGGAATAGTCATTATGAACCAGATTGATTGGGAACAGCCTCATTCCAGCCCTTGGAAAAGGAGAGTGATTTGGGGAGAGGCAGGGGAGGTGGAAGGCCACCTTGGGGGGAGAAGGTGATATGGAAGGAAGTGTGTGAGGACAGGGCAGGATTTAAAAACAAGGTGACATCACTTAGTCCTTGAAGTCACGTGAGGCAGATACAGGGCATGGGGCTATTTTTCCCTTTTGATAGACCATAGATAGTAGAAGAGCTAGGATTTAGAACTGGGGTCTCCAAACTTCCTCCTCCAGGCTAGGGGAGCACATTACCTGCTTTGGGCTTTCGAAACTCAGGGACCTGAGCTCAGCATAGAGCCTAGCTGCTTAAACTGATTCTTGACCCCAGGTGGAGTCTTTAAAATGGGGGGACGCACAATTATTTTTTACCGGTCAAATCTTTGATTTGTGCCCCTAGTTTATATACCTCTATACCAGGGGTCACACAAAAATTTGGGGGGCAAAAAGGAGGGTTGCAAGTAGAAAAAGTTTTAAGAAGCCCTGGTGGTATAGTGATTAAAAAAAAAAAAAAAAAAAAAGAAAATGATTTTGCATTCAATCTGGGGGAGGCGACAGCATCCTAGTATTTGAACAATGAGGATTGTGCCAGAGCATCTGGGGTGTTCTCACTAATAGATGCCTGAATTGTAATTGTCTTTACTAGGTCAGCAACAGCAGAGATCCCAACCAGATGGGAACAGAAAAGGGTAGTCTGTAATTTAAGGGTATGTGTACCAAGCAGGTAAAAATGTGAGTTAAAGAAACAGCCCGGACTCCAGCTGCCCTAGGAGTTAAGTGAACCAAGCTTAATTTGCCCTGAAGTCCTAGCTCTCAGCCCTTGGATTAAGGAGAGCCAGCTCCCTCTGGTTCTTCTCCAGGAAGCCCTCCCCTGAGATGTCATTCTGTCGGCTGTCCTCCATCCTGAACTTAGACACTCGGCCCAAGCAGTTGAGTTCAGGGCCCTAGCTCCATGACCTAACCTATCTAGCTTGTATTTTACCCCTATGTCCTTAACATTTCCTTGGTTTATGATCCTTCCACCTGAGGGACTTTTATCTTGTGTTTTCCTCCCATCCTCCTGCCCCACGCCCAGCACCTGACCCAGACCTTGCCCGGGAGCCTCGCCAGAAAGGATTATCCCCTCTTTGATTATCCTTTAGCACTTTGAACCCCTTATTACACTTAAACACACATGGCTTTGTCCTGTGTGATCTGTAGCTACCCACTCTCTTCCACTTTGCTGAGCTTTGCCAGGGCAAACAAGTCATCTGTTAATCCCCTCTGCACAAAGTAGTCGCCTGTTGTTTGGATGGTAGGTTGAATTTATCACTCCCAGCTCCCATCCAGTTATCCCTAGTCAAGAAGCACACACATTATTTAGTCACTTCCAACTTTGACTGGGCCTTCAAAACAGCACCAGTCTGAAATACCCTGCTGAAGAGGAGAAATAAGCTTAATGTTTATTTTTTATTTTATTTTAATGTTTACTGAGTGCCACACCTTGTCACTGAGACCTGGAGACTCAGTGATTGCTGAAGTTGACAAAGCCCCTTCCCTCCGTTCTCAGTTTCTCAAACCTTGTTTAACTTCAGCCATGGGATCCGATAAGCTTGTCTGGGTGGTCTCTTCCAGTGGAGCACTGTGCTGACGGGTCACAGCTCCAGCCAAGTGGGTTGATATGGGTTCTGTGGTTGCACTCTTAAACTCCCCCCACCCCCAATCAGGCAATTCTAATGGACTTTTGGAGGATTGTAGGGCTCGCCGAGCTGGAAGAGACCTTAGAAAGATCCATTGAAGAATCCATGATTCTTGTCTTCCACCTCACAGACTTGTTTGAGAAAAAACTCTTTGTCCAGCCCTAAAGGACAACAGAACATGAGTCTCCTCCTGGTGGGGCAGGTAGGTGATGCAGCCCTGAAGTCAAGAGGTCCTGAGTTCAAATTTGACCTCAGACACTTAACACTTCGCAGCTATGTGACCCTGGGCAAGTCACTTAATTCCAATTGCCTCAGCAAAAACAAACAAAAATAAGTAAATGAACGAATAAATAAATAAATAAAAACGAGTGGTGGTGGTCTGCCCGAAGTGACTCAAGCAGTAAAGACAGCTAGACTCCATACCCAGATTCCACTTCTCCAAAATGGGTCCTAAGGGCCCCAAGCATGTGAGGAAGCTGAGAAAAAATAGATGGGGGGGGGGGGGGGGAAAGATGAAATTGAAGAATTATACAATTTATATAAAGTAGGTAGTACAATTTTAAAGACCAAGAAATAGAGACTCAGAAAAGTTAAGCCATTTATCCAGGATCACACAGCTATTTAAGAGGTTCAACTGGGACTTAGAGTCCTACTTTGCTTATTCTAGACTCTTAGCGCTGCTTCTGGGCCACTCAGAAAGGCATTTGTAAACTATTGGAAAGGGCCTCCTACCTGGATGAAAGCCCCGCCTTCTGTAGGAAGCCTTATTCTTTGCTCCCTCCCTTCCCTGGTCCTTATTACAGTCACTCCCATTAGGGTTGATTATGTCATCCATCCTGGGGCTTGTTTGACTTGTTATTTCGTAAATTTTGTTTGAGTGCATCCCCCCTGAGGGCAAGGAGTACATTGGCTCCCCAGGGTTATAGGGGGCCCCCTTGAAGGACCGGGGCCTTCTGACTTAGCCTTCTTAGTGCTCCCTCCACTTCTGCCATCAGACGAATGGTCAGCATTGCAGACAGACCTAGAACTAGATCAGCACACTGAGTGACCCCAATAACAGGGGACTCCTGCTTCCCCTCCAGGCAGAGAGGTGAAGGACTCCAGAGGTCAGACTGGGACTTTTTGGCCAATTGGGGAATTTGTTCTGCGGGACCCAGTTTTGTCTTTCTTGCTTTCTCATTTGGGGAGTTGGGGATGAGGGAGGAAGAGAATGCAGATCTGAAAAAAATACTTAATTCCAAAAAATGATTCTTCATCATCATTCATTCTCCCTTTTTCGTGTGGTTATAGTTGGGGGAAAGTTGTAGCCCTACTCTCTGCTATACCCTGAGTTTCATTTCAATCCCAACCTCGTGGCTACATCGATTGTTAGGACACAATCTCCTCGAACTGTTCTACCTCATTTTCCCTGAATTATATCTCCATTTCCCTAAGTTAGTATGCACCCCCCCCCTTTTTTTTTCTGTTCATTAGGGCTGCACTACCTACTCTGAACATTCCAAAAGATAAAACTATCTCAGATACCTAATTGACATTTTTACTTCTGTTTTTTCAGACATCCCGTCTCTAGCCAGACACTTTCTTACCTCCCAGTTAGTAGGAATTTATAGTTTTCACCTCCATCCTGTCAGAACAAATTCATGATCCACATCCCTGAAAATTCCCGCTCTTTGCCTTCTGCCTTTCTCTTCTCACTAGAGACCTATTTAAAAAAAAAAAAAAACCTCCAGTCTCACATTCACAGATGGATACTTTGAGACGAGAGTCCTATCCAGTCAATCAGTTAAACTGTCCAATAAATAAAATATTAAAAACTCCCTAATCTCTATCTTGCCTCAGTTTCTTTGCCATTGCATGATCTAGTCTCTCCTCTCTCTTTCATCCATCTGTTTACAAGCATATCATATCCAAGTGTCACCAGTCCCCACTAAAGAAGGTTTTCCTTCTTCTCTTCCAGTCCATGCAAATATTCTTCCATTTTTTTCCTCTTCCTTTTTTAAAAATTGTATTGCTATTTTGTTTTACATTATTTTCATTATGTTCCTCCCCACCTTCCTCATCCAGAGAACATGTCCTCCCTTTCATGGCTAAACTCCTTAGAAAAAAAGTGTCTTCGTGCAAAATCTCTTTTTTTTTTATTGATCCCATTGTAGACTAACTTCCATTTTATGTAAACTAACCTTACAGTCATCTAATCTAATATGCAGTGGGTTCACTTCAGCTTTTATTGTTCTTGACGTCTCTGCAAGCATATGTTGTGATTTACTTCTCCTCTCCTACTGAATTCTCCCTTCTCCCTTGGCTTCAGACATACTCTTCTACTTCTCCAATGTCTCACTGGTCCTTCTCCATCTCTCCCTACTCCTTACTCTCTCCCCAGCCCCTTAAGGTAGATATTGCCCAATAATCTGTATAATTTCTCACCCTCCCTCTCTGTTTGTCTGTCTCTCTTCCTCCCCCCTTTCTCTTTGTTTCTCTCTTCCTCCCTTTCTTTTCTTCTTTCCTTCTCCCTTCTACCTCCCCAATCTCTCCCTCTCCTCTCTTTTCCACATTCTATTTCTCTCCCCTCCTTCTTCCTACTTTTCTTTTTATTTCTCTCCTTCTCTCTTTCTCTCTTTTTCTCCCTTTCTGCCTCTCCCTTCTTCTCTTTCCCCAAATTTCACTTTCCAGCCCTGATTTCTCTTTTGAGCTCCAGGCTTGAATATCTGCCTGGTGTAGGACATCTGCCTGGATGATCTACTTAGACATTTCGCCTTCATCTTCATACATTTCACCTTCATCTTCATTTCTACCACTTCTAACTTAACCACAAAAAATGAGCCTATGGTCTTTGCTCGTGAGCCTGCTGCTGCTTCTGACTTCCCAGTTGCTCAATGGTCCTAATCGCCAGCCTAAGAGTTGCCTTTGACTTGCCTTTTTTCCTCACCTTCAATCTGTCACTGATTCCTGTCAACCCTCATCTCTTCCTTTCTGTTCTCTCAGTACAGCTATCTCATTACCAGCCTGCCCAGACTATTGTAAGGACACCCTAGTGGTGGTCTTACTCTCCCCCTCCCAATCTATCAGACATGCTGCTATAAGCTTAATCTTCATTATACTTAGATGAAAAGGAGTATTTGTGTGTGTGTATGTGTATTTACACACATACACAATTTTTAAAAAGTCCTTTACAAAAAAAAAAAATCTCATTTGATCCTGATATAACTCCAGGAGACAGGTGCCACTATGATCCCTATTTTCCCTAATGGGGAAACTGAGTCAGAGGTTAAACAACTTGCCCAGAGTCACACAGCTGGCAAATGTCTGAGGCTGGATATCCATTGTGCCATCAAGCATGTTACTCTCTTGCTAATGATTTCATATTGCCATTGAAGTAAAGTCTGTGGGAATCATAGATTCGAATCTGGAAGGGACTAGAGATTTTTTGTTCTAGCCTCTCACAGATGAAGAAACTGAAGTCCAGAATGGCTTTCTGAAAGTCACACCAGAAACTATGCTCAAAAAGTTATCAAACTGTGCATACCCTTTGATCCAGCAGTGTTACTACTGGGATTATATCCCAAAGAGATTATAAAGAAGGGAAAGGGACCTGTATGTGCACGAATGTTTGTGGCAGCCCTTTTTGTAGTGGCTAGAAACTGGAAACTGAATGGATGTCCATCAGTTGGAGAATGGCTGAATAAATTGTGGTATATGAAAATTATGGAATATTACTGTTCTGTAAGAAATGACCAACAGGACGATTTCAGAAAGGCCTGGAGAGACTTACACGAACTGATGCTGAGTGAAATGAGCAGGACCAGGAGATCATTATATACTTCAACAACAATACTAGATGATGACCAGTTCTGATGGATCAGGCCATCCTCAGCAACGAGATCAACCAAATCATTTCTAATGGAGCAGTAATGAACTGAACTAGCTATACCCAGAAAAAGAACTCTGGGAGATGACTAAAAACCATTACATTGAATTCCCAGTCCCTATATTTATGCACACCTGCATCTTTGATTTCCTTCACAAGCTAATTGTACAATAATTCAGAGTCTGATTCTTTTTGTACAGCAAAATAATGTTTTGGTCATGTATACTTATTGTGTATCTAAGTTATATTTTAATATATTTAACATCTACTGGTCATCCTGCCATTTAGGGGAGGGGGTGGGGGGGGTAAGAGGTGAAAAATTGGAACAAGAGGTTTGGCAATTGTTAATGCTGTAAAGTTACCCATGTATATATCCTGTAAATTAAAGGCTATTAAATAAAAAAAAAATAAATAAATAAAAAAAATAAATAAATAAAAAAAAAAAAAAAAAAAGAAAGTCACACCAGAAATTTATTTGCTTGGCACATCCACGATCCAATACCTTCCATGCCTCCAGCCTTTGCACATGTTTTACTCTTCCACATATTCCACTATAGCCAAACTGGACTGTTCTGTCCCATAAATTTATCCTATGCTTTCCTGCCTTCATACTTTTGTGCATTACCACTCCCTGTGCATGGAATGTCGTCCTGCCTCTCTTTACCTGTTGATTGAACTTCTTAGCATATTTTAAATCAATTTGTCACCTCCTCCTTCTCTCACCATATTTTAAAAGCAGCTCAATTTAAAAGCACCTTCATTCTTTCCAAAACTCACCTCAGTCATAAGTGACTTTCCTACTCAAAACCCACTCCTTCCATTTCCCTAGCACCTTTGGACCTCACCATTGAGCTCCAGATTTGGATTTGGATTTCATTCCTAGTACTCTTAAGATCTCTGTGGATCTTACCTATACTTTGTCACCTAGCATAGTAGACATTCAGCAAATCTTTGTTGAATGAATGAATTCTACAATTATCAGATTCTCTGTAAGATTCTATCTTGAAATCTTTTAGACTAATTTTAGGAATTTAGAGCCAATCTTAAGAATCAATTTTGCATTCTTAAAATCTGAGATGCAACATTTAGAACTTAAGATTTTGCTAAGACACCAATCCTAAACGTAATTCTCAGGTTGAAAATTTCAAGAGAGGCAGAAGGGAAGTGTAGGGAGGTGAAAAGAGGGTGAATTTGTATTTGGGGAACCTGATTTTGAATCCAGATTTTTCCACTTAACATTTGCAAGAGCATAGCTTTTTTTTAATAACTTTTTATTGACAGTACATATGCATGGCTAATTTTTTTTTACAACATTATCCCTTGCACTCACTTCTGTTCCAACTTTTCCCTGCCTTCCCTCCACCCCTTCCCCTAGATAGCAGGCAGTCTTATACATGTTAAATATGTTGTAGTATATCCTAGATACAAATATGTGTGCAGAACCGAACAGTTCTCTTGTTGCACAGAGAGAATTGGATTCAGAAGGTAAAAATAATCTGGGAAGAAAACCCAAGATGCAAACAGTTTACACTCATTTCCCAGTGTTCCTTCTCTGGGTATAGCTGATTCTATCCCTCATTGATCAACTGGAACTGCATTAGATCTTCTCTTTGTCGAAGAAATCCACTTCCATCAGAATACATCCTCATACAGCATCGTTGTTGAGGTATATAATGATCTCCTGGTTCTGCTCATATTTCACTCAGCATCAGTTCATGTAAGTCTCTCCGGGCCTTTCTGAAATCCTCCTGCTGGTCATTTCATACAGAACAATAATATTCCATAACATTCATATACCACAATTTATTCAGCCATTCTCCAATTGATGGGCATCTGTTCATTTTCCAGTTTCTCACCATTACAAAGAGGGCTGCCACAAACATTCTTGCACATACAGGTCCCTTTGCCTTCTTTAAGATCTCTTTAGGATATAAGCCCAGTAGAAATACTGCTGGATCAAAGGATATGCACAGATTGAAAATTTGGGGGGCATAATTCCAGATTGCTCTTCAGAATGGTTGGATCCATTCACAGCTCCACCAACCCTGCATCAGTGTCTGTTTTCCCACATCCCCTCCAACATTCATCATCTTTTCCTGTCATTCTAGCCAATCTGACAGGTGTGTAGTGGCATCTCAGAGTTGTCTTAATTTGCATTTCTTTGATCAATAGTGATTTGGAACACTCTTTCATATGAGTAGAAATAGTTTCAATTTAATCATCTGAAAATTGTCTGTTCATATCCTTTGACCATTTATCAATTGGAGAATGGCTTGATTTTCTTATAAATTAGAATCTATTCTCTATATATTTTGAAAATGAGGCCTTTATCAGAACCTTTAACCGTAAAAATGTTTTCCCCGTTTGTTGCTTCCTTTCTAATCTTGTTTGCATTAGTTTTGTTTGTACAAAGGCTTTTTAATTTGATGTAATCAAAATTTTCTATTTTGTGATCAATAATGGTCTCTAGTTTGTCTTTGGTCACAAATTCTTTCCTCCTCCACAAGTCTGAGAGGTAAACTATCCTATGTTCCTCTAATTTATTTATAATCTTGTTCTTTTATGCCTAAATCATGGACCCATTTTTGATCATATCTTGGTGTCCTGTGTTAAATGTGGGTCCATGCCTAATTTCTGCCATACTAATTTCCAGTTTTCCCAGCAGTTTTTGTCAAATAATAAATTCTTATCCCAAAAGTTAGGATCTTTGGGTTTGTCAAACACTAGATTTGCAAGAGCATAGTTAAGCATTTCTTAAGCACTTAACTCTATGGCCAGGTTCAGTATTAAACTCTGGATTTACAAAGAAGGAAAAAAAAAGCATGGTTTGACTTGAATTTTCTGTGCATGAGTTTCATCTCTAAAGTGATCTATAAGCTTTGACATCTTCTAGGATCCCTTCTACCACTAACTTTATGACCCTAATCAAGATTTTAAATAAAATTCTAATTTTAAAAATTTTAGTTCTGGAACTGGACTCAGGAGAGGTTAAAATCCTGCTTCTTACAGGTTAGGTGAGGGGAAGGACCAAGTCATTTAGCCTTAGTTAAATTTCTAAAGCTCAGTTTTTCTCCTCCATAAAATGAGAAAATTATCTCTCACACAGGACTATTGTAAGATCACTTTTGAGATTTTGTATGACTGGAAAGTGCTGTATCTATCACAATTAAGAGTCTTAGATTAATTGGGCTTATATCCCAAGGAGATCTTAAAGGAGGGAAAGGGCCCCACATATGCAAGAATGTTTGTGGCAGCCCTTTTTGTAGTGGCCAGAAAGTGGAAACTGAATGGATGCCCATCAATTGGAGAATGGCTGAATAAATTGTGGTATATGAATGTTATGGAATATTATTGTTCTGTAAGAAACAACCAGCAGATGATTTCAGAGAAGCCTGGAGAGACTTACATGAACTGATGCTGAGTGAAATGAGCAGGACCAGGAGATCGTTATATACTTCAACAACAATACTAGATGATGATTAATTCTGATGTACCTGGCTCTCTTCGGCAATGAGATGATTCAAACCAGTTCCAATTGTTCAGTGATAAAGAGAATCAGCTACACCCAGAGAGAGGACTGAGGAAACTGTGGATGACAACATAGCATTCTCACTCTCTGTTACTGTTTGCTTGCATTTTGCTTTCTTTCTCAGGTTTTTTTTCCTTCTTGATCTGATTTTTCTTATGCAGCAAAATAACTGTATAAATATGTATACATATATTGGATTTAACCTATACTTTAACATATTTAACATGTATTGGACTACCTGCCATCTAAAGGAGGGGGTGGAGGGAAGGAGGAGATAATTTGGAACACAAAGTTTTGCAAAGGCCAATATTGAAAAATTACCCATGCATATGTTTTGTAAATAAAAATCTTTTAATAAAAAAAATTTAAAAACAAGTCTTCAATTAATTCTCAGAAATATTCCAATGCCTCTTGTTCCCTCTTCTTTTTCTTCCCAACTTCCTCCGTCCATGGGGCATATGTAAGTGCTGGAATTCACAGATGGGGGTTCCAGAGGCAGCTTGTTTGTATATGAAAGTAGGGAGGGATAGTTGTCAAGCCTGAGAAATGCACAGTAATTGCATCTTCTCTCCATCTAGCAGGTTGCTCTGTATAATAGGACAGAACATGAGGATAGATTCTTCTCCAAAATTCTGAAAGACTAATTTTGGGCTTAAACTCTCCAAATCTAGTACCCGTCTCTCAGAATTTTGGCAATTGGGCTGGTAGTAGCAATGAAGAGTAATGCTGGGCACCTTGGGACTCTTAAGATGTCAAAGTAGTCAGGGCAATAATCTTAGTTTTTCCTCATAGACTATCTCTTTAACAAATGTCTCACTCTTTGGGACTCCTTGTTTTCCCTGATACACAAAGTAAGGTAGACAATTCAGCATGAATTTCCTTTTCCATATTATACCTATCTGTCCTCTCCATTTGCCAGTGATGGAGACAGATTGGAGAGAGGGGGGATTAGAAGCAAGGGGACCAATTATGAAGTTACTGCAATATCCTCTAATAATACCTCTAATAGAGTTAGAAGGTTAGAGATCATGAAGAACATGAGCCAGAGGGGTGTCCATGAAAGAAAGAAAAAAGGGATAGATGTAAGAAATATTGTGGAAAAAGAATTTTTTTAATTAAAAAAAATTTGGCAACCAATTGTTGAGATAGGGTGAAGTCATAACTTAGGTCAGGAGTCCAGATGACTAAAAACAAGGTACACTCAATAGAAATAAGAAGAGTCAGATTGAAGGGGAAATTTTTAGGCACGTTGATTTTGAGATGCCCATGGGACACTATTTGGAAATGACCAATTGGCAACATTAATTGGAAAAGACCAATTGGCAGGCAATAATGCAACTCTAGAATCCAGGAGAATGATAGGAAACTGTAGTGTTCTTCTCTAAAATATAATATTCTCTGGGAGCAGGTTTCTTGGGGGGCTTCTGGGAGCAGCCTTCATTTCAGTTCAGAGTGATCACCCCAAATACAGCCAGGAGTTAAAATCCAAATCCTTTGTCTCCTTCAAAATAGCCTGGTTCGATTTCTTAGAGGCCTATCTCTCTCCTTGGTTCCAAGAGCCCCTCCTGAATAAACTTCTAGTGGGCTTGTGGGCTTCTGTCTTGTGAATCTCCCGAAGTCTCTAGTGGATTTGTGGAAGCTCCTCCTTATATATGCTCTCTTAAAGGTATGAACTCAAATGTGTGAACTCTCTTAAAGGTGTGAACTCTAAAGTTGTGAGGGGTATGAACCCTAATGTATGAATATGAACTCTCTTAAAGGTGTGAACTAAGTACATAAGCATTGTCTCTATCAATTCCAGTGACTTAGCACTTTGTTTCAAATACTGTCCCATAACATCTTCCACTTTCTTTTGATTTAGAACATTAGGTGGTCATGACCTTCCTGACTTCTCAAGGAGGTGAGAACCCCAAAAAAGAAAGTGATCACATCTTCCCTGACTGCTCACAAAAGGAGTGAAAACACCATAAAAAGAGGTGATCACGCCATCCCTGACATCTCAGAAAGGGAGATGAAAGCACCAGAGGAAATGGAAAATCAAATCAGATTAGCGGGTTTCTGAAGGTTCTCACTCTTAAAATAGGATACATAAATCCATCAATATGGGAGGGTATTACACATAATTACATAAATTACATAAGCACATAGTAGCATAACACAGGCTAGTAGTGATATAACAAATAACATGAATCACCATGAGGAAATCATACATGTCCACAAGTCCTAGAAATAGTCCAAAAGGATTCCATTGTCCATTAGTTCATGTGCCAGGAATCCAATAATTCCTGCAAGTTTTGAAGACCTGCAATAGTCTCATCAACAATTTTTCATGTCAAGGAATCCAATGATTCCTGCTGGTTTTCAAGTCCTGCAACAGTATCATTATCAACCATGCTCTTTCAGTGTCAGATGTTTCTTAGATCTTCTCCTTTGTTTTGAGGTTTTTCTCCTTTTCTGTCTCTCTCCAGGGGCTCATTGCCACCCATTTGTTTCCTTTTCCATCTGTTTCCTTCTCTGTCTGTAGGAATACAAGCAAACCTTCTCTCCCAAGCAGTTAACCTATCTAGTCCCTTCTATTTACCCCTTTCTAGATCTCTCCTCATCATCTGCCAATTACATTGGAGCTGTTTGCACTGGACACTGCCCTGTTGGTTTAAAAAGCTTGTATTCTCCCCAATTGTAATCCCTTTCTGCTATCTGATTGCTTTTCGGTTGGTTGATCATGTAATCCCTTTCTGCCATTTGATTACTTTTAGGCTGATTGGTCATATCAGAATCCTGACCTTCTAAAGACTCTCTGGGTGTAAACTCAGTTACCATCATGCCCCATCTGTCTTTTGTATGATATCTTGGAGCTGGGCCCTGCCTCTCATTTCCCTGGGTCAGTCTACATTCTGAGGCCCAGTGGAAGCCCTTGTGGCATTTTGGATATAGGGTTTGGGGTTTTAGTCTCTCACCCTGTCATCTCTATCTCTTTGCCTACATTAGGCTCTCAGATGTCCTATTTTTCCACACTGAAAACATAAACAACTCTCTCTAGAAGTCCCTTACCAAGAGGTACATGGTCTTCCCATGTTCATCATAGTCTGGGTATAATAAGCATTTGTGCCCACTGTGGCACTGCATCTTATGATCTCCTCTAAAGGAGCTTTTTTGTGTAGTCCCCATATAATTCTCTTGCAAATCTCATCAGCATTTTCCTTAGCCAGATGTCTGGTCATTATTTCTGTAGCTGCATTTTCTCCAGTGGTTCTTGTGACAGCTGTTTGCAAACGTCCCACAAAATCCGCAAAGGGTTCATTGGGATCTTGCTCTATTTTTGTGAAGGCTTTACCTCCATCTTTCTGTCTGGGGAGGGAACCCCAAGCTTTTATTGCAGCCTTAGAAATTTGCTCATACACTGTTATGGGATAATTAATCTTTTCTGAATTCTCTCCATACTGACCTTCACCTGCTAGTTGGTCAAAAGTGATTGGTATGTTAATTCCTGTTTGCCTGTTGTGTCTGGCTGGAATCCTACTTAATTCATGATATTCTGAAAGCCACAACAAGTTTTGTCCAGGTTCTAAACATGTCTTTGCTATGGATTTCCAATCACTGGGGGTTAGGTTTCATAAGCCAAACTATCTAGTAACATCTTAACATAAGATGATGTAGCCCCATAAAGAGTGCAACCCTTTTTCAAATCCTTAAGTTTTTCCAAATCAAAAGGAGTGTATCTTCTCTTTTTTTGACCTGAAGAGTCAAACTCTTCAATCACAGGATATGCATTTATAAAATCAAATACATCCTGTCCTTCATTTTTTGCCTTAACCAATGCCTTTTTTAATCTTGTCATAGGCTGTTTAATGGGTGGTTCTGATTGCATTACTGCCTCTCCCCTTCCTCCTTCTCCCTCCACCCATGGGTTAATTGAGGGGGAGTAGGTCAGGGGATTGGGAATGATCTAATTTCTCCTGCTGTGAATTCTTATCTGATTCTTCATCCTTTTCATCTAGTTTAGTTGGCACCTCCCCCTCCTGCTCTTTCTTCTTTTTCCTTATTCTATAACTTACATAATTTCCTAAAGCCAGTTGAATTAAATTATATATATTAAGTGTCTTTGGAAATTGAGTCAGGTCCATTTTTATTGTAGAATTGACAAAGTTGCTCTCCTACTAATTTCCACTCATCTAGATCCAATTCTTTTCCCTTAGAGAACCAAGGAGATGTGTACTGTACAGTTTTTAAAAGATCAATGATCTGTTCCCAAGTTATAATTAAACCTTGATTTTTATAAGTCTGGCAATGGTCTCTAAACATTTTCCTTGAATTGGAAAAGAAGGCTGTTTTCTAAACATCTGTCCCATTTTAGCTGAAATACTATTTTAGCCCTTTAACAAAGTTTCCTTGTATGTTTTTGTACTCATCCTAATTTCTGGGTCGAGGAGACTTTTCCACTGAAATCAGGATCGAGTCCCTTCCACATTCAGGCGCCAAAATGTAATGTTCTTCTCTTAATTATAATATTCTCTGGGAGCAGGTTTCTTGGGGGGCTTCTGGAGGCAGCCTTCATTTCAGTTCAGAGTAATAATCACCTCAAATGCAGCCAGGAGCCTTTATTGTCTCCTTCAAAATAGCCCGGTTGGCTTTCTTAGAGGCCTCTCTCCTTGGTTCCAAGAGCTCCTTCTGAATGAGCTTCTAGTGGGCTTGTGGGCTTCTGTCTTGTGAATCCCCTGAAGTCTTTAGTTGGCTTGTGGGAGCTCCTCCTTATATATGCTCTCTTAAAGGTGTGAACTCTAATGCATGAACCTCTCTTAAAGGTATGAGCTTTCTTAAAGGTGTGAGCTCTAAAGGTGTGGACTAAGTACATAAGCATTGTCTCTTATCAATTCCAGTGACCTTGTTTCAAGTTCTGGCCCATAACAGGAAATTATTTGGAAATGACCAATTGGCAGGCGATAATACAACTCTAGAACCCAAGAGAATGGCTAATTAATGCTGGATATATATATATATATATATATATATATATATAGAGAGAGAGAGAGAGAGAGAGAGAGAGAGAGAGAGAGAGAGAGAGAGATCTGGGAGTCATCTCCATGGAAAAGATAATTAAGCCCATGGGAACTGATGAGAAGGGAGGTCAAGGATCTGGGGGTATACTCACGTAGTAAAAGGGCATAAATAATGATCCATTAAATGAGAATGACTTAGAATGGCCAGAGAGATGGGAAACCCAAAGAATATGAGTAAGAGGAGGGAGCAATCTAAATGTTACCCAGAAGTTAAGAAGGACACCACATCCTTAACAGTGACCCTTCCCTTGACTTCATCTTCCTTTGAGTCCTTTTCATAGCCATGTTCCTGCATTCCTGGAACGCTTCCTCTTCTTTCCCTGCTTATGCTTGATCACTTCCATGCACACCTTCACTCTTTTCATCTTGGTTTCTGTCCTTATCATTTGACTGGAACTGACCATTCTGCAACTTTTGACCCTGCTAGCCACCCTGCCACCTCCCCACTTCCTGAATAGATTTTTCTTCTTTTCTTGGTTGCCATAACACTTGGCCTTCCTCCAGAGAAGAGAGGTGAGCCTGTGGGTCTAAGTGCTCTTTTATCAGTTTCCTTTGCTAAATCTCCATGCATTTCTCACTTGCTTCAAAACTCTGTCCTGGGACTTCATCTCTCTTTCTTTATATCATGAATTCTTAACCTATAGTTTTGTGAACTTGTGCTTTTAAAATATCTTTAATAATTATATTTCAACATAATTAACCCCATTTGTGACCCTATGTATTTTATTTTCTGCATTTAAAAACCTAATTCTGACTTACATGGAAATATGTTTTGCATGACTGCCCATGTATAACTGATGTCAACTTGCTTGCTTTCTCATTGTGGGAAAGGGAAGGAGAGAATTGTGAAGAAAAAATGTTAAAATTGTTCTAGATGTAATTGAGGAAAATAAAATGTTAAAAACAAAATAAAATTTGATTCTGGGAAGGCCGTTTGTAGGCTTCATTGGGGTGGGACCAAGGATCCCAGTTTAAGAACCACAGGTTTGCTCTCTTTCTTGGCAATCTCATTAACTTTCATGGGATCAGTTATGACATCCATACAGGTGACTGATTTATATAGTCTTGATTCCTCCTGAATGCCAATCTGATGTCTGTTAATGCTTTCTGAATATCTCTTCCTGTATCTCATCAGCAGCTCATTCTCAGACCCATCATTATGCTTGAGGTAGAATAATGTTGGCCTTGGAATCAGGAAGACCTGAATTTAAATCCTATTTTTGCCCCATGGTATTAGACCTTCCCCCCTTTCCTGCCTTCCCCTTTATCCAGTTAATTGCCAAGTCTCATTACTTCTGTCTCCGCTATCTCTCTCTCATCCATCCCTCTCTATTCGTGCAGCTTCTATACAGATTTGGGTCCTCCAGTACTCTCGCCCATCTTATTATAATCTCCTTACCAGTATCCCTGTCACCACCCTCCAAGCCATTTTCCACACAGTGGCCAAAGTAACTCTTCCTAAGGCACGGCTAAGCTAACTTTTGTGACTGCTGTTGCCTTTGGATAAAAGAGGATCCCCTTGGCTTGACTGGGGAGGTCCTGCAATGTCCAGCTTCCACGTCCTGCCCTACCTTGTTTTACAGAGCTATGTTTTAGGTAAATGCTGCTCTCTGCTCCAGATACCAGTGTCTCCCATGTCTGTGCATTGCCAGGAGCTTCTTCAGCCTGCAACAACCTCAGGTCTCTTTCAGTTCTTACCCTTTATTGCCCTTTGGTCCCTTGATCACAGGAAACACATCTCAGGTAATTTTCCTGGCTCCTCACCTCCTGCTTTATATCAAGGTTCAGCCCCAGAGCTGAGGCAGCCGGGGAAGATGGCATACAAACCACTTGTGTAAAGACAAGCTATTATCCGGCCAGCCTCAAGACACTCAGCAGAAGAAAGGCATGGGAATGAAGGGGCAAGGGCAAAGGTTTCCTATTGAAGGGAGAATTTCAGCTGGAACCAGCAGGCAGGGATGAAGGAGGGGGTTAGACACAGGAAGGACAGCCAGTGAAAATGTTTAATAAATATTTATTGACTTGAATTTAATGAGCTGCTCTGTGGAGCCTTCCCACAATCCCCTATCTGGCACCTGGCAGTGCTCCCTCCCTCCTCAAATATTCTTAGCCTTCTTCATCATGGTTCTTTTCCACTTCCCTTCATCCCTATCTTGTATCACACTTATCTCTCATAATGTTGCAGCTCCATCCTGTAAAATATTCCCCCCGTACCCAGTGATGTCCCTGGCACATTGTCAGCCATCAAATATTTATCAAGCACCCACGATGAGCCAGGCATTGTGCTAAATGCTGGGGATACAAAGAAAGGCAAAAGATAACCCTGATTCTCACTGTCTGATGGGAGAGACAACATGTCAATGTTGAGGTTCAGAAAGGGTTGGGGTCACAGACCAGTGTCTCAAGGTGTCTCAAAAGAATTTGCAGGCTTAAATCCATATCGAAGTCAAGGAGAGAGGAAGGAGAGGGAGGGGGAGAGAAGAGAGAGAGGGGAGAAAAATGGGGAGGGGGGAGAGGGAGAGAGACAGAAACAGAGACAGAGCGAACAAAGACACAGGGAGAGAGAGGGAAAGAGAAAGGGAGAAGGAGAGAAAAGAGAGAAAGGAAGACAGAAGAGAGGGGGGAAGAGAAGAGTGGGAGAGAAGAGAGAGAAAGGAGAGAGACAGGAGGGAGAGGGAAAAGAAGAGGGAGGGAGAGGGAGAAGAAGAAGAGAGAGAGGGAGGGAGAGAGAGGGAGGGGGGCGGGAAGAGAGAGATGGACTTCCTCCTTTGGAGTTACAATTTCTAAATGAGACCTTTTCTAGGAAAATTGTGTGGGAGGAGAGGGAGGAGGGAGAGGCCCTCTTAGACCACTGTCACTTAAGCAGCTGAGTAGATCTCTGGGTCACCAGCTGAGAGGGAGAGTGGGAGCTGGAGATGGCAGGGAGCTGGGGATTTTTATGGGGGAATTGGCGTCTGTGTCCCCAAATTCAATTCTGAGTCAGATAGTGCTGATAAGATCCCTGGAGCCAGCCCAGTAAAAGCAGGAGCCACTTGAAATGAGATCATAAAGGGCTTTGCAGACTTTGAAGGGCCATAGAAATGATAGCTCTTATTATCGTTATCATCGGGCTGCAGAAGAAGGAGCTTTTTATCCTGCCCTGATGTCCTGAGCCTCTGACACATTCTAGGGATGGGGTCAGGAAGACATCAGAAAGAGCTTTGGACTGAACAGGACCGGGTCAAGCTGTGTGTGGCAATAATAGAGTCTTTGTTTTCTCTTAAAATTTTCCTTTTCAAGAATCCTGGTTTAGATGATCTCCAGGGGCCTCTCCTATGTTCTTAAGTCCTATGTCCCTATACATTTTGGCTTTGATACTGAATTATTGTGGTATTTGGCAAATTATTTCCTCATCTATAAAATGGGGGTTACATTTGCTCTATATGTTTCATAGAGTTGTTTTCAGCATATCCCCCAGCTCCCCATCAAATCCCCTCCCAAAGCCCTGCTAAGAGAAGAGAAAAGAGAGCTAAAATCTGGTGTAATTCTCCAGTCTGGGTGATTAGCTGGGCCAGGTTGGGCCACAAGGCCTGAAAGGTCCTCACAGCCCCACATGTTTCAAGAACTCCCCCAAACCTGCCCGAGCACACCCTGGGGCAACACTCCCTCCTAATCCCTTCCTTAAAGGCCCCTCCCCATCTCTCCACCTGTCTCCCCTCTTCCAGTGTCACAAGCCGACCTCATGCCTCCACATTTTGCCTTTTTCCAAGATCTTTTTCAATTGTAGGGTGTTTTCTAAATGCCTGCTGTGTGTCAGTGCTGCACTGCCAGGCTAAGTGCTGGAGGGTACAAAAGGGAAAAGTTAGATAATTCCTGCTCTCAAAAAAGATTACAGTCAAATAAGGAGATCTATACCATGTTCACAGAAAAATAAATACAGGACATAATAAAATAAATACACAGTGATGAAGGTGCAGGTGGGGGAGGTAGCAGTAACACCTAAGGGAATAAAACCACATGAAGGAGGTGACCCTTGAGCTTATCCCGTGCCTTAACCCATGGTATCTCCCTCCATCTTGAAGAGCTTCTGGTTCTGCCTCCTCCAAGAAGCCTTCCTTGAGTGTTCTTGCCCTTAGAGAGTCTTGCCACACACTCCCTTTCTCTGGAATCCTACAACAATTACAATTTGGAGTCCAGTCATTTTTCAGTCCTTTTCCACTCTTTTTGATCCCATTTGGGGTTTTCTGGGCAAGGATGTTGGAACGATTGGCCATTTCCTTCTCCAGCTCATTTTAAGGATGAGGAAACTGAGGCAGACAGAGTTAAGTGATTTGCCCAGGATCCCACAGCTAGTAAGTGTCTAAGGCCAGATTTGAATGAGGAAGATGAGTTTTCCTGACTCCAGACCCGGTGCTCTGTCCACTGCCTCACCTAGCTGTCCAAATTTCATAATATTCAGCCTTTCATAATATACTCTCATCCCTTCTATATTTTCCCATATTTTGTGATATGGGAGCCAGCGGCTGCTAGAGGTCTAATTCAGACCTGTAGAATGTGAGAGGATGATGATGATGATAATACAAGGAGACTGAGAGGCAGTTTCGTTGTCTGACCTCCCCTTCCCTCACTCCCTCTCAAGTTTAAAAAACAGTGAATGAATAAGTGGATGAATATTGACTAGTATTAATACCATCATTTCATTATTTCTTTTTTCTGGTGAGGCATTCAGAGTTAAGTGACTGCTCAGGATTAAACAGCTAGTAAATGTAAAGTAAAAAAAAAAATACTGAGTGAATAAATCGATGAATGTTGCCTAGTATTAATACTATCACTTTATTATATATATTTTTTTCTAGTGAGGCATTTGGGGTTAAGTGACTTGCCAGGATCACACAGATAGTAAATGTTAAGTTTAAAAAATAATGAGTGAATAAATGGATGGATATTAACTAATTAATACTATCACTTTCATTTTTTTAATTCTTTCTTTTCTGGTGGGGCATTTGGGGTTAAATGACTTGCTCAGGATCATGCAGCTAGTAAATGTTAAATTTAAAAAATACTGAGTGAATAAATGGATGGATGTTGACTAATATTAATACTATCACTTTATTCTTTTTTTTTTCCTGGTGAGACATTTGGGGTTAAGTGACTTGTCCTGGATCACTAATAAGTGTTAAGTGATTGAGGCCACATTTAAACTCGGGTCCTCCTGACTTCAAGACTGGGGCTCTATCCAATTCACCATCTAGGTGCCCCCATACTATCACTCTAGATGTGAGCTTTATGAGCATCAAGTGCATGTTCTGTCCATTGAAGAAGGCATTTTCGTGTAAGGTGGAGAATGCTGGATTTGTAGATGGAAGATCTAGATGAAACCCTCTGCACTGACATTTACTAGTTCTGTGACCCCCACCACGCAAGCCATTTAACATAACTGAGTCTCAATTTCCTCATCTATAAAAATGGGGATAATAATCCTGCCTTGTCTTTCTCCTCTAGTTAAGATTATATACAGTGTGTACTGTTCTTTGTAATGATAAATGCTGTTATTCTTTTTGGGCAGGGTTTATTATTCCCATTTTACAAGTGAGGAAACAGGCAGAAAGATTAAATCACAGTGCAAATTTGCACGGGTGCCAGGATTTCGAATTCAAGCTACTGGTCTTAGAGTCTTAGATCCAGAAAGGAGCTTAGAGGTCATTTAAATCAAGTCCCCTGTCTTACAAAGAAGGAAACTGAGTCAAAGAGACCATAGGTGATTTGTACCCAGCATTACACAATACCAAAGAGATTTGAGCCCCAAGTGTTTAGACAGCAAACCTCTTGGATCTATTGAATCAGCCGGGAATACAAGCCCAGGGCCCTCCCCATCAGTAATAGGGTGAGTGATTCATTCTGGCCACTCCCCAGAAAGGGCAGTCTGGAGCCTATTGGCCACCAAGAGAATCCCATTCCTCTCCTCTTGGGACTGGAGCCCCACACCGGGGCGAGGGGCTAGGTGACTCCTGGCTTGTGGGGGGAGACTCCGGCATGGGCCAGCCGGCTTGGCTGCTCCAGTCCTGCTGCCTAGGAGAGGGTGGGTGGGAGGGATCAGAGTCATGAATCATCCCTTCCTGGGGGCAGGGGGAGGTGGGGTCCTGCCCTTTGCGCCAGCTGAGCTGGTCAAACAGGAACTGGAGATGCAGAGGCGCTGCTGGGCTGGGCCAGGCTGGGCTGGGCTGGGCCAAGCCCAGAGGCGGGTTCATGGGAAGGGAAGCCAAGGAAGGGAGGCCGGGCCAGAGCCTTGGCTTACAGAGGCGGGAAGAGGGCGCTGGCCCGCAGACGTCCAGCCAGACCACCCTCCTGGGCCGTTGGGGCTAGGCTGGGGCTGGCGAGCGGTGGTATGTGGATGGCCATGGGGCCTCGGGGAGGTGCCCGGGAAGAGGAGCCTCAATAAGCCAGAGCCCAGCAAGGAGCCTGGGACCCTCGCCCTTAGGAACCGCGATGTGCCTGCGACTGGGTGAGCTAGCTCTTCTTGCCCTCCAGTCCCGGGGGAGGAGGAGGAGGGAGGGACAGATTGTTGTCTTGTCCTACATAGGACTGGAGAGTTCCTTAGACCCGGGACAAGTCGCCCTCCGGACAAGAGCAAAGGGATGGACCAGTTGGTCTCGAAGTCTCCTTCTTGTCCTGGTAGATCCAGTCTGAGCCCTCATTTTACGGATGGGGAAACTGAGGCTCAGAGAGAATAAAGGGCTTGTCCGAGAATTAGAACCTAGATGTCCAGACACCCCCCACCCACCCATGATCCGAGTTTTGTTTGTTTGTTTTTCCCTCATCATTACCATAAAGTAGGGGTCCCACAGCCCTTTTCCTTAGTTCTCATGGCTCCCGGTACCCAGAGGTGAAGGAAATGATGAGACACAAGAACTTGGGCAACAGCAGAGGGGACTTCCTGTGACTTCCTGCTCTGCCATTAGCTGGCTGTAGGTGTCCAGGTGTCAGTTCTTTTATCCTCACAAGGAAGAGGTTAAACTAGGTCATCTCCAAACCTTCTTCCAAGCTGACTTTCTTCCCCCACCCACCCCCTACTACTACCACCTGCACTAGGGAGCTTCTCCGGGGCCAGCTTCTGCTTCCTCCTCCAACCCCAGTACACAGAGCCCCATAAAGGGCCTGGAGTCTGGCTTTTCTGCTTCTTAAGGAGCTGGGCTCCTCTAATGGGCTGGAGAAAGAAAAAAGGAATATTGGAGATCCCCTGGGGAAGAAGGGCTGTCAGGCAGGTAAAGAACAGGATCCCTCAGGGAGGGACAGACATAGAAGGAGTCCTCAGAAGGAAAGTCAGCATATTCATTTGGACTTTTCAAGCAGACTCTCTCCTTTGGTTCAAACCTCAGTTTCCTCATCTGTACAATGGGACTGAGAGATGTCCCATCAGGGAGGAAGGGTTTCATGGGACTGAATAAGTAGCCACCAGCTTGGAAAGGGCCTGAGTCATTCCAAGGGGTATCTCCTTGTCAGCTACTAGTGTCTGGACTCAGGTGTCCCTGGAGGAAGGTGGTGTGGACATGACCACAGGTCCAGGAGAGAGGATAACCCCAAGGAACAAAATATTAATCAACCTGGTCTCTTCCTAAGAACTGGAGAGGAGATAATGGGGATTGAAAACCGGCCTCTAAGAGTAGTGCAGAGGGTCAGAGCGGCAAGGAGCAGGGGCTGAGGACGCTGCCCCCATTGTCCTTCCCCTCTCTAGGTGGCCTGAGCTGCAATGATTACAAGAAGGTTCTGATGAAGACTGGCCTGGTGCTTCTAGTTCTGGGGCACATCAGCTTCATCACGGGTGCTTTGCTGCACGGCACAGCTCTGCGTTATGTCACAGACACCCAGGATGCCATCTCGCTGCAGTACGCCGTCTCCAACATTCTGGCTGTCACCTCAGCCATCTTGGTACCTGCTGCGGGGCTCACATTCCTTGGGAGGGGGAGAGACCTCTGTGGAGTGGGAGCTGGGCATTGTCTTTGTGCTCGGAGAGCAAAGGTTAGAGGTTGGAACTAAATACTGCAGCTAGGAGGGGGAGCTTAGTTCTATTCTGGTGGGCATCTCTAGCTCCCTCACTATACAGAGAAGAAAACTGAGTCCTAGAAAGGGTAAGTGATGAGAAATCGCTAGGTTAGTGTTAGAAGATATTTTAGAAAATGCTACGTTAGAACACCACTTAAACTTTTTCTACCGGAGATCCCTTTTTGCCCAAGAAATTTTTACATGATTTTGAGTATATAGATATATGAAATAGGTATACAAATCAAATATTTACTGATAATAAATCATAATTTTATGGGACCCCCATATGTGTTCTCAACCCAGAGTTTAAGAAAATATTTTAAATCACGGGTTCTTAATCTGGAATTTGAGAACTAGTTGTTGTTTTTTTTTTTAATTTTGATAGTTAATATAATTGCCTTCCTTTGTATTCCTGTGCATTTTGTTTTATGCATTTTAAATATTCTGAGAAAGCTCTGTAGACTTGAGCAAACTATCAGAGGAATTTAGGACACACAAAGCTAAAACCCTTGCCTTAGTTCCATTTTTAGTCTTCTTCCTAGGGAACAACAGAAAATGAACCCCACTTACTCTTTCTCAGTACATAGGTGGGAGACTCTGGGAGCAGAATGTCACCTATATTGTCAGATGGACTGGCTCTACCTCCTGTTTTTGACTATTTTTCTTTGTTTCAAAGAAGGGTTCATTTCTGGAAACCTATATCCAGGAATGACTGAAAAAATTCTAAAGGGTCAGTAAAACATTTTTAAGATAGAAAAAAAATCCAGCCCACCCCTTCTCCTCTACTCCTTCATAGTCATAGCTGGTTTTGAAAGACAATATGAGGTATCAGATAGAACCAGAAAGACCTTCCTTTCAAGTCACTCTTGATGCCTCAGTTTCTTTTTCTGTAAAATAAGTGGGTAAGACTCAATCTCTAAGGTCCCTTCCATCTCTAAATCTATGTAAATCCTTATTGTACAAATGGGGCTTTTCTTAAATGATTAAGCAGCAACTAGTCTTTATGCTCATGAAAGAAAAAAAAGATCAAAAACGCCTCCAACACAGACAAGTAGCTTCTATAAATGGAGTGGAGGCTGGAGGCAGGAGCCGGGGAAAGCCGGGCTTCAAGTGCTGGCTCTGTCATTTACTGAAACTCTGCTATTTAACACTGGCTGTGGTACTTTGGACAAATCACCTTTGGTTTCCTCCACTATAAAATGAGGGGGTTTGGAGAAGTTCTAAGGACCCTTCCAATTCCAGATTCTAGGATCTTATAGTAGTAAGGAGTATATAGTAAACCGTGTGGCGCTGCCAGAGTTCAGAGGAAGGGAGAGTTCAGCGGAAGCTGGGGCTGGGAGAAGGCTTCCCTAAAAAGATGGTCTTTGAGTTGGCCCTTGCAAGATGGGTAGAACTGGCATTATAGAATGCAGTGGGGAGTAAAGGAGCTCCCTCATTAGATTGTAACGTTCTCCCTGAGAGCAGGGATTGCATTTTGCCTCTTTTTTTGTCTCTTCAATCCTCAGCACATAGTAGGCACTTAAACTGATTGATTAAGGGAGAGGAATTATTTGGAGCTAGAGGGTGTCTGTTGGGAGAACAGCAGGAAGACGCTGGGAGAGAAGGCTGTAATAAAGCCAGAGTGAGTAGGGGGTTTGGGATTGAAGGGAAAAACCCCAACGGCCAAGAGACCAATCTGAGGCTGTTAACAGAGATGTGAGGAGGGTCTGGACTAGGTGGGAGCAGACAGTAAGTGTCAGATGTAAAGACATTAAGAAATAAGCTTCATAGAACCCTAAGTCCAGGCTCTGCTGTACTAAGTTACATAATTTATCTCCCTGGGCCTCCATTTTTCTTCATCTATAATTTTTTAAAATAAATCTTCAAAAGCTATATAAATAGGAATTATTGTATAAGTTATTAAAAGTAGAATTCACAGCCTTACAATAGAATTCATTGCTCCTAGAAGACCAGCTGGGGTGTGGGATTTGAGGAAAGAATTTTGTCTGTATAGTCAGTCCCAAATTCCAGGCCCTACCCCCTTTTCCCAGTCCCCTTAAACAGGCAGTGACGTATGTGCCCACACAGAAGGGCCGCCCCAAGGCTAATGTTCTCCACAGTCTGTATCCTTGGTCTGGCTTATGGTTCCAAAGAGATTATCTTCCTATTGCATTGAGATGGAATTTAGGAATACCCTTGTTCAGATCTGGCTCAGACACTTCCTTAGCTGTGTAATTCTGGGCAAGTCACTTAATCTCTCTCATCTTCAGTTTCCTCATCTGTAAAATGGGTATGATAATATCAACATTACAAGGTCATTGTGAAGGTCAAATGAGCTAATAGCTGTAAAGTATTTGTCAAACCTTAGTTTGCTGGTGGTTATCATCATTTTTTAAAAGAGCTTATGTTGCTTTAGACCCCAGTGAGCAAGAGAGGATGCTTTGAGGGGGTGCCTCAAGAGTGGCCCTGGGAAGCAATGGGTACAGAAGGAGTGACCCACAGCCTCCTACTGCCTCTCCCTCCCTCGGTGGCTATGGGGAGACAGGGGCCTCCCTTCACTTCTTGCCTTTTCTGCCCACAGATCATTGCTTGTGGGATCACAGTCATTGTGCTGTCCAGATTCTTCTCCCTCACCTCTCTGGTATAGTACCCCCTGGCGACTGAGGCTGGGATGGGGAAGTCAGGCAAGAGGGGAGCGTGGGACCAGACTGGGAAGAATGGCACGGGATGGGGCGGAGCTCCGTTTATGGGGTGCAGCAGGAGATTTGGGGACCATGACATTAAGGAGAGTTGGGCCCCCCCAAAGAACATTGGGACGTTTGAGTAAAGGAAAGAACACTGTCTGGAGAGCCAGAAGTATTGACCTCTACTCCTGATTGAGTCCCTTCTCCATGTTTTCTCCTACAGAAAATGAGGAGGTTGGATTTAATGATTTTTATCCCACTTCCCTTAGCTGATAGTGCTAGTTTACTACACACACACACACACACACACACACACACACACACACACACCATCATCATCATCATCATCATCATCTTGGGCTCTGTCCCCTGAGAACTGGTCACAGCTGGTGGGAGGAGAGATGGCCTAGCCTGAGGCCTGTGTTTGTTGGGGAAGGGTCTCTTCTCTGTCCACTGCCCCTTCCCCACAAATGGACCTTTTTTCCTGCAGCGATGGACAGTGTTTGCAGCCAGTGTAACCAGCGCCCTCTTCTCCCTGGTCTGCTCCCTTGGACTCCTGGCATCTATTGCCATCACCTTCGCCAACCAGGGCCGGTCGCTGCTCGCCACCTGCTCCTTCAGTAACTCTGAGCTCCTCTCCCTGACACCGGACTGCCCCTTTGATCCCACCCGAATCTATGTAAGTAACTCCCAATGATGAGTCTCTGTAGGACAAGGAGACTCTTTGCCTGCAAGTTAAGTTTCAACCTCCCCCTGATTTTCTCTTAGGCCCTCTGTCCACCTTCTATGACCTCCCACTCCGTGGGGTCCTCCCTGGGGTGCCTATACATGTTCTCTGGGGGCAGGGCTCCCTGGCTACCTAAGTGTCCTGTATGTAAGAGATCCCTTCGGTCTTGACTCCCTTTAGACCCCACATGTATCTACAGCAGTGACTAGGAGAGGGTGGCCTCCCAGGTGGTTCCGTCCGGATTCTTTCTGGCACTGAGCTTCCCCCTGGGCTGAGCTTCGGCCCTCAGGGGTTGGGTCTGGGGGGCATTTTAGCTCTGCACCCACCAGCCTCACATCCTTTGGCTCCAGGCCTGAACCTTCTCTGCCTCTCCTCCCACAGAGCTCCACCCTCTGTCTCTGGGCCATCTCCTTGGCCCTTTGTGTGGCTGAAAGTACCTTTGCTGTGCGGGCAGCCCAGCTCACTCACCAGCTGCTGGAACTGAGGCCCTGGTGGGGGAAGACGAATCAGTTGGTAAGGACTCTCCCATTCTCCTTACCCTCCCATGCCCACCCTGTGCTGGGCTTGGGAGTCAGGACCCCTTGGCTTCTCTCCAGGAGCTGCCCAGGTGTGTGACCCCCGTTGTCCAGCCTCATGCTTGACAGCATGTTTCTTCCTGTTTATTTCCTTATCCGGCAGGGGACAAGAGACTGTCCCCAGAGAAGAAAGGTGAGAAAACTGAGACTTAGCTGGCTAGGGAGGGCATGGCATCGTCTCCCAGCTAGTCCTTAAAATCCAGGCCCCCCGGGCAAAAAATGCCATCCCCTATCTCCCAAGAAAGGGAAGCAGGCTTTCCTTGGGCGAGAGCTCCATCCCCTAGTAACTAATAAAGGGAACCTGCCCTTTCCCGTGGGACTTTGTCAGCTCTCTCTGAGAGCAGAAAGAAATCAGCAGGCAAAAGTGTGTTTGCAGAAGTTCCCAATTCTGGGAGAAACCTCAGAAACCACTGAATTCAAGCCTCTTCTCCTCAATAATAAGCCCCAGATATAGGGGTGACTTGTTCCCCATAAATTAAAGCCTGGAGCATGACAGAGAGAAGATGGGAAGAGAGAGGACATGTCCAGTACCTTGAGCTCCCCAGAGGGTGGACCCTAACTCACAGAATTCCAGATGAGGATTTTAAAAGTTACCTAGTCTAGCCTCCCATTTTACAGAGAAGGAAACTGAGGGTTTAGAGGGACTGTGAGCTCAGGTCTGAGCTCAGGTAGGAAGGAAGCTTCAGAGGTGGGTTGTGAACACAGGTTCTCCAACTCTGAGAGACTTTAGTTGAGGTCCCCCCTAGAAAGCATCATTTCCTGACTTTTCCTTTGGTCCCGGAAATCTAATTGGCAAGACGGCCACATGTCCAGAGGAGGCTAACCAGGTTGGGAAGGGAAACTAAAAATGCCCCAAATGACAAAAGATTACGCAACCTCTCGGATTTCTTCCGGGAAACACGGAAGCTCTTTCCAGTCGGAAGGACTCATGTGGGGAAGAGATTAGTCTTGTTCTGTGTGGCCCCAGAGAGCAGGAGTACAGAGGGGTGGAGGGTGGGCAGAAGAACAAGGGGTCGATTTTTAACAATTAGAGGTTGCCTAAAGTGAAATAAGTTGCCTCGGGAGGCGCCAAGTACTCTATTATTGGAGAACAGCATCCGGAAGCCTCTTTTTGGGGATCCCATGGAGGGTAATTCTGCATCGGTGGGGATTTGGAGGAGATGGCCCTTCTGTGGCAGGATTTTGTGGCCCTTTCCAGACCTGGACTCCTCTTGGGAGGAGGGTTAGGACAATCCCCTCAGCCCAACCCCCATCTGTTTATACCGCCTGCTCTCAGCCCACTCAGCCCCCTGTATGTGTGTGTGCTGGTGAAGGTGGGCAGGGGGTATTCCGTGACCAACAACGGGAACTTGCTCATGGCTTCTGTCACAGATCACAGAAAACTCAAGCCTTTCTGATGGCCGAGACCTGCTCAGCTGCTCCAGCTCAGAGCCCACAATCCCCTGAGAGACTGATCGGCTCCCAGACCCTGGAATCCCGGCCCCCTGGAGGGGGTCGCACCTCCCCTGGGCAGACGTGGAGCCCGTCTCTTGGAAGGAGCCGACAGGCGCCAGGAGCCTCCCCAGCCCATCCTGCGTCTGAAGCCTGCCTGCCCCCCACAGCCACCACTCCCAGCCCGTGGCCACTCTGGCCCAGGGCACGGCACTGAGACAAGACTTTATTCTGAAGTTATTAAAAAGAACAAAGTGATTCCAAGTGAATGCATGCTCAGAAGAGGGGTGGGGACTGCTGATGCTGCCCCCGGGTCTAGGAGCCGGGCAGGAGGTGAGGGGATGTTCTGAGATACCCAGCTTTAAGGGTGGGTTGGGGGATAGAGCAGACAGGTCTGGGTGTGATGGGGAAGGGCCAGGGGGTGGGTAGACCCAGACCCACATCTGTGCGTGTACATTTGGAAAAGTGCTCAGGGCAGGGCTGCCCCCGGGGGAGGGGGCTCATGATTTGCTTCTTCCCACAATCCCCTGCCAGCATCCTAGACCTCCACACCACAGCAGGAGAGACCCAGATATCCGGGGGGGTTGGGGGAAGGGGGAGCAGAATATGTTGACAGTGCCATATGCCATTGGCCACTTCCCACCTCCAGAGCTGCTCCCCCATCTCCAGCCCCTCCACAGGCAAATGCCCCAGGCTCCTTCCTGGCTACTGTCCCCACTTCTTTTGAGCTCCAGGACTGGCTAGACCATATTCAGAGTGGGGGGCATCCTGCTCTTGATCATGGATGGGGGATGTGAAGTTCCCTTGGAGGGAGCCATTTATCCCCTTGGCTGAGAAACCTCATGGACAGGGAAGATCTGCTGGATCTCAGGCTTCTAACGGTCCCTGTACTTTGAGGGGAGGACCAGGGTGGGGTGAGGGGGCAGCTCCTGGATGCACAGGGACACACTATCTTCCCCGTTGCAAGTATGTCCACATGCCCAGCCCCTGCCTTTCGCATGTCCGACCACCCCAGGGTAATTGGGCTGAGCCCTGGCCAGAGGCTGGGGAAGGAGGCAGATGCTACCCCTGCTATGTGGAGAATGGGACCCAGGAATCTGGGGTAGGAGCAAGGGACAGTTTAGGCCCCACCCTAACCTGGGCTTTCCCCAAATCCAGTCTGGACACAAAGACATGGGAAGGGAAGCTGCGAGAGATGGGAGTTGAAGACAGGGTAAGGCAGGGTCCCAGCCTGGCCCTCGACCCTTCCTTCTCCACATCCCCCCGGAGGCCCCAGGCTCAAAACTGGGAGGTGCTGCTGGGGTCACACTGAAGCAGCCGGACAATGGATGGGTCGCTCTTGGCTCCTCTGATGAACTCCTCCAGGGACAGCTTCCCTGGTGGGGAGGACAGGGGTCAGTTTGGAGAGAACATCAGTCATTTGGGTGGGAGTTGACTCGGGGGGAAGGCAGTGATTTGTTGGCGAGGGAGGGAGCGGGGCAGGGAATAGGGAAAGGCTTCCTGGAGAGGAAGGGGTCAGGTTTCGGAGAGGATCCCAGGGAGCCCCCCAGCCCCAGTCTCCTCACCATCATTGTTTGTGTCCATCTGGCGGAAGATTTTCTCAGTCCGCTTCTCAGGGGTAGATTCATCCTCCGGCATCTTCATCACAGACGACACCATCTTGTAAATGGCCTAGAGTCAGGAGGAAGGAGGAAGATGGAATGATCAGGGTGGCCTGGGCCATTCTTCCCCAATTTCTTCCTTGCAATGACAGATAGCAAATGCTTCCTAAGTATGTGAGTTGAAATGACCTGAGCTATTGACTTCTGTGAACAGCAGGGGGTGCTCTGGGCCAGGATCCCGTCCCTCCCTAGACAGAAAGAAAGGGTACAAGATTGGGGGCCCAGGGAATTTCTCTTAACTTGGACGTCAAAGAAAAGGAACCATTAGTGCATTTGGGGGGCAACCCCCCCTCCTCCACTTCTACATGAGAGATCTAAATGAGCATCTGCTCTGGGAGTGCTCGGCTTGGGCAGTGTGGGGCAGGGGTCCTTGGTGGTACAAAATGGGGGGAATGAAGGGGGGAGATGAGAAATTATGCAAATGGATGCACATTCAAACATCAGCTGTCAGATATCAAGTGAGGAGGCAAGACTAGTAAAGAGGGTTCAGCAACTGGAAGATCAAGGAGCAGCTCTTTATACCAATTTATAGGAAATTATGCAGATGAGCACCAAGGACAGCGTTTGGAGGGCTGTGTTAAGCCGTTCTGAGAGGAAGCACCGGTTTCCCTCCACACCCCCCCTCTCCATAAGCACTGTAGGGAAATAGATTTCCTCAGCAATGAAAAGAGAAATAATGATCCCCAGCTCCATCCTGTGGGTGGGTACAGTCTGGGATCAGAAGGGAGAGGTCAGTGTTCAAAGAACACCATGTTCAGGGGAAAAGAGCTTGGAAAGAAGCTTGGAATGGTCTTGGATGTGAATAATTAATAACTAGCGTTTATATAGCACCTGCCATGTGCCAGGCACTGTATTAAGCACTTTACAATTATCTCTTTTGATCTCATTGTCCAGGCTCCTCATTTACAGAGGAGAAAACTGAGACACCGGGAATTGACGGCACAGACCAAACTAGAATCCGGGTCTCCTTCTCCCTGCTCTTTGTAATCTTTCTCCGATGCTACTTATTCAAGGGACAGTAAGGTTAAAAATCTGACTGAAGCCAAAGGGCTGGGCAGGAACATGATATGAGACCAGCCTAAATGGGTAGGTCAGAACTAATGGGTGAAGAACCTTCAATGGCAGGATCAGTAATTGTGGCTTTGAGCATAAGCCACTGAGCAGGGCAACAAAGGAATAAAAATCAGATTAAAGACAGAAACTGTGTCTTCTCCTCTGTGTCTCCATTGTACTAGCCATCCCGAAGTATTCTGTCCCCCACTCTAGACCCACCTGCTAGTCACCCTCTTTATTAAGATCTCACCTGGATCATGGCTATAGTCTTGTGATAGCCCATCCCGCTCCACTTTCGCCCCATTGAGCCCACATTTACATACTACCAGATATATGTGTAGATACACTTATGCTATTTCTCTGCCCAATAATCTTCAATAGTTTGCTGACACATGGCTTGTGTCCCATCTGTAATGTGCTGTGTTCCTACCTTTACTTCTTAGGAGCCTTAGTTCCGCTTAAGGATTCAAGTCACCTCCTAGAGCAAACCTTTCATGACTCCTCATCTCCAACCACTCCTGCTAGTGATTTCTCCCTCCTCCAATGATTTGATATTTATGTTGTTATTTAGCCATTTGCAATCATCTCCAACTCTTCAGGACCCCATTTGGGGTTTTCTTGGCAGAGATACTGGAATGGCATTGCCATTTCCTATTCTAGCTCATTTTACAGATGACGAAACAGACAAACAGGGTTAAGTGACTTGCCCAGCTAGTACGGATCTGAGGCCAGATTTGAAAATGTGAAGATAAATCTTCCCAATTACAAGTCCAGTACTCTATCCACTGCAGCACATGTTATATCCCCCTATAAAATATAAGCTACCTGAAGGCAATTTTTACCTTTGCTTTTATATCCATAGGGCCTTACATACATTTAGTATTCAAATGCTGAAGTGCTTAAAGTTAAAAGTTAAAGTTCAGACGCTTATGCCTGGCATTTCAAGCTCTCCCAATTTGATATCACTCTGCCTTTCTAATCTTATTTCATATTACTCTACAAACACAAACTATACTCCAAGAAAACGGATTAACTCTCTTTCTGCACTCACTCCCCAATATAAAGAGCTTTTTCCCACTTTGGTGTCTCACCTACCCAGTTCTCTATGCTTGTAATCTCTTCCCTCCTTTTCTTCATCATCCTTGAAATCCCATTTCAAATATCACCTCCTCCAAGAAGCCTTGTCTGAATCCCCTACCAATAATAATCTTGCCTTCCACCCCTCACATAGCACTATTTCTCCAGGACACTTGTGTCATATTGTATATTAGAGGGATCAGTTTATATCATGTCCCCCTACTAGAGACAGTCTACATTTTTGTCTATATTTTGTATCTCCCTCATAACACAGGGATGGCCTGAACATAAAAGGTGTTATTAAATGTTGACCAAGGGGATGAATAAATGGATGGATTCTACCGTGCCTGGGTGGTGAGAGGCCAAGTGGGATGAGGGGAGGGTGGCTGCAGCGTACCTGAACAATCTCCAGCATCTCCTCCCGGCTGATGTAGCCGTTGCCATCCAGGTCATACATGCTGAAAGCCCACATGAGCTTCTGCTCCAGTTTCCCTCGAGAGGTGACGCTAAGAGCGATGATGAACTCCCGAAAGTCGATGGTGCCATCGCCATTGGTATCAAAGGTGCGGAAGACGTGCTCAGCAAACTTGGAGGCATCTCCATAGGGGAAGAAATTGGCATATATCTTCTTGAACTCCTCCACGTTGAGAATGCCTGTGGGGCAGTCCTTCAGGAAACCTTTGTACCACTCCTGCAGCTCCAGATCGGAGAACTCCGTGTTTTCCCGAAGGTCCTGTAGCATCTCTGGGCGCAGTTTGCTGTTCTGCTTTCCCATGACAGCGACACTGGGACTTCAGAACCTCTGCTTGCATTCCACAGGAAGAGCACAAAGAAAAGAAAGATAAAAAGAGAGAGAGAGACAATGAAGGGGGGAAAGGGACAGAGGGAGTTCCAGGGATAATTTTGAAGACAGAGAGATGCAAATAGTCATCTCAACAAGGAGCCAATGAGATGGCCAGGGACAAAGGGAGTGGAAAGCAATAGAAGAGTGGAAGGAGGCACAGAGAAATAATGACAGGGAATCAGACAGAGATAGACGGGGAGAGACATAGAGAGAAAGAGGTGGATAGCCATAGACAGTGAGACAAAAGGATTGAGTGAAGTACAAAGAACGGAAATGGGGAACCAGAGAGACAGAAATAGAGGGATAGAAAGAGACAGTAATAGAAGGATGAGGGAAAACTCAGAGAAGTTATAATAGGGAGCCAAAGAGAGAGAGACAGGGAGAGACAAGGAGAGAGGGATGGAAGATAGTGATAGACGAGGGAAGGAAGGAACCAGAGAGAAATAGTGATAAGCAGTCAGAGGAACAGACAATGATGTAAGGATGGATAAATAGAAGAATCGATAGAGGGATGGAGACAGGGTTGGTTGGAGCAATACAGGGATGGAGGAACAGAGAAAAAAAGACACGAACAGTTACAAGTATGAAGAGAAGAATAGAAAAGGGAAGGGATGGGAAAATAGCCAAAAGGAAGATTGGAGAGATTTGAAAGCCTGCTTTCTTTCTGACTCCATCTCACTCTTGACCAGAGAGCCTTGAGCTTTCTCCAAGAACAGGCTCAGAAGGGAATTTCTTCAGTGAGAAAAGAATGAACCTAGAAATTTCAGCCTCTCAGCTAACATTTGTTCACTCTACTCCATCCTGATTTTTCCCTCTACTCTTTGTACCCAAGCACACCTAAGATCACTATCATATAACTCATGCACATGATATCACAAATTTTGGGGATGAGAGTGCTGGACAATGTCGATCATGCAGCTCCATCTTGTTAGTGTAAGATGAAGAAACTGAGGGGAAATGAGTTGTCCAAGATCACACAGCTAAGTAGTACCCTGGGACCCACAGCCAGGCCTCCTGATTCCTAAGTCAGAGTATTCTCTCCAGCTTCCTCTACTGCTCTTTAGGAACTTAACACACACACTTGTGCATGCATAATTACTCACCTAGACACTGGCCCCAATATCCTTCAGTACCCTGGGCCACAGGATAGTCCCTTTGTCATTCTCCTCCCATTGCCCCATGGTGAGAAAAATCCTCTGCCTTCTAACTACCTGCCCCACTTTCTGTACCTTTGATAAGAACTGGAAGAGTCCCATTTCACAGGAGGAAAGAAGAGGTTAGAGGGGGAAAAGGCATCTTGGAAATGGCTGACCAATGTGTGTGTGTGTGTGTGTGTGTGTGTGTGTGAGAGAGAGAGAGAGAGAGAGAGAGAGAGAGAGAGAGAGAGAGAGTGTGTGTGTGTAAAAGAGAGATAGAAGGGGCAGAGGATTCTGTGAGACTATGTAATTGCATGTGTTCGTGTATGGATTTCTGTGCACCTGTAATTGCATATACTTGTGCACACATGTGGAATGATAAATGTCTATAGGCATGCATAAATACATGAGTGCATTTGTGTGCATAAACCTGTGACTGTGTCTATTATCCATGCATACATGCACTCGCATCCATGTCCATGAATCTGTAAATATATTCAGACATTCATATGCCTGCAAATATGTGTTCCTGTCCTTTTTGGATCAGCCCTCCCTGTCCTAAGAACCCAGATTTACCACTGTCCTCCCCAAATCTTGATGCTTTGGGTTGTGGTCCCAGGCCAATGATACGTCCTTCTCTCTGTGGTATAGGGGAGTCAGTTAGGGAAGTAGACCCAATCATTTGCTTTTCTGCTACCCAAGAAGCTGGGCCTACAGTATGGAGAGTATTTGTCTCCTGAGTAAAGGGGCTCCAAAAAACAGCTGGACTGAGATAAGGTAGATCTTCTCAGGCCTTAGATCACTGGGAGGAGGACGGATGGCACACCAGAACAGGACCTTTTCCTTTCTTCAGCCTTCCAAAGTGATTCCACCACCCTATCCCCAAAGGGAGAAGGGGGCCAAAAAGAAGGGGCTGGAGTTAACAATCCCGAAGATCCTTCCCCCACCCCCCAAGAAGAAGAGAAACATCCTGGTTTTCCCTCTTCAGAGAAGTGCCAGAGCTTTCCTCCCCTGCCCACACCCAGTACCCACACAACTGGAAACCCATCTCCAGAACTCCCAGCCTAGCCTGAAAGGGCTGCCAAAAACAGAACGCCAAGTCCCCTGGAGTCTGTCGGAGGCTCCTGGACCATCCATTCCTCTCCCTTTCCACCATCAAGTCTTCTTACCCCTCCGGTCCCCCCTCAAAATCCCAAAGCCTCCCTCACTCTGCATCTTTCCCACACACACAGCTGATAATACCGACATTGTCCTACCGGGATCTGGGACACCCTCTCAGCCTCTGGATTCTTGTTCTTGCTCTGGGATACTCCTACCCATATTTTCCCGTTCCCACTGGACAGCCCCCCTCCCCACTATTTGCAGTGGGGTTCCTGCTCCGATTCTTCGGGCAGAGGAGGCAGTGGAGAAATGGGGATCCCGGCCGAGCAGCGAATCTGGCTTCTAGAGAAGAGGGGGCGGGGGTCCCCAGAGCAGCTCTCCCACTCTGCTCTCCTGTGCATCCTCCCCCACCCTCTGGAGCCCCCAGCCTCTCCCTGGAGCTGCCCCCACTCACCCCTCTGCAAGAAGACACGGACTACGCAGGGAATCCGAGGCGCTGCAACGGGGGAGGCGGCTGAGGGCGGCCGGAGGGGAGGCGGGAGGCCCGGGAGGAGGGGGATGCTGGAAGGCAGGAGGAAGGGGGGTGCTGGAAGGCGGGGAGGGAGACGCCCCACAGGCAGTCCTACCACCCTTCCTCCTCCCCAGGCTCAACCGCGGAGCCCCTCCCTCTCCCCAGGGACTCCCCAACTCCCCCAGCTTGGACCGCTGACTGCAGGGGTGTGGACCTCACCTCACTTATGCCCCCCCATACACCTCGATTTGGGAAGGGATGGCTGTCAGCAGCAAGCTGGACCTCGACCCGTCTTCCCAAATCAGTGTCGGTTCCCCTGCTCTTACCTCACACTCCTCCCCTCCAGGCTTCAGACCCCAAACTCCCAGAGAGGGGGTGCCCTTCCCAAATCTGGGGGAAGGGTCCCAGTGCTTCTCCCCTCCTCCCCACTTGCTCCGGATCTCAGGTCTCTACCCCACCAGGCACCTCAGGTTCCTCCGAGGAGGCTGGAGGCGCCTCCCTCTGCACCGCCTCCCCCCACCCCCCGCCCCCCGATACCCCTCTCCGGGCCTGGATTTCCCCTGAGCTGAGTTGAGCCAGACAAGGGCTGGGGGCCCGCTACTGGAGACTTGATACCTGGTGAGGTAAGTGCAGCTAGGGATTCCAAGGGATCCCCCTCCCGCTCCCCTCTCGTGGGTCACTTGGCCCGCAACCACGCCCCCTCCCCTGCCCCGCCTCCGGGACACCCCTTCTGAAAACCCTGCGGTGAGGGTCCCCAGAGGTGCTTCACACTTGAGACCATAAGGCAGGGGGAGGGGCGCGAGGGGGGGGGCAGGTTATCAGGGCAAGTGAGGACAG
The DNA here is from genome assembly GCF_902635505.1 of Sarcophilus harrisii. Classification (NCBI taxonomy): domain Eukaryota; kingdom Metazoa; phylum Chordata; class Mammalia; order Dasyuromorphia; family Dasyuridae; genus Sarcophilus; species Sarcophilus harrisii. The sequence continues at coordinate 547,209,476 of NC_045428.1, read as the reverse complement.
GAACCGCCCCCTCCCCACACACCCACGCGCCGGCGCAAAGCAGGAGCTGCTGCGGGAGGCTGGGGGGTGGAAGGGCGGGGGGGACACGCGGATTGTGTGGAAGCTCAGATGAAGCGCGAGGGTCTCTGGGCCGCCCTGAAAGGGAGCGAGGGAGGTCGCTCTATGACCTTGGCCCCCAACCTGTACCCCGCTCGGCCTCCGACTCGTAGAGGGAATGGATCCAGGGAATGACAAGGGACAAGAATTCCCGGCCGTTCCCCCATCTCCGGGCAGGGAAGAGCCTACCTAGATCCCAGGTAGAACCCATAGAACCAGAACGTGGTGGCCTAAAGGACACTTATTCCCAGAGTCCCCATAGGCTAGTTACTCTCTCTCTCTTTATACACACACACACACGTGTGTTAACCTCAATTTCCTTATTTGTAAAATGTGTATAATAATTGATGGCACGGAATGTGGAAAAAGCTCAGGGTTTGGAATTGGGGCACCTGGTTTTAAATGCTACTTTTAAACTGTTTGACCTTGGGCAAAGTCCTTCTCTGGGCCTCCTGAGTCCTTATCTGCTTCAGGGAGTTGTGGTGAGCAAAACGCTGTCTGTCATATTGGCAGTATGAATGATAATATCCCCATTCCACAGAAGTGAAAACAGATTTAGAAAAGGGAAATGACTTATCCAAGATCACACAGTATATGAGAGCCCTAATGAATTGAGATAAAATAGTTTTAAAATTCTCTGACACTATAGAAGTGTGAACTATTACTGCTATGATCTGATTAGAGGCCCTCTAATAGCCTCCTACTATTGCGCTATTGGTTGTTTAGTCCCATCTGACCCCGTTGAAGATTCTCTTGGCAAAAATACTGGACTGGTTTGCCATTTGCTTCTTCAGCCATTTTACAGGTGAGGAAACTGAGGCAAATAGAGTTAAGTTACTTGCTCAGGATCATACAGCTAGTAAGAGAGCCCCAAGTTTGGAACCAGGGGCTGCCCCTAAATGCTTTACAAATATTATCTCATTTAGTCTCTCACAACCTGAGAGGTGTGTGCAGCCACTATTCCTATTTTACGATTGCGAAAACTGCAGCAGACAGAAGATCCATGATTTGTCCGATGTTTCAGCTGGTTGGTGTCAGGAAGTCCAAAGAGGGGAACATATTTTCCCATCATCTCTCCTGAGAATCCCATTCCTACCCTGCTCTGAAAATATTCCCTATTCCCCTAAAACAATAGGACTCTGTTCTGGATCAGAAGTCAGAGGAACTGGATTCAAATTTAGACTGTGGGATTGTGTGTGTGATTTCAGTTTCCTCATCTGTAAAATGGGAGGGAGAGAGGGAACTGGATAACATCTAAGGTCCTTTCAGTTTTAATTCTATGTTCCTCTTAATTAGCCAGTGACTTTATGGGTTCATGGGTCTCTCACCCCTCCCTCATTAGAAAGTTACGTATGGTCTATTTTCAGGTCCATCCCCTAAGACACAGATTCCTCCTGGTCAGGACCTCAGTGACTCAGAGATTGGGCATCAGGCACTGTGAGCTCGGTGGGCAGAGCCTGGAGAGGGGGGTCCCCTGAGGAAATGGCTGGGGGAGGCTACTGGCACCTCCTGGAGGAATATGAGCAGCTTCTCCTCGCTTCTGTACCAGCCCTGTGCCAGGGCACGTGGAACCCCCTGGCGGAGGCGTGAGAGACGCCATCCGTGTGGGGGTGTGTTCCAAAGCAGCCTCCTGCACACAGCGTCCTGGCAGAGGCAGAATAGAGAGAGGAGGCCTCCTTCCCCTCTGTTATTTCACTTTTCTGCCCACCCCACCTCACCCCTGAAGCTTCTCAGCACCAGATCAAGGTCTTGGGAAGTGCCCATGCCCTGGGCACAGTAGCTTTGGCTTGCAAAGGCTAAAGTGACCCTATGCATTACCTCTGCAGGGTGAGGCAGAGAGGTGATCTCCATCCTTCAGCTGAATTGGGATCCCCTTTCCCAGAAAGGAATATAGAGAACAGAAAAGGCAAATACCAGCAAATCGGGAAAAAGGGTTTCCTCCTCTCATGATAAGTATCTCTCACATCCCTTGCTCTTCTACTCCCAAGGTCTCAGCCTCTTCTGTGTCACCAAGTCCACCCCCACAGGCCTGAAGTACCCTGACTTTCCTGTTCCATTGGTCTTTTGGAGATATTAGCTAGCTCTAAGCTTCAGTTTCCCCATATATAAAAATTAGAGTTGGATTTGAGGATCTCTCATCTACCCCTCTATCAGCTGCTCTGACATTCTAGCTTCTGTGTTTTCAGATCTTCCTGGATACATCTAGCTCTAAGAGTCCATTTCTTAAGGTTCCTTTTAGTGCTAACATTCACTCTTCTAAGATTTCTCCTCTCCTGGCTCTGGAATTTTCCCAGTTCTGACATTCTGCGATTTTGCTTCCGTCATCCTATTCAATCAATACACTCCCCCGAGTTTCCCTAACCTGATTTCTTAGTAATTTTGGGATCAGAAGTTCATGAGATTTAAAGCTGGAAGAAAACACAAAGGTCATGGATGACAATCTCCTCATTCTTATAGAACAGGAAACTTATAGATGCTCAGAGATTGCCCATCTAGTGATCTTTCTGCCCTAATTTTTTTTCTTCCTTCCTTTTCTTCCCATCTGTGTGTTCATGCATCCACATTTTGCCTATATGCCTCTCTCTTAACTCTCTCTTTGGACCTTTGTGTATAATAAGTATACTTGAAGAGTTACAGATTGCTCCTGAAAGTGGTCCTATTTCCCAAATTTGTCCAAGAGCTCCAGGAGAGCCATGTGACTGTTTTATTTGCCCAAGCCACCAGTCTGGCTTAAACTCATCAGCCCAGGGAGTCAAAACCTGGAGCAGAGGGCATTCACTGGAGTCCTTGACAGACTATGTCTTTTGTCTTCCTTCCTTCCTTCCTTCCTTCCTTCCTTCCTTCCTTCCTTCCTTCCTTCCTTCCTTCCTTCCTTCCTTCCTTCCTTCCTTCCTTCCTTCCTTCCTCTTCCTTCCTCTTCCTTCCTTCCTTCCTTCCCCTTCCTTCCTTCCTTCCTTCCTTCCTTGCACCCTATCTGCTATAGGTAGCCTGGGAAGTAGCCTTGGATGATATCCCTTCTCTGGGATTTACTTTATTCATCTGTTAGATAGGGATAAGAAGGGGGAAATGTAGCACAAGAATAACAGGCTATTCTGGTGAGAAAACTTTAAAGGCTATGTGGTTCATTCCTCTCCTTTTAGAGAAAGATTACTCATGGGTCATTAGCTACAGAGATGAGATTTCAACGCAGGCCCCCTAATTCCAAATCAAGTTCTCTCAGCCACACTTGGGACCCTTCTTATTCCCTTAGGGAGCTTCCCAACCTCTGCATCATGTCCCTCCCAGTCTAAATGTAGGATTTTGTCTACTCACCAGATTTCTTGTCTGGGAGGACCTTTAAAAATGGAATAATGTTTGTGCAATCATTCAGACAATAAAAATTGAATTAAATACTTGTTGTATGCAGAGTCTGTACTGGAAATAGAGAGCAGGTAAGGATGGGGAGGAAAAATTGTGGTTTTCAGTCAAGTCCAACTTTTCATGACCCCAGTTGGGGTTTTCTTGACAGAGATATTGGAGTAGTTTTGCCATTTCCTTTTCCAGTTCATTTTATCGATGAGGAAACTGAAGCACCCAATCCATTGTCATATCTAACTGCCCTGGGGGAAAGAGGGAGGAGGAGGAAGATAACTGAATTTAACAGTAACAACAACAGCCACAGAAGGATTGGTTAACACAGATCACTCAAATGTAAAATACACATGATAAATATCTTAGAGAGATACTAAGCACGTGTTGAAGAGGGAAGATGATTCTTAAAATGGAATAGCTCTGGATCCACAGCTCTGGGATGGCTTCCCAGAGAAGGTGGCACTGAAAGTGGGTTTTAAAGGATAGGTAAGAATTGAACAAGCTAAAAGGGGGTAAGGGGTGGTCCCAAGTCATTTTACAGATAAGGAAATTGAAAACCCCCAAAGGTTGTTTGACGTATCCAAAGTCACACAAATAATAAGGAAGATTTGAACCCAGGTTCCACTACACATGCTGCTTTAGACTTCTGAGAGACTGGATTATATGCTGGGGAGTTCACTTAAGCCAGTACCAGGGAAAGAAGTTCATTTTGAAGACAGAAGAAATAAGAGGGGGCAAATTTAAAGAGAATCCAGAAAAGTTTTCCCCACCTAGAAACCTCCTTAGAGAGTTGCTGATGAGAGGTTTCTCTTGGAGTCCCCTAAGACTCTTTCCTTGGCCCCATGTAATCCACTTTTTAAATCAATAACTTGGATATAGCTGTAGATGCCACATTTATCAAACTTGTAGATGACATGAAAGATGACAAGGTTAAATTCCCAAAAAATCTCAAAAGAATAAATCTAATAATATGAAATTGAATGTAAAAATCTATACCTGAGTTTAAAAAAATAATTGAATAAATATAGAAGGAAGGAGATGAGGTTCTAAGCAAGAGGACATGTGAAAGAGATTTGGGGATCTTAGTGGACCAAGATCAATATAACTGAGAGTGTGATATGGTAGCCATAAAACTTGACACAATCTTGATATTAATAGATGTATAGTGCCCAAATTGAGGGAGATAATAGTGTCACTGACTTCCACCCTGGTCAGATCATTTCTGAAGCATTATGTCTTCAGTTCTGGGTGCTACCTTTTAGAAAATCAGAGGTAATGGAAATCCTGGCCAATGAGGACCCTGTCTTTAGAGCATGCTCAGTTTTGCCCTTCCTAGTAGGTAAGAAATTCCCTGTTTCGTTCCAATTCAACACATGGAGGATAAGTGAGGCTTCTCTGGGCCATGACTGACTCAGGGGTCTATTATGTAGTGGCAAAAAAGCTTTCTATTGATTTTTTAATTGCCTTCAGGGATAGGACTGATGACTCAAGAGACAAGAAGCTAAAACTAAATTCATGTGCAAAAGGATAATGCCCTTAGACTCTTTTTTGATTTTTTTTCTTTCTGGTGGAAAGCAAGGCAAGAAATGCCATGATCTCCCCAATGAGGAGAAAGGCAGCAGTTACTTTATCGACTCCCCACCCAGTGACCACATGCCCAAACACAGAGTGCCTGTGTTTCTTTGGTCTCTTCTATGTTTATTTTTCCTGATCTTCAGCATAAGAGTTCCCCAAGAAGGGAGTGCCCAGGCAGCCAGTGAGTTTGGAAGAACCCCCAGAGTTCTCACCAGTAACCAGAGCCAGTAGCAGCCGCAGAAGCCAGCTCCGTCAGGAACTAGCACAACAACTTGCTGAACAACTTGCTTGTCCCGTCCCAGCAATGGCTTGGGCCATTAGTAAGACACCATGTTCTATAAAGAGCCAGCCAACTGAACAAGAGGGTGATTCGTACATCATAGACATCTGAAGCAAACTTGGTAGCAAACCCTGAAAAGAGAGAAAGGGACCCCTAGGACAAGAAGGTAACCCTCAATTCCACATGTTCCCTATGTGTACGCCTTGCTACCTTTGTACTTGTTGATAGGACACAAAGTCTGGAATATACAAGACTAACTGCCTCAGACACTTACTAGCTATGGGATCCCAGGCAAGTCATTTAACTTCTGTTTGTCTCATTTTCCTCATCAATAAAATGGGGATGATAATAACACCTACCTTTCAGGGTTGTTGGGAGCATCAGATAAGATAATAATTGTAAAGCACTTGGCACAATGTCAGGCATGTAGTAAGTGCTATATAAATATTAATTACTATTATTATTATTTAAACTTAAGCTCACTTTCCCTGGGGGTTGAAGGGGAAACTGAAAGGGAAAGAGAGAGACAGACAGAGACAGAGGCAGAGAGACACATACAGAAAGAGAGAGAGAGAGAGAGAGAGAGAGAGAGAGAGAGAGAGAGAAGGAGAGGAAGACACACAAAGATAGAGAGAGAGAGACACAGAGACACACAGAGAGAGACAGACAGAGAGGCAAATGGAGGGGAGGGAAGGAGGGAGGAAGATTATGTATGTGAATGTGTATTATTATATGTATGTAAGGGGAAAGTGTACTTCTGAGTTTGTAACTTCTCTACTTGTTATACTTTCTCAGTAAGTATCCCTTTGATTTTTTAAAAGTTTTTTATTTTTAAAATATATACATAAGTAGTTTTCAACATTCAGCCTTGCAAAACCTTGTGTTCCAAATTTTTTTCTCCCTCCCCTATTTTTCTCTTTCTTTTCCCCCCACTCCTTTCCCTAGACAACAAGAAATTCAATATGTTAAACATGTGCAAGTCTTCTATACATATTTCCACAATTGTCATGCTACACAAGAAAAATCAGATCAAAAAGGGGAAAAATGAGAATGAAAACAAAATGCAAGCAAACAGCAACAAAAAATGAAAATACTATGTTGTGATCCACACTCAATCCCTAGTCCTTTCTCTAGGTGCAGATGACCCTCTAGATCACAAAACGACTGGAACTTGCCTGAATCACCTGACTTAAACATCCCTTTGTAAAAGTGAATTGATATCACTGGTTGATCACGATCCAAGATCACACTAGATGGGGCTCATGAGTAACAGTACTAGAAGATACAGTCTCTCAATGGTTACCCTTACAACCCTCAAGAGGGGAGAAGTCTGCTGCCTTGTGGAGGCACAAACTACTAGTGTGAACAAGAGTTGGGTGAGTGAGCCTAAAAGGATGCTTCACCAAAAATCTGGAACATGAACTGTACATTGAAGAGAGCAAGATATGGAATAAAAGACCAAACTTTGGATCCTGACTCTGGCACTAAATACATGTGTATTCTTGGGCAAGTCATGTAACTTCTCTGGGTTTCACTTTCCTAGATGCCCCTTAAAGTGCCTTCCTGGGATTGATAAATTGATGGGGGTTGACCATGAGAACTGTCTTCAAGAATCTGAAGAACTATCTTATCGAAAAGGGATTAATCTTATTATTTGACCCTCGAGGATAAAACTAGGAACAATGAATGGAGGAAAGTGATGAAGATTTGGATTTGAACTAAGGAAAAAGCTGTCTAAGATTTAGAGCTGTCCAGCAGGGAGATAAATTGCCTCAAAAGGAAGTAAACTTCTCATTGTTAGCTCATTTCAGTCATGTCCAATTCTTTGTGACCTAGGGGACCTCTGTCCATGGAGTTTTCTTAGTAAAGATACTGGCGTTGTTTGACAATTCTTTCTTCAGTGGCCAACCGAAGTTAAGTGGCTTGCCTGAAGTCACACAGCTAGGAAGTTTCTGAGGCTGGATTTAAACTCTGGTGTTCCTGACTCCAAGTCTAGTGTTCTATTCACTGTGCCACCTAGCTACCTCTATCACTCATTGATAGAGACCTTCAATTAGAGGTTATCCCTTGTTTGGGATATTACAGATTCCTGATTGGATAAGGATAAGGTTACAAGACCTCTGAGGTCCTTTCCATTTGTGGAATTTGGGGATCTGTGATTATCTCTCAGCTATTTGTCCTTTTTCATAGGGAAGTGGCTGGAGTTGCCCTCTGCCTGGGCTCCAAGGCCACCCATCGCCCCCTGTATTCATCACCCCCCACCAAAAAAAAATCCAATTCCAAACGGTTTGGAAAACATAGGCAGGAGCAGATGGCAGGGACAGATGGAGGGGATGGCATCTTCAGGCAGAATTATAGATGCAAATGCTTATAAAGTGATTGGAATCTCATGGCTATGGGGGGTTCCAGGTCCCAGGATCCCCCATGAGTGTGGGAAAGATAAAATGGACCCAAAGGAGAGAGAAATGCCTGGGGTTGAGAATTGGGAGAATCTGGCTTAGGCTGCCTGGGAGGCCCCACCCTCGGATGTTCCATCCTGGGCTCCTAAGTAGGGACCACCCCCGCAGACACAGATGCCAGGATGTGGGTAGGAAGAGGCCAGGACACTCCAGTCTGTTCTGGGGGGCGGTGGGGAGGAGAGTGTGTGGCAGCTGGGATCCCCCACAGAGGCAGGGATTTCAGCACTGAGTGCTCCTGGTGGAAAGGGGGGGGGGTGGAAGGGAGAAGAGAGGAAATCCCATTCCTACATAGGAAAATGATTTCAGCCTAAACCCTATGCCTAGAATGTTCTTGTCTTCCTCTCCCTCCCTTAAAGTCCATTTCAAATGCCACTGTTTTCAGGAAGCCTGCCTTGATTCCTCCTGCTGGAAGATAACTCTTCATTTTGTACTGCGGGTTGAGCCCCTGAATTGTTTTTGCTTTTTGTATTTACTTTGCAGATAGTTTGTACATAATTATGTTTACATCCTAAGAGATTGTAAACTCCCTGAGGGTTTAGGCTGAAGTTATTTTCCTGAATATGGGTGGGATTTTGTCCCTTCCGCTTACCAGGGAGGTATCCTTGGTGCTGAAATCCTGGCTCTGCTATTCTGTGAGGGACAAATACACTTAGTCTCCTCCTCTCAAAAATGAGCAAGTTGGATTGGATGATTTTTAAAGTCCCTTCTAGGTCCAAATCCTACAATCTTTCCTTTCTGGGCTTCAGTTTCCTTCTCTACCAAAAGTGATAATCCTGTCTCACAGGGATGTGCTGAGGAAAGTGTTTTGTAAACTTCAAAAGGCCCCAGAAATTCAACTTATCATTTTTAAACTTCTTTATCAAGGTACTTGTACCATCGTAGGTTTGGGACTGAAAGATACCTCTGAGGTCACTTAGTTTTATTACAGAAGAGGAATCCTTAGACCCAGGAAAGTTATGTAGTAAGCATCAGAGATAGAATGTGAATCTAGGTTCTCTGACTCCAGAACCATGAATTTGCTTTGTAATATTGTGTACTATAGTTACCTGTGTCTATGTCTTGCCTTCCCATTAATCTGCAAGTTTCATGAGGACAAAGTTTTACCAACACTTCATGTCTCCCCAGGTGCCTAGCACAGGACTCTGAAAAAAAGGTGTTAATAAATGTTTGCTGAATTAAAGGGAAGCCAAAGTCAAAGGAGACCATAGATAGCAGGGGCAGGAGGAGGTAAAGATTTCCTTTACTACAGGATACAGCCACTGAAAGAAGAGGATGCTTTAAGGATCTCAAGGACCCCTTTTACAAGAGTTTGGTTATTTTAGCAAATCTAAGAAATTTGAAAGTCTATCTAATCAACCCAGGGGCCCCTGTGCTCCTACATACTGAAGCCAATAGATTAGGGATTCTAAATCTTTTTTTAATTTGGTAGGCTGATAATACCTATGGCCCCCTTCTCTGAATAATATTTTAATACATAAAATACAAAGGAACACAAAGGAAACCAAATATATTAAAATACAATTATCAAACTAATAATTAAAAAAAAACAAGTTCACAAATCCCTACTCCATTAAGGCTCTCAGTCCTTTCTTGGAATAGTCTTGGGAGGATGCAGCCTGAGAGAACTAGACTTGGAATCAGAAAGACCAAGGTGCAGATACCACTTCAGGCACTATCTATGTGATATTGGAAGAGCTACTTCCATTTCTGAGTCTCAATTTCCTCATCTCTAAAATAAGAAATTGGACTCTCGGGATGCTTCTGGTTCTAAATCCATGATCTCACTATAATACTGAATCCTGAATCCCGAATCCTGAATCCCACCTGTATAGCTCAGAGACCAATCTCCTGCTTCCTAACTGCCTTTTCCTTCTTTTGTCCCTCCTGTTTTCAAACTGATTGTCCTCTTTTCCTATCCTCACAAACTCCTATCCTCACAAACAAATGCATTGGGATAAGGAGGGCCAAGCAAACAATATACACACTGACTACAACAATGAAATGGAAAGAACCCACCACATCAAAACTATCAAAAACAAATTGTAAAGAATAAGAAGGGATATTAAAGGACATCTCAAACCACTCTTTTGAAGATGTAGGGATCTGTGGATGAAAAACATTATATAAATGTCCATTTTTGACATATTAATTAGTTTTGATTTTAAAAAAATCTCCTTTTCCTCTGAAAAAAAATCTTTGTTATTTGAGAAAGCTCTCTAAAACGGAGAGAGAGATAAAAAAGAAAATCTAGACTATGTAAAAACAAAAGATATCAATAAGTATATATTTTTAACAGAGAGGATACTTGGAAAAGTACAAAACAACAAATTCATTCATAGGAACATTGATCTAAAGTTCTGAAAGACCTCCGAGACCATCTAGTCTAAGCCTTTCTTTATACAGATGAGGAAACTGGGCCCAAGAAGGCTAACTGATTTGCCCAAGGTCACACAAGTAAGTAATTATCAATACTTATAAGCAATTATCAATAGGCACTTGAATTCTGATCCTTTGACTTCAGTATACCTTTACACTGAATCACACTGATGGACTGATTCTCCATCAACAATGTCCTAATTTGACAGCAGCTGCCAAATTTTGTTCTTCCCCCCCCCCAATCTCCAGAGTCCCTCTTATCTCTCCCTCTGAGCCCTCATTTGGATAAGTGCTCTTGTCCTTGTTAAGCCTCCCTTTCCAAACTCAGAGGGGCACCTATTTAATGGTCATCTGTGCCTAAAACAAATGAGAGATACATGCCTCCCAGAAATCTTGGGATCTATAATTTCATCAACTAAGGGAGCTCCTGGTAAGGAATCTCCCTCTACCAGAACAGATACCTTCTCTGAAACTTAAGAGTATCCATAGCTGCCTGAACACACTGAGAGTTAAGTGACTTTCCCAAGGTCAATGACCATTATTTATTAGAGGGAAGCACTTGAATCCAAGTGTTCCTGATTCCAAAGCCAGCTCTCTACTCCTTCTTATATATTTTATATATGATTGAATTTTTCCCACTAACTCTAGGGCAATGCAGTTGTCAGGGAGAACAGACTTCCTGGGGTTAGAGTGTCATCTCAGCCTCCCTGAAATTAAAAAAAAAAACTCCTGAGCAAAGGGGCAGAGGAGATGTCAGAAATGTCTCTCCAGAGTATGGAGGGGAAAGTGACTAGCACCTTCCCTCTGTTTGGTGTCCCCTCTCATCTTTAGAATCTTAGTGATCATAGGTTGGAGTAAGAGATCATTTTTCTCAATAGTATTTTATTTTTCCAAATACATGCAAAGATAGTTTTCAATATTTACTTTTGTAACACTTTGTGTTCCCAATTTTTCTCCCTCACCTCCTCCCTTCTCGAGACAGCATGCAGTCTGATATAGATTATACATGCACAATCCTTTTAAACATATTTCCATATTTGTCATATGAAAGAAGAAATCAGGAGAAAAGGGAAAAACCATGAGAAAGAAAAAATCAAAACAAAAATGAGAATAGCATGCTTTGATCTGCATTCAGTCTCCATGGTTCTTTCTCTGGATGCAGATGGCATTTTTCATCCTAAGACTTTTGGAATTGTCTTGGATCACTGTGTGGGTGAGAAGAGCTAAGTCATCACACAATCTTGCTGTTACTGTGCATACTGTTCTCCTTATTCTGTTCACTTTACTCAGCATCAGTTCATGTAAGTCTTTCCAGGCTTTTCTGAAATCAGCCAATTCATCATTTCTTATAGAACAATAATATTCCATTACATTCATATATCATAACTTATTCAGCTATTTCCCAACTGATGGACATCCACTTAATTTGGTTCTTTGCCACTACAAAAAGGGATGCTATAAACATTTTTGCACATGTGGATCCTTTCCTCTCTTTTATGATCTCTTTGGATACAGTCCAAGAAGAGATCAAAGGATATGCACAATTTTGTAGTCCTTTGAATATAGTTCCAAATTGCTCTCCAAAATAGTTGGATCACTTTACAACTCCACCAACAATGCAGTAGAGTCTGTTTTCCCATATGTATTCCAACAGTTATTATCTTTTCCGGTCATCTTTACCAATCTGATAGGTATAAAATAGTACCTCAGAGTTGTTTAATTTGCATTTCTCTTATCAATAGTGATTTAGAGAATTTCTTCATATGACTATAAATGGGTTTAATTTATTCATCTGAAAATTATCTGTTCATATCCTTTGTTCATTTATCAACTTGGGAATGATTTGTATCCTTATAATTTGACTCAAGAGGTCATTTTTATTATCCTCTATTATCTCCTTAGAGTATCCTCACTCCTGGCTTGGGCTTGGGCTTCCAGCTTCCCACTAACCCAGAGAATTATATACCTGATTCCTATTAAATCAGTCGAGATCAGGTTAATTGGAAATTTCAATAAGTAGGGGGAAAAGAAGAGAGACTCTGTGACGTCTATAGAACAGAGACTGAGAACTAGGAGACTTTGGCACTCTGTGGAGAAGATGTAAGGAGGGATTTACTGAGGGAGAATGAAGATGGGGAGGCTTCAGGAACTAGTCATTGCCATTTACTGTGGAAGGTGAAACTTTGAAATCAATTATGAGAGCAGGGAAAGAGAGGGAAAACTGCATCTCTTTGTATAAATTTTAATCTAAGATGGGATGGAATGAACAGCTGTGAAAGTCACTGAACCTGATAATACCTCCTGCCATCATTAATGGCTCTTGTGGCCCTTCTTAGTCAACAGGAGAATCATAGAGCATAAGGAAAGACCATAGAGCTAGAAATAGCTTAAAAGTCAGTGTCCAGCACTCTCATCTTAGAGGTAGGTACAGTGTTTGGGGCCCTGAAGCACCACCAAAATTTGTGTCGACTGGCTGCCATTTTCCCTTCCTGTCCCAAAGTCCACCAACTCCTGGGAGCCAGGAAGGTAATGTAATTACAGGAGTAAGAAGGGGGCTATACTCTGTTACTTTCCTTTAATTTCATCTCTATGTCTCTCCAGCTCTATTTCAGTGTTCTCTGGCTCTCTACCCTATCACCATCCTTGTCTGGATCTATTCCAATACTTTTCTGTCTTCCTCTTTACATTAGTCTAAATCTCTGAATATGTGTCTGTCTATCCCTCTCTCTCCCTGTTTTAGCTTCCATCTCCATATACCTTCTTGTCTGTTTCTCTCCTCCCTCCCTTCCCCTCTCCATCTCAATTTCTCTTCCTATATTTCTGAATATTTCTCTCCATCCGTTCTGATTCTGTCTCTCTGTCTTTCTATTCCTTATACTCTCTTTACAGTATCTCTTTTACTCCCTGCCTGCTTTTCTCTTCCTCTACCTTTGAGTCTCTTTGTCTCTCTTCTCATCTTTGAGACTCCCTATCTCTGGTCCCTGTCTGAGTCTGTCTCCATATCTCAGTCTCTCACTCCCTCTCTCTAAAAGTTTCCCTCTTTCTATTTATTCATTGTTTCTCCATTTTAGAGAATTTCTCCCCCTCATCTCAGAGTTTTCTTCTTTTCAATTCTGATTTTTTCTATCCCTCCATTTTTAAGTCTCTCTCTCTTTTCCTCTTCCTTCTCCCCCTTCCTCCTCCTCCTCCTTCTTCCTCTTCTTTTCTCTCCATTGCTCTCTTCTCTCTGTCTTTCAATGTATCTCTCTGTCTCTTTCTGTCTCTTTTCATCTGTGAGCTTCCCTGTAATCCCTCTCTGTCTGATTCTCTGTCTCCATCTCCCTGCCTTTCTGGGTTTCTCTGTCTCACAAACTCTCCTCAGGGAAGCCATGGGGGATTCCCTCAGTTTCCATGGTGACTAGATAAGGAAAAGGCCTTCTCAAGCCTAAGCTGTGATTTCTCTATACTGGGCCCACAAGGGACTCCTGAAGCCCTGGGTTGATACCTCAGGTGAGAAAAGGAGCTTAATATTCCTTTGTCCATGCACTTTATGCCCTTCATCTCCTGCTAGGCTCAGCTTGTCTCCTGAGGAAAGGTAGTAAGGGACCAGCCAGGACATTTTCCATCTGCCCCAAAACAACAATTCCCATCTGTGCCAATCCAAGATAATTCCCAACTCCTGTTGCCAGCCCCAGTCTTACTAATTAGAGGCAGAGAACTTCTGGTGCAAAGAGAAGCAACCTTCTCTTTGGTCTTAGGTCTTCCATCTCCTGCTGCACTTGTTCCTTGAGGGAAGAGGAAGAGAAAAGTTGGTGAGGAGCAGGATTTTTTTCTCCAGCTGTTCAGGTCTTACTTTCAGATGCTGCTGTGCCATTTTCTGCCTTATCTTCACCCAAACAAAATCCTGGTAACTGTTGGCTACCAACCTCGAGATCATTCCCATGTCCTTCCTTCCTCGTTGAGTTCAGTACCTGACACATAATTTATCTCTCTTCCTCATTACCTGCCCTCATATTATGGGACTTTGATTCTTCCTTAAGTACCCTAACAACTCAATTTTTCAACCTATGGACTTCTCACGAGCTGTTGCCCCACCCCATTTCAGCCCCACAGAAAGACTGTCCTACCCTTGATTTTTCCATCACCCACATTATATACCTATATCATAACCTAACCTATACAATCTCCCATATTCATTCAGTCACCTGGTGTGGTACTCCTCCAGGAGACTCTTGTACTGCTTGCTTTTATTTTTTTCTCTCTCTCTTTTTTTGATTTTCTCTAACCTACACTAAGTTCCTTCTCCAGTGCTGTCCACAATAGGCTTCTCATGTTCCCAAGATGGTTGTGCGAAAATGACCCTTATGCATGTAAGTGGTAGATGATGCTGTAGAAAACAATTAAGATCTTCCATCCAAGGGAGGAAGTGTAGTAAGAGGATGAAGTGCAATGTTCCTAAATGAAAGGAAGCTTTCCTGATATGTAACTGGTTCAGAACATTAAAGCTCAATCCATTATCTCAGCTACCCACTCTCCTAGGATGGGGGTTAGCAGCCTATTTTGGTTTGGTCCTAGACCTAAGAATGATTTTACATTTTTAAATATAACCATTTTTGGTCAAATCTGATCTCTGACACACACACACAGAGACTGTGGATAAGTTCCTTAACTTTTCAATGCCCCTAGTCTAAATTGTGTCACAAAGGGGCAGCTAGGTGGTTGAGTAGATAGAGGTCTGAAGTCAAGAAGATTTATCTCCCTGAATTCAAATCTGGCCAGATACTTACTATCTGTATGACCCTGGCCAAGTTATTTAATCTTATTTGCCTCAGTTTCCTCACCTGAAAAATGAACTGGAAAAAGAAATGTCAAACTACTTCAGTATCTCTTCCAAGAAAACTACATATGGGGACAGGAAAAGTCTTACAACTGAAAAATGATCGAACAATATTAAGTTACAGAATCGTTGAAAATTTGCATTAATAAAGGGAGCTTCCCTATGGGCAGCTCCTTACACTGATGAAATCACAAGTCCAGAGGGAAAAAAATGCAAGGAATGATGGGGATACAAGGACCAAATGGAATCTGTTTCTGCCTTCATGGTGCCTTTAATTCTAAGGGGACAAGAAGGGGGAAGAGACATATAAGTATGAACATAACAATTGGAAGAAGGCGCAAACTCTGACAAGGAGTGATTTGGGGGGAAGGCTTTCTGGAGGAGCTGGTAGTTGAGCTGCTGCTTCAAAGGAAGCTGGAGCTTCTAAGAGACCGAAGAGAGAAGGGAGGGCATTCCAGGAATGAAGGACAAGCAGCTTGCGGTACAGCAGAATTACCAGAAAGAAGGCCAAATTTAGGGAGGAACAAGTAGGCCAATTTGGCTGAAACTGCAGATTGCATGAAGGACATTGTGGGAAAAAAAACCTGAAAAGACAGACCGGAGACAGATCTAAGGATCAATATGTTCTTTCCTTTGCATCTTGGTTTCCACATCTGTAAAAATGAAAGGGTTGGACTAAATCAGGAAGCCTTAGACTTGATTTTTTTTTAATATTTTGATAACTATTTCAATACGATTACTTTCTTTTGTAACCTTATGTGTTTTTTCTATGTATTTTCTTTTGTAATTCTATATATTTTTTCATGCATTTAAAAACCTTATTCTGAGAAAAGGGTTCAAAGGCTTCACTAGACTGTCTAAGGGGTCAAGGACATCGAAAAAACATTAAGAACTCCTGGATTAAAGGATCTTTCAGATCTAAATTAGTGATTTTATGTCTTTTTTTTAAATGTGAAAAAATATCTTGCTCAATCTTCTCTTTGAGTTTGCTGCCTCTGTTTAATGCACTTTCCTTTGTGACCTGGGCTTGGCTGGAACATCCATGGGTTCATCTTTGCCGGGAGTTCCCTGATCCTGGGACCGCTGGGGTGGGGAAGGGAGTCATGAGCAACAGCAAAGGGACAGATTTCCCAGAAAAGGAAGGCAGGGAAGGGGGACGGAGGGAGAGCTCTGTATCTGAATTGACATCCTTTACATCTAGCTTTGCATGAAAGGGGAGAAGAGAAGGAAAGGGGAAAGGCGCTTGTTAAATGCCCATCCCACGTCAGGCACTGTGTACAACCATTTTATTGGAACCTCACATCCACCTCGCCAGGGAGGCGCGATTATTTCCCTCCTCTTACAGAGGATTTGGTTACCCGGGTAAAGCACCGCCCAGGTGACATTTCCCCCAAAAGATCCCCTTCCCTGGTTCCTTTGCTGATGCTTCAGATTAAATCTCGCGCATCCCACCTCCAGCGCTCCCTCCTCACAACTGGACTTAGATGCCATCCCGAGGGCAAGCCGTCTTCCACTCGGGTCCTAGCGGACCACGGCTGTGATCTGCCCGCGCTCCCTTCTGGCCACTCCCCAGAACTGCAAGTCCACTTTTTCAGCTAAGTTGGTGGGAGGATGGAGGAGGAAAGTGGGAATGAGAGGGAGCCCCTGGGAGGAGCGCTGGAGGTGGAGATGAGAATGGGAGAGAATTCCTTCAATCTATGCATTAAAAAAATCCTCATAAGGTTTATTGCTATGTAATTTCAGTGGTCAAAGGAGAGCCCCTGCCTCCTTCTCAGAGGTGGGGGACAATGGGTAGGGAATTCTACATATCCCGTCAGACATGGTTAATATGCTAGATGGTTCTGATGACCTGGCTTTTTCCCTCCTCTTCGTTGCAAGGTATACTTTACTGAGTAGGGAATGGGAGGATTGAATTTGGAAATGAAACCGATGTAAAAATAAGTCACATTGGACCTTTTGTTTTTGCATTTCTGTTTTCTATAGGAATTGCCCTCTTTCCCCCCTTTCCAGACTTAATATTCTTCAGTAACTAGAAAAACAATTAAGAAAAACATCCAGAACAGTAAAGGCAACAAAGAATGTATTACAACATCCTGCCCTAGTAGTCCCCCACCTCTCTGCTGTGAGAAGGGAAAGCCACCCATTATTTCTCTACATCTCCCTTTATTCAACCCCTCCATCAGTTTCTGTCTTATATCATGGTCTGGTTTGCACCCTCATCCCACCTTATGATAGTCACTAAATTTACACACTCCTGCAAGGTTTACATAGAGCTGTCCCACAGCAGCACCATGAGCTAACTAGGTAGGCAGAGGACAAGTATTCTAGCTTCCATTTTACAAAAGAAGAAACTGAGAGGTGCAGGGACGTGAACATGTTCACACAGCCAGAAAGTCATTGAGACAATATTTGAACTCAGATCTCCTGATTGCAGACCCAGAACCTCATCTTCTACTTTATAAGGCCCTTCAAAAGAGAGCATCATTCTCTGTTCTCTTCCCCCTACAACCTGGCACCTGCCTCCATCTCTCCTGAAACTATAGCTCCCAGATCACTAAATACCTTGCCAAATCCCAAGCCTTCTTCAGTTCTCCTCCCTAATCTGTTCTCAGACTCTCCTTCCTTCTTCATACTTTCCCATTCCTTGGCTTCTGGCCACTGTTTTGGTTTTCTTCTTGTAATTAGGGCATCAGACAGGGAGACAGGAGAGATTAGGGAAGGAAAAGTTCAGTAGATGACATGACTCTGAAGCATCATTTCTCTACTTTTTGGTATTCACATACTTAATAGGACCACAGTTAAGTTTATGGGATTTAGAGATGGGAGGATATTAATGATCCTCAATTTTTAATTTTTTTTATTTTAAAGCTTTTTATTTTCAAAATGTGCATAGATAATTTTCAACATTCACCATTGCAAAACCTTGTGTTTTTTCTCCCTCCCTTCCCCCTACTCCCTCCCTTAGACAGCAAGTAATCCAATATGTTAAACATGTGCAAATCTTCTATACATATTTCCACAATTATCATATAAAATAAGAAAATTATACATTTATTATACATACAAGAAAAATCAGACCAAAAAGGGAAAAAATGAGAAAGAAAAAAGAAGCAAGCAAATAACAACAAAAAGGTGAAAATTCTAAGTTGTGATCCACACTCAGTCTCCACGTAACTCTCTTTGGGTACAGACGGCTCTCTCTGTCACAAGTCCATTGTAACTGGCCTGAATCATTTCACATTGAAAAGAGCCACGTCCATCAGAACTGAATGATCCTCATTTTAAAGGAAAGGAAATTGAAGTCCTGAGAGGATAAATGTCTTTCCCCACAAATACACACAACGGAGGGTAATAAACAGAGACATGTTGAGAAAGCCTTTGGGGGATCCAGGTGCCCTAAACCACATTACAGTGTCTCACTGAGGTCTCATTTGCTTCTTCTGCCATTTCACCAGTCAGTATTCTCAAAACAGGATGCCTCATGAGGGCTGTTTTAGGACAACTCAGAACACTGCCCTCTTTTTGCTTTTTTCTGCTGCCTGCGGGCCAATAGATAAGCTAGGACTCTCATTAGAATTGTCTGCCATCCTGTTTCTATAGTTCAGCTGTCCTGTGTAGCCAGTTGTGATAACATATGCCTCTTCTGGCTTTTCCAGTTGTTCTTTCTTCTCCTGCCCCCCCCCAATATGTAAGGCCCTGAATAAAAAGGTTTGTAATATTAGAGAGTTTGATCATTCATTTGAACTTTGGGGCTCCCCATAGAAATGAAGAAAAAAGCAGTGATAAGAGCCACCAATTCAAATCAAATAAACAAGCATTTGTTAAACAACTAAGATAAGCTAGGTACTGTGCTTGGCACTGGGAATACAAATAAAGGCAAAAAGAAAACAAAGGAATTTTTGCACTCAGGAGAGTTCACAATCTAATAATGCAAGAAGGAAGAGAGGAAATCAAATGTGAACAATTATGTACAAATAAAATATATACAGGATAAATGGAAAGTAATCCCTTTTAAGGAAGAAGGGAAAATCTTACAGAAGATGGAATCTTCACTGAAATTTGAAGACAGTCAAAGAAACTAGGAGATGGAAATTAGGACAGAGGAATTCTAGGAATGGAAAAGATCCAGTAAAAATACTCAGAATTGGGAGATGGAGGATCACATTCAAGAAACAATGTTCCAGTGAATGTAGAGTTCATGGAAAATCTTCCAATACATCCAAGTAACTCATATGTATATTTCTCCAAATGTGGGGAACAGAGTTCCCAAGTCCAATATAACAACTCAAGATATTAAATGTATATTGAGCCAAAGAATTTAATTCACTTCACAAAATATGCAGATAATAGAAAGAATTCACAGAAATCCCAAAAATAGATACAGAAACACATTAAGTTCTCAAATAGTAAATTCCCCTCAGAAGGAAATGACACTCGTGATTATCCCAATAACAATCCTTTGATATTCTAGTGATTCTCACTTTCCCAAAGAGTTCTTAGGGTTTTCTCTCTAAGACATTAAGCAATACCCTATAGTTTAACCTCTCCCCAAGAGGGAGCCTTGGAGCCTGCTGACCAAACAATTCCTAACACCTCAAACCTACACTGTCCAAACAAGTCATAGGAACAGATTTATAGCCAGATTGGGTCTTTTGCTTCTCCAACTCAAAGAACCCATTCATTGTTCTTCTTACCATGTGGTCGATCTTCTTTCTTTAATAAAAATGATACATTAGGAAATCCACTTCTCTCTCTGGATAGCTTTTGAACTCTTGTATTGATGACTTCTCAAACTTGGGGCTACTCAGAAGATAACCTCCAAGGCTGGTTCTAGCCAGGAAGTCTTACTTCTCATATTAGGAGTCTAGATTTTGGTATCATGACACTTAAAAATTTTAAAATACCCCACCTTCTGCACAGAAGGTTGGGGACTCGGGAATCACATCCATAAGGCAAGATGAACAAACACATGTCTACTTTGCCATGTGCTCCTGCAAGATTTGTATCTCTGCTATATACCTTCTTTCTCTGAGTAGAACCTCTCTCAATCACTCCTTCAGGCCAAGGGTAAATATGTGCCATGTCCTATAGGCTCTTGCCATAAAATACTTATTTCCAGTTTCCAGGAAAAGACCCCATACAAAAACAAGCTGTGGAAAAGGGAAGCCTGAGTTACCAAATCTAGCCTCAGACACCCATCGGCTGTATAACCCTTTGCAAGTCACTTAATCTGTTTGTTTTAATCTACTGAAGAAGGAGATGACAAACCATTCCAGTATCTTTGCCAAGAAAACCCCCATGGATAGTATTAGCATGTTATGGTTCGCCGGGTCACTAAAACTCAGATGCAACCGAACCAAACAAAAATAACACTTGCCTGTTACAAGGGAAGGCTTTTCTTTGGAGGGCAGGAGTTGTCAAGGAGGGAATTAGTTAGTAAAGTGGTGAAAAAAAAAGGAAAAAGCAGCAATAAAACTTTTGAAAATACCCAGGAGAGAGCAGAAGGAAGGCATGCTGAATTCAATATACAATTTAAAACAATTTAATAGAAGTTTATAGTTTCATATACAATCCTTTTTTAGTTTTATGTATTTTGAAATGATATTTTGTTTGTTATATTCATTATTTTAAAAATCAAGCAAACAAAATTTCTTTGGCATAATATCCTTAATGAATCCATAGTGGCTGGGAATGATCACTGCCTTCCTTTCCAACTGCTTACAAACCATCCTTTTAATAATCCAGGCTAGAATTTGGCCGGGAAGTGACTGTCAAACTCACTGGCATACAGTTTAATGAAACCATCTCATTCCCTTTTTTGAATTTAGGACAATATTTGCCATTCTTCATTCGTGGAATCACAAGACCTCAGAGCTGGTAGGGACTTTTATCCCTTCTGATTCAATCTGTTCCTGGGCAGGAAACCCCTCATTGATATCAATGATAAGCCAATGATGGCTTATCATCATTCAATCTCTCCTCATGGGCTTTTAGACAGTTTCTTTTTTAAATTTATTTTTAATACATATTGCTTTATGAATCATGTTGGGAGAGAAAAATCACAACAAAAGGGAAAAACCACAGGAAGGAAAAAAAACAGAAAAAAGACGTGAACATAGCATGTGTTGATTTACATTCAGTCTACATAGTTCTCTTTCTGGATGCAGGTGGCATTTTCTGTCCAAAGTCTATTGAGCTATTGGAATTGCTTTCAACCACTGAAACACTGAAAAGAGCCAAGTCTTTCATAGCTGATCATTGCACAATCTTACTGTTATTGTGTACAATGTACTCCTGGTTCTGCTTGCTTTGCTCAGCATCAGTTCATGTAAATCTTTCCAGGCCTTCCTAAAATCAGCTTGTTCATCATTTTTATAGAACAATAATATTCCATTACTTTAATATACCACAATTTATTCCCCCATTCCCCAATTAGTGGGTATCTACTCCTTTTCCAATTCTTTGCCACCACAAAAAAAGCTGCCACAAACATTTTTGTACATGTGGATCCCTTTTCCTCCTTTATGATTTTCTTGGGATACAGACCCAGTAGTAGCTGGGTCAAAAAGTATACACAGTTTTTAGCCCTTTGGGCATAGCTCCAAATTGCTTTCCATAAGAATTGGATCATTTCACAACTCCATTCTAGATAGTTTCAAAGTTTCCCCTGACATCAGGATCCAATCTGAAATCTGCACTTTCTCTTCACTGTTCTCAGTTCTCCTTTCTGGGTCAAATATCCCCAATCTGATAGTTCTTCCCCATAAAGTAGATCACTGAATCAGGAATCAAGAAGATCTGAGCTCAAATTACCAACCGTGTGACCCTGGGCAATTTACTGCCTGTCTCAGTTTCCTTATATATAAATTGGGGATAATAATAAATAATTATAATACAGTTATGATTAAATGTTATATTTCTAAAGCACTCTACAAACTCTAAAGCACTATATAAATACTGGCTCCTTTCCCATGCTCCAGGATAATTTGGGGCAAATCACTGACACTGATCCTGCCATCATGAACACCAAATTTCTCCCATATTTCAGGATATTTTAGAGCAGCCGAGTCTGGTGAATTCAGATCATCATGGACAGCTGAGAATTCTTATTGTTTCCTTCTTTGTCTGAGATTTCCTTGTGTCTCACTTTTTGCTAAATTTCTGGTTCTTCGTTTTTACTAGTAACTTAGATGAAGGCATAGGTTACATGATTATCAAATCTGCAAATGACAAAATAAAAAAATGAAAAGCGAGGAGAGAGACCTGAAAGGGAATGGCAAATGGGATCCAGAAAGAGCTCAACAATTTGGAATTATGGGCCAAAATAAAGGCCAAATTTAAAACAGGTCAAGGCTTAGGATGAAAGTTAGTGTGGCTCTGTGGGTAATGAGCCAGCTTCTAAGACAAAATTTACATTCAATTCCCCTTCCATCTTTCCCCTCTGCCAACACTGGGCAAGTTTAAGTTTTCTCTGCCCTAGACCAGGAGGTGAAGGCCTACATTCACAAAGGAAGTTTTCTCAGCTAGGAATTCTCTATGACAGTAATATCACAGGTCCTGTCCCCACCTGTTTCATCTTCCAATGTCCTGAATTTGGATTCCAAAAATCAATAGAACAAGTACAGAGTGGGGGAGATTTGGGTGGGATGTTTCATTAATGCTCTCTTTTTTTCTTATTTTCTTACATCACTATAGCTACCCACCAATTCCCTTTCCCAACCCTGAAATAGAAACCTTCCTTTTTAACAAAGAGTATAGCCAAGCAAGACAAATCAACCCATTGGCCTTGTCTAAAAATGTGCCTCTCCTGGAGCATCTCTACTCCATCTCCCCGTTGCTGAGAGGTGCAAAGCACATTTCATCATCCCTCAGACAATAGTTCTTTTGAAAAAGATTGGGGGGAGGGGGGTTAACAGCTGTAACTAGGGCGGGCCTTTGCCCCAGGGTGAGGAAAATTAGAGGGATATTGACAGCACTTTTATTTCTTCAGCAGCATGAAAACAACTGAGCCGAGTGACTATTTAGCAAGAATAATTAGAAAAATAGGAAGATACCAGATGGCGGCTTCCTCTGTTCCCTCTTTCCAATCCCCTACTACTGGCAGCACCCCTTCCTGGCCAGGCCTGGCTTACTACCCCTTCACCCATGGCAGCCCACCCAGCAACAGCATCACACTGTACCTAGATGTCTGTTACATCTTAATCTGAACAGACACTTAGCATGTCTTCTGCCTATGACTCTGGGCCACCGTAAAATGGAGCCCTGAGATCATTACAGGACTGAAAGTTCAATGTGAGTATAGAGTACCTCCTTTAAAATAGTACTCTAACTCACACTCACTCAAAGGTTGGGTTCCCAGAAGGTAACTGCTACCTTTGCTTCTAAATGTAGTCTTATAGATGGCTACTCCTTCCACTAGATAGCCCCCAAACCCTCCATTGGTGCTCTTCCCATAAACATTTAAGCAGAAGACTTAATTAACTTCAATCAAGGTCATTTACTAAAACAATATAGTAAAAATGGTAGGTATTAAGCATAATATTAAATAATTCAATTAAGCATTATATTAGCAATTAGACATTTTTTATATAAATCTCACTAGCATGGAAAGAGTGAGCACAGACTTGGAGAACAATGGTAGTGAGACACATGTAGAGAGTATATGTATAACAAAGGAAAATAATTTTTGAAAATAACTCAGAATTCTTGAGACTGCAGGATTTGTAAGTTCTTTCTTCATAGAAATCCTCATACAATTCCCATTGAGTGTCTGGAGTAAGTCTTCCCTCTTCTTGGAGAATTGGACAGCTGAGTGCTAAACTTTCCCCCAGAGTTTTCCTTTCTAGGAAATTTCCAAGTAGCTCCCCACTTTCCATCAGCAACTCTGCTGTATTCAGGGAACTCCTAGAGATTGACTGAAAGTAACAGGCATTTCTTTTGTGATTAGATTAAGACGCGGGGAGGAGGCAGCTAGATGGTGCAGTGGATAGAGCACCAGTCCTGAAGTCAGGAGGACATGAGTTCAAATCTGGCCTTTAGACACTTAACACTTCCTAACTATGTGACCTTGAGCAGGTCACTTAATCCCAATTGCCTCAGGAAAAAAAAATTCAAAAAATACAAGAAGATTAAGAAATGAACCCCATTCTAAGGCAGTCAACTAGAGAGAAGAACCTTGAGCTCTTGAGTTTGCTGTTCATCTTTTCCTTTAAGCCTCTTAGAGAAACTAGCAAAAGAAGAGATGATTTTGCTCTCCTTCCCCATCATTGGTCATGCTAACTTGCAACAAAAATACATGACAACATTCAAGAGAGAAGGTCCTCCCAGAATTCAACAAGGTTGAGAGAAGTTGGTAAAAGGAGAGAAAACCCAACACCTGGAGCTGAGATCTATCTGGCTTGAGAGAAGAAAGACTCAGAGCTGAGACCTTTTTTGCTCCCAGGGCAAGCATTCTTACCCTAGGACCTATAAACATGAGTTTAAATATATATAGAAAGTATGCTTCAATATAACTGGTTTCCTTTGTAATTACAAATTTTAATTCATGCATTTTAAAAGATTCTTCTGAGAAGGAATCCATAAGCTTCACCAGACTTCATCAAAGACACAAAAGAATTGAAGAACTCTTATCCTAGAGTGTAATCTCCAGTTCTTTCCAAAAGTGCACAGCAGTAGCATAAGCCAATATTTACCCAATGGGAGCCATTAGCTGAAAGTGTCCATAATGAAATAGAGATTGAAATTAAAGGCAGCAAGACCAGTGTAAGCACATTAGCAATTCTGTAGCATCAGACACATACATTTTCTCTTCTTAAATATGTCTTGGTCATATGTGCTCAGGTACTCATAATGTCTGCATGTATTCATTTTCCCTGCTTTTATATATATATATATATATATATATATATATATATATATATATATGTGTGATAGAATGTGTACCAGGTTTATAAGAAGGGGAAGGAGAAGATACTATATTGCTCTTAATCATATTATTCCATTTCAGTAAATGCCTTTGCCTTGAGCTAATAATGCACTCTGTATGGCAATTAAAAGTAAACACATTTGTGAAGGCTCATGATATTTGATTTTTAGGAGTTCAGATGTACAGAGCACCTTGTACCAAAAGTAGTCATGCCCTGGCTACCCAAGATGGAATGGACTGGGCCAGGTCAGAAAAACAGGAAAGGTTAAAGGTTCCATGTTTTGATTTTTGTATTTTTACTTTAGAAAGGGAAAGGAGAAAAGAAAGAAAGAAAGAAAGAAAGAAAGAAAGAAAGAAAGAAAGAAAGAAAGAAAGAAAGAAAGAAAGAAAGAAAGAAAGAAAGAAAAAGAGAAAAAGAAAGAAAGAAAGAAAGAAAGAAAGAAAGAAAGAAAGAAAGAAAGAAAGAAAGAAAGGAAGGAAGGAAGGAAGGAAGGAGGAAGGAAGGAAGGAAGAAAGAAAGAAAGAAAAAAGAGAAAAGGAGGGAGGGAAGGAAGAAAGAAAGAAAGAAAGAAAGAAAGAAAGAAAGAAAGAAAGAAAGGAAGGAAGGAAGGAAGGAAGGAAGAAGGAAAGAAAGAAAGAAAGAAAGAAAGAAAGAAAGAAAGAAAGAAAGAAATGAAGAAGGAAAGAAAGAAAGAAAGAAAGAAAGAAAGAAAGAAAGAAAGAAAGAAAGAAAGAAAAAGAAAGAAAGAAAGAAAGAAAGAAAGGAAGGAAGGAAGGAAGGAAGGAAGGAAGGAAGGAAGGAAGGAAGGAAGGAAGGAAGAAGAGAAAGAAAGAAAGAAAGAAAGAAAGAAAGAAAGAAAGAAAGAAAGAAAGAAAGAAAGAAAGGAAGGAAGGAAGGAAGGAAGAAAGAAAGAAAGGAAGGAAGGAAGGAAGAAAGAAAGAAAGAAAAAAGAAAGAAAGGAAGGAAGGAAGGAAGAAAGAAAGAAAGGAAGGAAGGAAGAAAGAAAGAAAGAAAGAAAGAAAGAAAGAAAGAAAGAAAGAAAGAAAGAAAGAAAGAAAGAAAGAAAGAAAGAAAGAAAAGGAGGGAGGGAAGGAAGAAAGGAAGGAAGGAAGGAAGGAAGGAAGAAACAAAGAAACAAAGAAATGAAATGAAATGAAAAAAGAAAGGAAGGAAGAAGGGGAGGGAGAAGAGAAGAGATAGAGGAGGGAAGGAAAGGAAAGGAAAGGAAAGGAAAGGAAAGGAAAGGAAAGGAAAGGAAAGGAAAGGAAAGGAAAGGAAAGGAAAGGAAAGGAAAAGGAAAAGGAAAAGGAAAAGGAAAAGGAAAAGGAAAAGGAAAAGGAAAGGAAAGGAAAGAAATTTAGGGTAGGAGGGAGGCTGAGAGAGGAAGGAGGGAAGGAAGGGAAGAAGGGAGGGAGAGAAGAAAAAAGGAAAGGAAGGAAAAAGTAGGTCTAAAATGGATATCAATTCTGGAGACACATGAAAGCATCCTAAGCTGGCTGAGGTTGGGGAACAGATCAAATCCATTTTCTCTGTAGACTTTCCTTTGAACTCCACCACTTCATATCTAACAACCATTCACTCATTAGAGAGAAAAGGACACAAGATTGGGAGTTAGAATACTTGACTTTTGGATCCCTGGTAAAATGATGTAGTAGAAAGACGACTAGACTTAGAGTCAGAAAACACACAAAACTGTGTTTCAGCTCTGCCACTGACTCTGTGACAATGCACACATTGGCTTCATGTCTCTTTATCAGTAAAACAGGGACAATAATGCCAGCATTGCCCAGCACAGTTTTAATAAAGAAAAGGTTGTGCAGATCTTATTGCCTTAAACATTTCTATTTCTAAAATAGAAATGTTATTTATATGACAGTGGAGCAGTGAATGGAGGATTGGACTTGGACTCTGGAAGAAGTGAGACACTTACTAGCTGCAGAGTAAGTTAATTAACCACCTCCAGCATCAGTTTCCTCATCTATAAAATAATAATAGCACCTACCTTACTGGATTGTGGGGACCAAAACAAATAGCACGTGTAAAGTGCTTTGCAAACCTGAAATGCCAGTTTAATTTGCATCGTGAGTAGTCATCTTCATGCTGCTGGTAAGAAGAGGGAAGTGGGCCCCCCAACTTTTCATATTGCTTTGACTCCTGCATATAACAAGAGTTCTGAAAGCCTGTAGGTGGCAGCTGAGCTCTGTGCCTCCCCGGAGCAATACTGGACATCTGCTTTCACCCTGATCCCTTCCCCAGCCGGGACAGGAGGCTGAGAGACAAATGCACTGACTTTTGCTGACCCCTGTTTGGCCAGTTCTTCAGGTTGAGGGCCTGTCCTGGTTCAGCTGTCCCAGTGCCCTGCCCACTGCTTTCCAGACTTCCCCAGGACGCCTGCTGGCAGGGGGCACAGCAGGCGGGGCTGAGAAGTGGAAGGGGGTGTCAGAGGCGGATGAGACAACAGCTGCAAGACCAGGGAGAGACTGAGGGAGACAGTCAGACTGAGCTCAGATACTGGAGCTTAGAATCTGGAACCCAAGCCC
Organism: Sarcophilus harrisii; assembly: GCF_902635505.1. Lineage (NCBI taxonomy): Eukaryota > Metazoa > Chordata > Mammalia > Dasyuromorphia > Dasyuridae > Sarcophilus > Sarcophilus harrisii. Next base: position 547,182,057 of record NC_045428.1, on the reverse strand, counting down.
AGCTCCGGACTCAGGGAACAGAAGACCAGACCAGATATCCCACCAGAAAAAAAGGTGTGTAGTGAGGACGTGGGGGTGGGCCTAGGTAAAAAGATATGCCCCTACTCTCCTCTATTGCTCTCCTCCTTCCTTTCTCTTCTCCCCTCCCCTTGGGGGCTCGGATCATAAAACAAAACCATTGTCCCTCTTTCAGTCCTTGGGCCCTGCTCTTTCCTAAATATTCATCCTAGCTCCCGACCCAGCTCTCTCCAATGGCCCTTCTTGTCCAACTTTATCAAATGAAGAAGTTTTTTTAAGATTGTTACTAAGATATCTTTTAAGTCAGCTGTTCTATAAGTTTAAGGTATTCAGACCTGGAAAACCAGAAAGTTTTCATAACCCAAAGAAATGAATAGCTAATGGTGAAATATCTGGTACTGTGACATTGAGGGGTAGAAGGAAACAACCATTCTTTTAAAATCAGACCATGCTAGTGATAGCAAACTCATTTTCACCCTTGAACTTCTTTATCCTTTAAGAGCTGCCCTCTTCTCCAAAAATTCCAGGCATCCTTAGCCTCCAGAAAAGGGAGAGTCAAACAAAATCAGAAGGGGAGGTGGAAGTAAGTGAGAAGCTTCCTGCTGGTTTTTTTTAAGTATATGTGGATACAGTCATTGAGAGAAGAGGGCATGGCCCTAAAAAAACGGAGGCCTCTGGGGGAAATATTATCCCTTGATTTGGGATAAATAAGGGATGTTTGTGCGGGTAAGCCAAGGGCTACTTGGCTCCATTTTTCAGGAGGAAAAAGGGAAAGAACAAGCATATATTAAATGCTTACTCTACGCCAGGCACTTTACAAATATGATCTCATTTGATTCTCACAACAACCCTATGAGGTAGATGTTAGCATTAGCCCTATTATACTGTTGAAGAAAATGAGACAGAAAATGAGGATTTGAACTTGCCTTCCTGACTCCAGGGCTTTATGGGCTCTGCCACTAGCTTCTTTCGGGTGAATTGTTCATGAGTCAGAGGATTTTGAGTTGGAAGGGCTTTAAATATTATCTAGTCCAGATTCCTCTTTTTACAGAAAGGAAAACTGGGGCCTAAGAGAGAAGCAACTTACTCAAAGTCACTCTGGTAGTTAAATAGCAGAGGCAGGATTTTAATCCAGGCCCTCTAGCTCCAAATCTCATTCTTTTCCCATTGCATCATAGTATCTCCCTGGAATACCGTAGCCCCTCAACACCCAAGTGCCCAGGAAGCTGTCTCTCCTCTCATCATCCCCTCCTCTCTCTGACCACATTCAGAGGTCAAGCATCACATGTGATGGGGGCAAAAGGGGCTTCATGATCGATGGTGGGCTCTGGATTTTGCCTGTATCAAGAACAGGAAGTTTTGAGTGCATGGGCTGGGCTGAGGTGGGAGTGGGGGTTTGTTAAAAAGAGCCAAGGGAATTTTATAGTCCAGATGTTATTTTTCCCCTACCGACACCATTTTCTCTCCCTCTGAAAAAAACCCACATAAAGATAAGGGTAGAGGGCAAAGTCCTTGCTGCAAGGACACTTTGAATTTTATGGACAAGAGCTAAGAAGAAGAAAGAGAGTCCAGAGGCTGAAGATTTTGAGGAATACTGGGAAGGAAGAGGTGGTAGAATAATTGAGGAGACTGAGTAAGGAATGAGAGGTTCAAGGACTGAGTAGTTTGAGTGAGAGTGAGCTGAGAAGCTAAATGAGGTGAAAGGGACCAAAGTAACTAGAAGGTCTGAGGTCCTGAAAAAACTGAGGGTCTGAAAGACCGGAGAACTGAAGCTACTGAGGGAGCTTGGGTGATTAAGTCTTAGAGTGAAGGTTTAGTGAATTATTGAGGTGACTGAGGTGCTGAGGGGCACTGAAGGCCTGAAAGTGGGACTCAGGGACTGACCGTGGAGCCGAGGTTTTGAGGGAGATGGTGGAGTGTCCCCGAGAGGTCAGAAAGCTGGTGGCTCTGTGTCGGAAGGAGAGTTCTGGTTCATTGGGCTGGGGAGGAAAGCAGGGGCTGCAGGGGAGGAGGGAGGCGACGGGCGGGGCCGGGGGCGGGGTGCACAGTCCTCTTCCACCCCCTCCCGGCTCCGGCCCCGCCGGGACAGCCACCGAGCCTTTCTTTGGCTTTCTCTGCCAGCTTCCCAGGCAGCTCGCGTGCCCGTCCAGGCTCCGGCGCAGGTAGCCGCGGGGTCCGGCCGCCGGGAGAGCGCCGCACTGAGCAGCAGGGGACCCTCGCCGGCCCGGCCCGGCCGGCCCCTACCCTGTGTCTCCCTCCTTCCAGCGGGGGCGCCCGCCCCTCCCCTCTCCGGAGCCGGAGCCCGAGCCGTCAGCGCCGCGAAACGAGCAGCGCCAGCCCGGTGGGGCTCGCGGGGGCCGCAGCCGCTGTCCGCGGTTCTGAAATGAAGGCGGCGGCGCGCCATCGGCCCTGAGTCCCAGAGCAGGCGGCGGGGAGGACGGAGGGAGGAGCCGCCATGCGGGCGGCCCGGCCGGCGGACGCCTCCCTGCTCTACATCCCCGCCACGCTTCTGCTCTGCCTCAGCTCCGCCAGCCTGTGCTTGGTGGAGGCGGGTAAGGGGCCCGCAGGGTCGGGACCGGGGGCGGGAGGGCTGCGGCAGCCATAGGGTTAACTCCCGGGAGGATTCTACGGGGGAAGAGCCAGGCTTTGCCCTTGGGGGCGAGGAGCCGGGGAATCAGAGAGAGGGAGAGCAGACGGGTAGGGGGTTCTATCTGCAGACTGCCCCTCAGTCCCCCCTGCCGTCTTGTCCATTTCTCAGCCCGCTGTCCCCCACCCCTAACTCCCCGTCGTGCCATACTCCCTGTCCCCCAGGCCCAAGCTTTCCCTTCCCAATCTGTCCCTCAACACACTTAACCGCTGTCCCTTAGCTCTCCAATCCCTCATTTCCCAGGCCCTGTCGGTCCCCTTCCTTACCTTTGTGCCCCTACCTCCCGATCTGTTACGTTTCGTCACCGCCCTCCAAATCTTTCAGTCCACTGATCCCCATCCCACATTCCCGGTGAGCCCCCTTTATCTGGACCCTGACATTTGTTCCCAGGCTATCCAAGACCCTTTCTCTAGCCCAAAAGGGAGCAACCGAAGTGGTAGCAGAGAGCACAAGACTAGTCTTTGGTACCCCAGGTGTCCCCCTTCTTTCCTCCCCTTCCCCCGCAGCTTAGGGTATAAACTCAATCTACATTCCCTACCCTCCCCCCACTTGCAAAGTATTCAAACACACACAGAGCACAGCACAGCACAGAAACACGCCTTCAAGTGAATTCTTCAGGACTCAGAGCTTGGAATAGGGCAAAGGGCTGAGATGCTCGAGGTGAATCACTACCTGTAGTCTGGAAAGAAGAAATATTTCGCTTAGTGGTTATGTCAAGGAAGATGTCACACACGTGCAAGACTGTCTGTCCCCTTGCTTGGATGATTTTCTCCCATCTGTCTCCCTTACTAGCCCTGCCTCCATCACTCCCTCTGACTCTATGCTTCAGTTTTTCTGACTTTCAACCTTTATATCTCCCCAGCTCTTTACCTCTATTTATTTACTCCTATTTTTTCAGTATGTGTTTTTCTGTTTCTTCATCTCTGTTTCTGTTTCTTTGTCTTTATGTGTCTTAGTCGATCCTTCTGTCTCCCCATTCCTGATGTCTTCATTCCTTCTGTCTGGGAGCAGTTGGGGCAGAGTGAGAACTCTCCTCTCCTAGTTTATATTCCTCTAATCTCTGTGCCCTAACCCCACCAAATCTTCCTCCCTTTACTTTTTACCCTCTAACACTTAATCCACAATAAATGAAGAGTAGTAAAGGAGTATTTCTAGGAGGGAGGGGGAGAACAAGAATATATGGGATATGTCTTCTCTCCTTTATTCACCCCTCACCAATCTCTTACCCCCCCCCATTTTTGCTTTCTTCCTTTACATCCTATTCTTTCCCCTCTTAACCTTTATATCTCCGTTCTCTTTCCTTTTTTCTTAATCCTCCCTTATTTTCTCTCTCTCCATCTTTATTCCTGCTTTTCTCCTCTCAGAAGGATCTTCCCGACCTTTCCTAAATAATCTCCTGTTCTCTGTCTATACTTTAAGATAAACCCATCCAGTCTTTCACTTATTCTATGCCCCACTAAAGATCAAATCTTTGGGATAAGCCCAATCAGGGATCTTCCAATATTCACTCAATTCTATTCCTGCTCTTCTTCTCCATACCCTATCTCAGCTCTCAATATATCAAATTTGGGAAGGAAGAATCTACGGATGGCAAACTTAAAGGTTCTTCCAAGTGTCTGTGTTAATAGGCTTTTCTCTCCCCATTCTTCTAAAGAATAGATTTATGGGGTGGTTGGCCTGATCCTCTTGCTAAAGGTCATTGTCTCAGGGAAGACTGTCCCAAGCCCTATTGTACAGTTAATCTCTCTCCTTCCCTTCTGGGAAGGAGAATTTGCCCTATTGTCCATACAGAAATCCCAGGGGTGGGGAATAGGATTTAGCTCCTCTTGGGTCCTACTATTTTTCTATCCCATGGCTAGGTCAAGGTCAGGGAATTTAGCCTCCATCCAATCCTAGAGAAAATCCATCAATTATGATGAACAAGGTTCAGCTTGATTTCCCCCACTGCTAGGCTCTGGTCCTCATCCCTGAGTAAATCAGAGCAGGAAACCTGGAAAACATGAGCCCCTCTTCCTCTTCCTCATGCTACAGTTAGAAGAGTTGGGGATGGCCCTTTAGATGGGCTGAGTTGGTTGTGATTTTCACCAGAAACTGAGACCACCCCTCTTGACAAATGGCTTTCACCTTTCCAACTCAGGCCAATGGCTACACTTTTTGTCAGGATGCCAAAATTAGGCCCTGGGTTTTCTCAGCCCTGATCCAACTCAGACTTATATGCATCTTGTTCTTCAGTTTCTTTCTCTGTATGTATACATGAGTCTTGATCCATCACTGGGTGAGAAAGTCAATTCAATAAGCTCCCCAGAGAGGGGCCCTGAAGGATGTGACTATTTGCTCAACATCTTGGCTTCCATTAGTCTTGATTTGAGCCACCATTCTTCTGACCCCAAGCAGGCAGAGGAGAGACAGGGAAAGCTAGGAGCTGGGGTGTGGGAGAGTTTCTCCTCTTGTCCACACTTGTTCATTAGGCAACTTGGGCCTCAGAGTCTATTCTTGTCTCCAATCCTGCCTCCCTCTTGCAGACAGTCCCTCTGCCCCAGTCAATGTCACTGTCAAACAACTGACAGCCAATTCAGCCATGGTGAGCTGGGATGTGTTGGACGACGAGGTGGTCATTGGGTTTGCAATTTCCCAGCAGGTAAATCTGGGATAAGGTGGGGTGAGGGAGGGATGAGGAAGGAGTAAAAGAGGAAGGAAAAGTGCATGCATGAGGCTGGAGCAACTGGTTTCCTTTAGTCCCAGAGATTGGGCCTGCGGATGGCATGCTGTGGGAAGGGAAGGATGCATGGTAGGAATTGGGCAGTTGCTGTGGGGAGATGACCAGGTATATGGGTGGGGGTGGGGCTGCTGTTGGGCTATAGGTAGGGGATTGGAGAGAGTACAAGAGGAAGGAAATGGGCTTGCATGGAAAGAGCTGGATCCAGTGAGATGGAAGGAATGGCTAGGAACTGAAGGCAGTAGACTAATGGGGGAGGGAGTGCCTAGAGGAAATAGTGTTGGCAGATACAGGGGTTCTGGCCTTTGCTTTTGCAGAAGAAAGATGTTCGGATGCTGAGATTTATACAGGAAGTGAACACCTCTACGCGTTCATGCGCCCTGTGGGACCTGGAAGAGGACACTGAGTACATTGTTCACGTGCAGGCCATCTCCATCCAGGGCCAGAGTCCTGCCAGTGAGCCTGTCACCTTCAAGACCCCTCGAGAGGCTGAGAAGTTAGCCTCCAAAAACAAAGGCAGGAGCTCAAGGGCCACAATTGGGGAACGGGAAGCTGAGGGAAGGGGCTGGAAGAGTGATGCGCTTGCTCAGGTCATAGACTTGTGTTCTTCAGCCTCAAACTCTCTTAAAGTCCCTTGGAAGGCACTCTAGTCAGAAGGGACAAGGTTTGGGAAATTTGCAGGTAAAGCCCCAGTTCCATTACAATGTGGGAGGTAAGGTGGAAAGAGAAAGAACAAGTACTTGTATAGTGTCTACCATGTGCAAGCACAGAGGTAAGTACTTTAAAAACATCATCTCATTTGATCCTCAAAACAACCCTGAGAAGTAGATGATGCTATTATCCCCATTTTATAGTTGAGGATACTGAGGCTGGGAGAAATGGAATGATTTAGCCAGGATCACACAGTTGGTAAATTTCTAGTTTGAATTTCAATCTGTGTCTGATTCCAGGCCCAGTGCTCTATCCACTGCACCATCAGGTACCTTTGGGAAAAGAGACTCTGAAGCCCAATCATTCTTATTCTTGTGAAGAATAAACCATCAAATCTGAAAAGTTGTCTGCAAAGAGCACTGAGCTTGGAGACAGGGGAGGACTGGCTTTGAATTCGGTTGCCATCTCCTGTTTGACTATGGGCAGGGCATGTCCTTCTCCTCTCCCAGGCTATTTTCTCCCCATCTGTAAAAAAATGATAGCCCTGATATGCAGAAGACTTTCTAAAACAAATCTCTCGAGTTGCCATTGTTGCCTTCCTGCGAAGCAAGTTTCCAGAGAGCCCACACTTTTGGGCAGAGGATCTGCCCACCAGACAGGAGAGTACATTGACATGTGGGGGTGGCTATTGAGGTTTCAGTGTTCCTCCCTCTCCCTTACAGATGAGGTGACTATGAAGGAAATGGGAATGAAAAGCCAGCAGCTTCGGACAGGCGAGGTGCTCATCATTGTGGTGGTCCTGTTCATGTGGGCAGGTGAGCCTTCTAGTCCCAGGGAGGGGAAGAAGGAAGGGGAACTAAAGGGGTCTGCAAGACTGAAACCCCATCTTCCCTTGGGCTGTGTCAGGTTCGCTCAGAATCATTCTCATAAACCTCTCCCTCTAGGGCTCGGCTGGAAAGGCCTGAGATTAGGGGTGTGAGGAGTATGGGTTCCCATGAAAAGAGCCCTGGTCTCTGTCAGGAGATGTGAGCCCAAACCTGCCTCTTACACTCCCTGGTTAGCTGACACTGGGCAAGTCATGACACTTTTCTCTGACTTTCTCTTCTGTAAAATGAAGAGAAAGACATTTGTGCCATCCTCAAACAATGATCAATTCCATTCCATTCGTTGAGTTATTTTTTTGTTAAATTCGTTGAGCATTTATTTACATTAGGTGTTAAGGATACAAGAAAAAAAAAAGAAATGTTCTCTGCTGGAAAGGAGTTTTATATTCCTAAGGAAAGAGTTAATATACCAGAAAGCACTGAAAGGCTGAGTTTGTGGTGATGCTGGTGGTGATCTCTGAGAGGGCACTGGAAGCCTGCATGAAGCTTTTTCCAGAACACCTCTGGGGGCCTGGGTCCCTGAAGCTTTGTCTAGTCTTTCCCAAAAGAGCCACGGATCTCCTACATCCGGGCTGGGAGATACACCTTGGGGGGGCCACCAAGTCCCCCTCTTTTAGGCCCCTTCTCCTTCCGCCACCCCCAACATGAGACCACTTTCTTAGAAGGCACCAGGCAAATGTCCCAAGGCCCTGCTTAAGCGGGCAGCCTCTTAATGGGGTTGGGGGGTCAGGACAACCACAATACCCTCCATCCTCCCTCTCACATACGTTCTGTCCTGTAGCTGAGGCCCTTGCTCAGGCTAATCTAACCCCAGCCCTTGGCTCCATAGGTGTCATTGCCCTATTCTGTCGCCAGTATGACATCATTAAGGACAATGAACCCAACAACAAGGAAAAAGCCAAGAGCACCTCGGAGAACAGCACCCCAGAGCACCAGGGAGGGGGACTCCTTCGCAGCAAGGTGAGGGCACACTCTGTCCCAAGGATCCAAAGGTGGGGCAAAGGTGGGCCTTGGCTGGCCTGGTTCACCTCCCCGGGGATATCCCTGGGGTCAGCTCAGGGCCTGGCGCTGCTACAGCTGGACAGAGACCAACTTGGCTGCAGCCCATGTCCTGGGGGAATCTCCAGATTCATCTTGGATCCTCTCCTTTCTCAGGGAGCCAAAGGCCAGTGCTATTGAAGGAAGGGGGAGGGAGAGAAGGAGAAGGAAGAAGGGAGAAGAAGGGAGCTTTTGGTTGGGCAAGTGCGGGAAAGCATCTGGCCCACTGCAGGACTTTGGGCATGTCACTTACCATATTTGGCATTTATTCCTCCTCTATAAAACAGATATGAAACCCTACTCATCCGGGCTTTGAGCACCTGGGAAGAACAGAACTAGAGGATCGTTGTTCTGACGATGGTCATTCAGCTGCTGGTCTTCTCCATCTCCTTTCTACACTATTGGCCTTCTCACCTCCCTATTCCTAGAATTGGGTTTCTTCTTCTCAGTCCCTGCTCCTATTTTCCAATGTGCTTAACCCCGAGGAGCAGCATCCTCCTGTCTCTCTGTCTCTGTCTCTTTCTCTCCTTTCCTCTCTATTTCTGTCTCTGTCTCTGTGTATCTCTCTGTCTCTTTCTCTCCTTCCCTCTCTATTTCTGTCTCTGTCTGTCTCTTTCTTTCCTTCCCTCTCTATTTCTCTATCTCTGTCTCTTTCTCTCCTTCCCTATTTCTGTCTCTGTCTTGCTGTCTCTTTCTCTCTGTCTCAGTCTCTATCTCTTTGTCTCTTTCTCTCCTTCCCTATTTCTGTCTCTGTCCCTCTCTCTTTCCAGACTCCTCACTAGCTCCCAAAATATTCTCAGTAGATGTGGTTGTCATGGAATGCTGAGAAGGGGCCCCTGAGCTCCACCACACCAAGGATCAATGGAAAGAACTGTAGTGAGGGGTGATATTCATGCTGTCCCTGGGCACCCAAGAAGTTGGGTGAAGCTACAGACCAAACAGGCAGCTGGGAAACAGTCAGGAGACTCCAGCATGTTCACTGCCTGGAGGGACTGGCTGGTTCCCAGCTTTTCGGTCCCAGAGGGCCAGGCTTCCATAGCCTGTTCCAACCACCCCCATCGGTACACCACCTCTGACTTCTCACCAGCTCAAAGCCTACTTGTTAGGCGCTGGCAATTCCTCTCATTTCTCTCCCAATCTAAGCCCTTATGACCATCACTGAAGCGTGACTCCCTCTCTGCAGGGAGACAACCAACATTTCTCTTTCTTTTTGCTTTTGCCTCTACCTCCCCGTCCCCCACTCTACAAAGCCCCAGGAGCAGGGACAGGGAGGGCTGTTCTGTTGCTTGGGAGAGCACTCAGCTGGCTGCATGCTCCACTTCTGCCTTCCTCATCCTCTACTGGAAAAGGCAACTAAACTTAAAAAATTCCAAATCCCAAGAAAAACAAACAAATCCAGAACCCAGCCTGATCACCAGCTCTTAGCATCTCCTGTGTGAAACCACAGCACCTTTTACACGGTGCCCATAGAAGCCAATCTTGTTTTCGCCTTTTCCTCTCTCCCTGACCACTTCCCCTTTTTGGAAAATGCACAATGTTTTCAGTCTTTCTGCATCCACGCCTGCTAGACTGAAAGCACCTAGAATCTAGCCAAGCCATGTCCTTTCAAATAACTTGACAGGGAAAGGGTAGGGTTCCTAAGCTGGCAGTGATGTTGCTGCCCCCCTGCTTCTTCCCATCCAGCCATTAGTGACTCTGGTTGGTTTGAGTGTGATGCACAATCTCTGAAGTGATGTGTAGGACACTCTTAGACTCTGTTCCAGTGAGTCTGGGGATGCCCCCATGGGACCTCATCCATTTCTCATCATTCATTTTCCTATCTGTTTTCTTCAATTTGGCTCCTTGTGTCTAATATGAGATGATGGAAGGGAGGTCAGAATCATTTTCAGAAACCCTTAAGCAGTGAAGGGAAAGGAGGTTCTGACCCTCTCTCTGATAGAGTTCTGTCAGTGATAGGTCTAACAGGTGCCCCCATTATCTGTTCACATCTTACACCGGGTGGTTATGGGAGCTTCCTGGCATTAAGCTGATCCTGCTGGAAGAAGGCTGGCAAAGCTGATAAATTTGCCAGCTGCTTGAGCATCAAGACAGGCAGGGCAGGGCAAGCCTGGCCACCTTCTCTCTTCTGGACATTTCTTCAATTCGCCATCTCACCCACGTCTCTATAAACGTCAACAGAGCCCCAATATTCTGCTCTGGATCCTGAGGGGAGCTGGGCTAGGAAAGAGCTCCCTACTGCCTCTTTCTAGTGAGGAGGGAAGCTTAAGAAGAGTCTGATAAGGGGGGAAGAAGCCTCAGAAAGCAATACAAAAAGCCTCATCTTCCCAGATCGTGAAGGATCATGACATGAAGAAAGACTGGTGCCCATATCTTCTGCTAGAGAATGAGTATGGGACCCTGAAATCCAGGAAAGAACATCGGCACCCTGGCCATAGCTGCTGCTCAGTGACAGTTCCACCTGCCATCCCACCCCCATCCCTGGCTCCCACTAGCCAAGGTCAGCCACCACTTCATTTTCCCATTCGCTTTCAAATGGGTGACCAGGGGAGGTGGAAATGGGGTGAAAGTCTGAGTCCCTCCACATCAAGGGCTTCCCTATTGCACAGAGAAGAGCCTCTCCACCTCACTCATCTTGTGATTTTCATCCTAGCTGAATGGGGCTTCCAGCCAAGGCTCCTTAGGGAAGAGGTCTTTACCTCCAGTACTGTTAGAGCAATAACCAATTTTTAATGTAAAATAAAAAGGAAAATGAAAAGGCAGATTGTGGTCATCTGGTCAATGCCCTGGTCAGTGGCTGGTGGTGAGCCAGGGTTATGTCAAGGAGGATGTGGGGAGGCTGCTGGGAGGGAAGATGAATTCTCTCTCTCTCTCTTGGCCTGCAGCTTTTTGAGAGACATATGCCTGCTAGCCATGCTGGAAGGGAAATTTTGAACAGATGGGGGTGCCATAAAGGAAGAGAAAAGAGCTGTTCTGTTATCATCTTTCAGAGTCTCCCCCACCCCCACCCAAATCCAAGCCCAGTAGCCTGGCTGCAAAAACATCCAGCTTGGGGCTGCTGGATGATGTTCTTCTGGTGCCTTTAGATAAAACATAGGCGCTGGATGGGGAAATGCAAAGTGATTCCTTTTTGGGGATGTAGGTCAGTACTTCCTCTGGCCTGGGTTAAAGCAGTTCTCCCATCTCTCCTGGATAGAGCTGCTTTCTCTGGTTCAGACTTCCCAGTGGGGTGTTCTAAGCTATAAAAAGAACATTATGATGTCCCCTGACAGAAGGCTGAAAGGTTGGATAATGATTCTTATTAGGTGAGGAAAATATGGGGTTCTCGTGGTTCTGCCCTAAACCGAAGCCAGGACCTGAAAACCCACATCAGTCTGTCCTGAGAGAACCCTCCCTAAAGAATCTGGGAGACACCAGGGTAAGAGGGAAGGGGCAGAGCAAGGTGGGAGGATGGGCAGTCCACAGGGGAGCTGAATGGCAGAAGGGAATGGTGTTTTCAAAAGCCCTCAGAAGACTACCTCAGGCTACAGGGAAGTAAGGCAAGGAATATCAACGGCTCAGGCTTAGTGTTTCTACTTAGCACAGAAGAGTAACAGGACTGGTTTTAGGGAGTCTATAGTTACTGTCTCCATTCTGCTTGACAAATCTCAAAAGGAGAAATTCTTTAGAGATGATGGTGATAATGATGAATAGCTCCTGCTTATGTAGTAATTTATTATTATCTTGTTTGAAATATTGAATCTCCATATAAATGTTGTATTCCCAATTAAATTAAGTAGCCTGGGGACAGGGGCTGTTTTTGTAACCCTCCTCCCCAACCTGGTATTTAGTAAGAGCTTATTTAACATTTGTTGGGTTGGACTGAATGGCGCTTCACAACAATCCAATACAGTGAGTACTGCTGGCATTATTAGCCCCATTTTATAGATGAAGAAACTGAGGCAAAGAGATTAGGCGGTTTGTCTTAGGTCATGGAGCTGGTGTCAGAAGCAAGATCTGACCCCTCTACCTTACTTCAAGTCCAGCATTTTAGTTATTATGTTTGTCCTACATGTGAGTTCAAAAAAATCAAACATATGAATACAGGGTCTAAGAGGCAGAGCTAGATAGTTTTTATGGGGAAAAGATTTGGGATTCCTATTGGATTGCAAGCTTGATGATATAAAAAAGCTTATGATCTCAGGCTGCATGGATTAATTTATTTAATTTTTTAAAATAAATGTACTGAGAACTACTTTTATTACTTTTATTTCCTTTTCTGATACTTCCTTCCTTTCCCGATACTTCCTCCCTTTCCCTTCCCCATCCAATGAGGCATCCCTTCAATAAACATTTATCAAAGATCCAAAATGTATTTAAGGATACCTACTTCCTACATTCAAGAAACCCATATTCTACAAAGAGTAAACAAGAAAATTTGAAGAGAGAGAGAGCATTAACAACTGGGAAGCACTCAGTGAAGGCCATGAAGGAAGTGGCCCTCAGCCTAGCCCGGAAAGGAAAGCATGTCCAGAACAGGAACAGCCATAATCCTGTTCTCCTCTGCCCTGGTCAAAATCCATCTGTACTTTTGTGCTCAGTTCTGGGACTGCCTTTTAGGGAGGACACTGACAAACTGGAATAGGCCCAGAGGAGACAAGTGAAATGAAGAACTAGAACCTAGAATCATAGAATCTGAGAGCTGGAGGCCATGTAGTCAAGCCTACACACGAAAGGAATCCCCATCGTGACATCCTTAACAAGTAGTTGTCCAGACTCAGCTTGAAAACAACCCAAGGCGGGGAGCCCATTCCACTGATAGCCAGCTCTCCCTGCTAGGAAAATCCAACTTGACATTTGCCTTCATTTGCTCCTATAATTTCTGTTCATTGCTGCTCATTCTCTCCTGAGTCCTTCAGATTGAACATAGCTATTATAACCTTCCTGAGTCCACTCTTCTCCAAACTCAACATTCCCATTGCCTTCAACCTATATTCACAAGGCCTAGACCAGGGTCCTTTGCAGTTCTGGCTACCCTCCTCTGACTACTTTTCATCTTAGCAATATCCTTTAAATAATGCTGCCCCAAATTGAGCTTGCCAAATAGGATCTGATGATTTGTGGGATGAAGGGCTGGGGAGGATATGTTCTACCATAATAATGAAGAAAAAGGAGGATAGGGGAAGAGGAAGAGGGGGAGAAGAACAATAAGGAAGAGGAGAAGGAGAGGGAGAAGAAGAACAACAATGAGGAAGAGAAGGAGGAGGAGGAGGAGGAGGAGGAAGAGGAGGAGGAGGAGGAGGAGGAGGAGGAGGAAGAGGAGGAGGAGAAGAAGAAGAAGAAGAAGAAGAAGAAGAAGAAGAAGAAGAAGAAGAAGAAGAAGAAGAGAAAGAAAGAAAGAAAGAAAGAAAGAAAGAAAGAAAGAAAGAAAGAAAGAAAGAAAGAGGAAGGAAGGAAGAAAAAAAGAAAAAGGAAGGAAGGAAGGGAGAGAGAGAGAGACAAGGAAAAGGGGAAAGGAGAAGGGGGAGAAGAAGAACAAGAAGAAATTGCATTTCAGCATTTATATAGCACTGTGGGCTATAGTACTGTGCTAAGCACTTTATAATTATTATCTCATTTGATCTTCACAACATCCTGAGAGGTAGATGATGTTATTTCCATTTTACAGTTGAGGAAGCTGAGGCAGATAGAGTTTAAATGATTTGCCCAGTGTTTGAGGTTCTGTTCACTATGGCACTCGCCTCTCCTAAATGAGGTTTATTGAATTTACTTTCAAACCCTCATGACCCTTCAAATAATTCAGTTTTGAATTTCTTCTTATAGCCAAGGGCAGCAGTCATCAGCTAAGACTCACAGGCAGGAAGACCATGGTTCCTAGCAAGATGAGTTTAGAGTCATTGCTATCATCCAACTGTATTTCCATAGTTCATTTGCATTAGGGAAGAAATCACCTGCCATTGGAACTTAGCCTCTTCTGTCCTGTTTTGTTCCCAGGGTTTACACTGAACTCAAGGGCCAAACAGGACATGTTACCCCTACTTAACAAGTATTGGATTTGGAGTCAAAAGACCTACTCTGAGAAATCTGGGGAACCCCCTGATCTGCTGGACTGGGGCATCTCCCATAGAGCTATGAATATGTACTTTTGCTCTGGGGGGAGTGACCCATGTATGGCCTCCAGTCATAAGGACCAGCTAGAGTTTCTGGCTTCCAGAGTCCTGTAGCGAGGAATACTTGTTACACTTGAGTTCAGATCCCAGCTCTCTTTCTTATTTATTAGCTGTGTGACAGAGCAAAGCATTGAAACTGCTTCGTCCTAGGTCCAAGATGGAGCAAAGTGAACCATCTCTAAGGTCTCTTCTGGTTCTAAAGCCTCTCATCCTTTGATGTCCAGCCCAGATTTAGCCCCAACTCAGTGGTGGGAAGTAAAGAAGTGGCAAAGAAGGAAACGAGATTGGATTAAGCAGGAAGCCAGAGGGAAGGGTATTCTAGAGGCTAAAATAAGGTTTGTTATTTAGAGTGAAAGAAGATACCAAAGTCATGTTTTCTTCCTTTCATGGAGGCCAACAAATAATTCTAAGCCTCTCAACTAAATCTTAATACAGGGGCATCTCAGACTCACTCCTTCCTTGGACATAAAGGAAAATATTAGGTTTCTACCATTTTCTTCTTATTACATTTACTATGCCTAAAATCCTATTCTTCATTTCTTACCACCACAGACAACTTAATGGCTAGTTTCTACATCAGTCCTAAATATTTTCCTGCACCTTTTGTTCCTTGTGTCCAGTATGAGATGATCAGGCTAAAGTCAAAAGTTTTTTCAGAAGACTAAAGAGAGAAGGAACCAAACTTCTGAGAGAGACCTGATCCAGCCTCTTTCAGAGTACCATCAATGTTAGATCTAACAAGTGACACCATATTTGTTCAGGTCTAACAACTGAGTGGTGAGAAGAGATTAGTAACCCTGAGCTAACTCTACTTTAGAAGGCAACTGGCAGAACTGATCTGTTTGCCAGCTGTTCAAACACTAAGGAGAGGCAGGGCAGTCTAGCCCCTCTTGAAACCTCAGGGGTCAATCCACTAAATTCACCCCTTCTAATCTTGGGAAAACATCTTAGAAAAAAAATTTTTTTCACTGAAGCAATTTTCTTTGACATATTTAGCCATTTCCCAATAAAGAACATTCTTCCCCCTTCCTACACAATCTTTGAGATCATTTTGTCTACTCTAATTTTCCCCACTCAAGAACTTCTCCAATGCTTCCTCAGCATAAAGGTGATACTGAGCTCTCAAATCCTTAGGTACATGCAAGTTTGGAGTACCTAAGAAAAGACATTGAAGCATAGTAGACCCCTAGATTGGGAGTCAGGAAATTTGGGTTCTAGTCTAAGCTTCGATATGGTTTTCTGAAGCCAGTAACAACCTCTCTGAGCTTCAGTCAAGACCATAAGATAGTCTCATTTTTTTATCCTGGATCCCCAACATCTACCACAGCACCTGATATATAATAAGAACTTAAATGTTTGTTGAATTGAATAGAACTGTATTTTAGGGCAAGTCACTAATCTCTAGAGCTTTATCTTCCTCTTTCTAAAATGGGAAGGATAAGGCTTACATTGCTCACCTCAAAATGGAGCTCTGTTGAGGAAAACACTTTATCAACCTTAAAAACTGTTACAGAAATGTGAATTGTGTTATTACTGCATTCCCAGCCTGGAGAAACTTCAAGTGCAAGCCTAGTCTTGGTATCTATTGTCTGAGGACCACCCTGGACAGGTTCAGAGAGGCTTAGCATGAGGGTGTTGACCACCAGGTGGGAAAATTGGGGGAGGAGGGAGGTTAGGGAGAGATGGCAACTCAGGAAGTCCATTTTGTGTTGTGGATCCCTCTGAAAATCTGTAGAGAGTCAGAATATTTTTAAATTTTATTTTATTTTTCAGTTCCAAATTCTCTCCCTCCTTAACTCCCTCCACCCCTCCTCCCCCCATTCTGAAGGTAAGACAACATATCCATTATACATATGGAGTCATGTACTCCATTATACATCATGGAGTCATGATCAAAGCAGGAAAAAGCAAGTAAAATAAGAAGAAAAAAATATTTCCCTCTGCATTCTGAAGAGTGCATCTATCTGGTGTATTTTATATTTTATATAACAAGTCCTTTGGAATTATAGTAGGTCATTATATAGATCAGAGTTCCTAAGTCTTTCACAGTTGATTATATTTAAAAATATTTTGGGCTATGGTATAGATTGTTCTCATGATTCTGCTCACTTCACTTTGCATCAGTTGATAGGACTTTCAAGTTTTTCTGAAACCATCCCTTGTCATTTCTATAGCCTAGCAATATTTTATCCCATTCATGTGACATAACTTGTTCAGACATTCCCCAATTGATGGGCATCCTTCTAAGAATGTTTTAAATGCATAAAATACATAGCACAACAAACAAAACCAAGGGTTAATTAAAATAAAGGGAGGAAATTCTTTTCATATTCAAGTTCAAGGTTTCCCTACAATCTACTGCTCCCTTTGTAGATCCCAAATTAAGAACCTCTGTCCTAAAAAAAAAAAAAATAAAAAAAAAAGAACCTCTGTCCTTTCCTCTTCGGGGGAAGTTGAGTGCATTTTTGTGCTTAATTGACAAGATGTCTAGATCAAATAAAAACACCTGTTCTAAAGGTATGAAGAGTTCATGATCTATGTTGAGTGGAACGAAGGGCAGTCTCCACAGGGATGAAGTCATATATCCCTGAATTATGAAGACTTAAGCAAAGGAAACATTCTTCAACAGGTGCCAGAGGAAAAGAATTGAAGAGTTAGATTCTCCTCCTAGAATCAAGTTCCAATTGTCACTTGGGGGCGGGTGGGGAGAATGTAGGCAGTGAAATGATAAGACAGCAATTTGCTAAGAAATTCCACTAGTGACCAGCTGATGTCTTCTGTGACAAGAGGAAATCTTTCTCCTAACAGGTGTTCAGGCCTACAAAGGCAGTAAGCTTGCTCTAAAGCTGGCTTAGTCAAGGAGATGAACCAAATCATTTCCAATGGAGCAGTAATGAACTGAACCAGCTATGCCCAGAGAAAGAACTCTGGGTGATGACTAAAAACCATTACATTGAACTCCCAATCCCTATATTTATGCCCACCTGCATTTTTTATTTCCTTCACAAGCTAATTGTACAATATTTCAGAGTCTGATTCTTTTTGTACAGCAAAATAACGGTTTGGTCATGTATACTTATTGTGTATCTAATTTATATTTTAATATATTTAACATTTACTGGTCATCCTGCCATCTGGGGAGCGGGTGGGGGGTAAGAGGTGAAAAATTGGAATAAGAGGTTTGACAATTGTTAATGCTGTAAAGTTACCCATGCATATAACCTGTAAATAAAAGGCTATTAAATTAAAAAAATAATAATAATAATAAACAAGGTGAGGAGAAAAAATAAATAAATAAAGCTGGCTTAGTAATTATTCCACTTTTGTCTTAAAAGTAGGAACAAATTTGCCCCCTGCTAGGTTTGGAGGGGCGGAATGTGGCTCTTCCTTGGGTGAAGATGCCGTGCTAGGTAATTACGCCCCCAGTTATAAAGAATTAGCTCATTCTGCTGGAAGAGGGCAGCCACCCCCCCAAACCCCATCACTACTGAAATGGAGCCTCCCTACCTCAGCACAAAGCTCTTAGTATCATAAAGAAATGGACTCTCTAAAGCTTCCAAGGTTAGACCTGGCTGGTCCCTGGAGCTTTTCCGATGTGCTGGTACTTCTACCAATTTCCATGCTACTGTGGATGGAACTGTGAACTCATCCAGCCCTTCAACAGTGCAGGTCACAATCTTGACTGCCTTCTCATCCTGTGCCCCTCCAGCCATTCGTGTTTAATGACACTTATTTAGCACTTGGGTCATACATCTGCTAGTTTCTACTGTCACACATTTTGATAATATCTTCTCTGAGGCAAGTCACTATTAACAGCACATGCTGACCATGAGTTTTTCCATCGTTCCTTAGGACTCCAAATGGGTTTAGAAAAACTATTAACACAATTAACTATATCAATAACCAAATTAACAAAAAAATATGATTATCTCAATAGATGCAGAAAAAGCATTTGATAAAATCCAACATCCATTCCTATTAAAAACACTAGAGAGTATAGGAATAAATGGACTTTTCCCTAAAATAGTCAGTAGCATCTATTTAAAGCCATCAGCAAGCATCATATGTAATGGGGATAAACTGGAACCATTCCCAATAAGATCAGGAATGAAACAAGGTTGCCCATTATCACCATTACTATTCAATATTGTATTAGAAAAGTTAGCTTCAGCATTTAGAGAAGAAAAAGAGATTAAAGGACTCCAAATGGCACAGTGGATAGAGCACTGGAGCTGGAGTCAGGAAGATGGGTTCGTTTCCTGTTTGAGCTGATTTTTCTTGAGCAGCAAGATAATTGTATAAATATGTACGCATTAAAAAATGGGTTTAAATCCAACCTCAGTCACATACTAGTTGTGTGATCCTGGGCAAGTTATTTAACCATGTTCATCTCTATTTTTTTAATCTGTAAAATAGAGCTAATAGCAGGGGTTGATGTGAAGATCAAATGAGAAATGATTTGTAAAATTCTGAGTATACTGTCTGGTACATTACAGGCACTATATGTTTATTCCCTTCCCTTTTCCATCCCCCATTTTTTTTCCTGAAATTTGGGGGTTCCACAACAGTCACACAGGATTACAAGAACAGATTGGTGTTTAAAAAGATGAGGTTGGATGGCAGGGGATAGCTTAGGATCACCCAATGCAATAGGATTCAGAGTGGGGAAGGATTTCAGGGATCACTTTAGCCAATAAGGAAGAAATAACGAGGTTACCAGCAGAGGGAACGTCCCACTCTAGTTTTTAGTCTTCACAGACTTTTCTCTATGCCATGCTGCCCATTGACTGTCTCCACCCCCCCCCCCAAATTTGGAAACTGCAATGCATATGATATACATGATACCAAGGACACTTATGCTCACATCCAAGAGCAGAATATTTAGAAGACTCCCAGAAATGGCAGAATCCATAGCAGTCAAAACATATGGTAGAAGGGGAAAGGCTGCTCCCACTTGTTGCTATTTTATTTTCTCTGCGTGAAGCAGGGATCTTAAATACCAGCTAAGGAATAACAGCTATTGTTGCTTTCTGAAACCCTTTCTCCAGGGACACCTGGAAGGAGCCTGGGCACACAATACAATAGGCATTAGATAAGTAACACAGGATCTCTCTTCCATCCACCCCCATCCACCTGGGACACGCTGCTCTGGAGAAAGGACTTTCACACAATGAAAGCACTTAATAAATGGCTTTTGCTTCAGAATTGCTCTTCAAATTTGGCCTCGGGGCTAAGAGAAGAGAAAATGTACTTCCCTCCCTTCAAGGAGGAAATAGAGAGCTAGAGATATGGAATGTTGTGCGGACTGTCAACCCTGATTTGTTAGTTTTGCTGAACTACTTTCTTTTCTTTTTAAATCTTTAATCCTGTTTGGCTCCATTTTTTTAATCTGTAAAATGGAGCTAATAGCAGGGTTGATGTGAAGATGAAATGAGAAACCATTTGTAAAACTCTGAGCATAGTACCCTAGTACACTATAGGCATTATAGGTTTATCCCTTCCCTTCACCTTCCCCCATTTTCCTGAATTTCCTAAGATCCCCCTGAGATTTGGTGCTTCCACAAAGGGCAGTCACACAGGATCACAAGGAGAACAGGTGGTGTTAGAAAAAGGGGTTTGGATGGCAGGGGACAGCTTAGGATAGGTAGGTGGGTATGAGGAGGAAAGGAGAGGGAGAACAAGGGGAAAGGGATCTACTTGGAAATTAATGGATAAAAGAGCAAGTAGGGGCCACAGTGGATAGAGTGCTGACCTGAAGTTAGTTTAAAACAGACCTCAGGTGTACTAGCTGTGTGACCTTGGACAAGTCCCAGTTGCCTCAGTTTCCTCATCTGAAAAATGAGCTGGAGAAGGAAATGACAAACCACTCCAGTATTTTTGCCAAGCAAACCCCAGTGTTGGACATGACTGAACAAGAAAAATGGAACATAAAAACAAAAAATATCAATAAAAATAAAATATAAAAAACAACCACATGTTCCATAATCTCAGTGATACAAATTTGGGTTTTGCCCAGTTCAACCTGTTTATTCTTCTGATTTCTTGTCAGCAGCACTACTTTATCTCTCAATTCAAATTTTTGGGAATATCTTTTGATTCTCCCCTCTCCATCAGATCAGGAGTTGCTTTTTTTGTTTGTTTTTTATTTGGGGGGGAGGTAAAATGGTATGATGATGTCTTTAAATTCATGCATAAATTGGATATGAGGAAGAGTTGCACAAAGTCCTTGTCATTGTCAGCCTCATTCTCTCTTCCAGAGTCAACACTAACCAGTGGCAGGACAGTCAAGAAAACTGGTGTCCACTCAAAACATAGCAGACGTCCTTGGAGTCCAACCAAACTCTGAGCTCTCCCTTCCTGCCTCATATGCCTTCATGGTTGTTGGAATAAATTGTTCTCTCCACCCATTCCACCAGAGGAAGACTTCACATGCTTGGGGTAGGCACCCCCCTACAAATTTGAGACCCCTTAATTATCCTCAAGCTGGTTGAGCCCATCTTTCAAAATTACCAGGGTATGGCTAATGCTACAGCTTCTTGGAGCTACAGGTGAGAAATCAAGTGGACTCCAAAAGTAGAAAGCAGCCCTATAAAGGGTTCAGCAGTCCTCAGTCCAGAGGTACTAGTCTTCCCTAAAACCTCTGCAATTTTATCATTTTCACTATTCTCACTAATAATAAAATAAGATCCTCCAGTAATTCATCTATCATACTAGAATTCTCATAGTGCTCTTCTCTATAAAAACCAGATTAACCTATTCTCTGAAAGTTCCCTGCATTTTTCCACTCCTCTGTCTTTGCTCACTGTTTCAAATGTCTAGAATGTCCTTCTTCCTCCTATTGGACTAGTATATTTCTACACATTTAAAAAAAATTTTTTAAAGCTTTTTATTTTCAAAACATGTGCACAGATGATTTTTCAACATTGATCCTTGCATATCCTTGTGTTTCAGATTTTCCCCTCCTTCCCCCTACTCTCTCCCCTAGATGGCAAGCAATCCAATATGTTATGTTAAAATATGTTAAATCCAATATGTCTATACATTTTTAGGACTCAATTCCAATGACATTTTCTTCAAGCCTCCCCTGCTCTTCCACTGGCCATAGATATTGTATCTTTCTCTTTAAGTATCTGCAATTTCATGGGCGTCAATGCTATCTTTATCAAACTAAGACAATTCCCTTCCAGATTTGGGTTGCATGGCTGAAAGTCCTCCAGGGTTGGCAAGTCTCTGGTGGTATGCCTCAGACCAAAAAAAAAGTTCAAATCTATGTCTTTACTTGAAGATTTTCCTGCTTTGGTAAAGATCTCACAAGAACTTCAGCTCCAGGATCATCTCTGCACCACAATAGGGCAAAGGACTCAGCATCAAGGAGTGTGTTATTTCTATCAGATTGTGAGCTCCATGAGGGTAAGGATAACATTTTAACCAAATCTTGTATCTCTTCCAGTACTTATTGCACATTGTTTTACACAACAGGATCAAATAAGATTTTTGTAAGGCCAGCCAATATTGCTTTATAAGAGTCTAATTTCTAAAATGAGTCTGAATGCAAATCAAAGAATATTGTTTTCACTTTTGTTTCTTCATTCTCATGTGTTTTTCCCTTTTGCTCTTATTTTTCTTCTACAACAAAATGTGGAAATGTTTAATATAACTGTACATGTATAACATGAGAACAGACTCAAATTTATAAGAATACAAGTTATTCCTCAATTGATAAATGTCAAAGGATATGAACAGGTAACTTTCAGATGAAATTAAATCATTTCTAACAATATGAAAAAATGTTCTAAATCACTATTGATTAGATAAATACAAATTGAGACAACTCCAAAGTACTATCTCACACCTCTCAAATTGGCTAAGATGAAAGTAAAAGATAATGATAAATGTTGGAGGATATACATTGTTGGAGTTGCAAAATGATCCAACCACTGAAAAGCAATTTAGAACTGTGCCCATACCCATTTTGTGCATACTCTTTAATCCAGAACTCACTACTGGGTCTGTATCCCAAAGAGATAAAAAGGGAAAAGGACCTATGTGTGCAAAAATGTTTGTAGCAGCGTTTTTCATAGTGACAAGGAACTAAAAATTGAGTGGATGACCATTAGTTGGGGAATGGCTGAATAAGTTGTGGTATATGAAGGTAATATTATTGTTCAATAAGAAATGATGAGAAGGCCGATTTCAGAAAAGTCTGAAAATATCTACAAGAACTGATGCTAAGCGAAGTGAGCAGAACCAGAACATTGTACACAGTCACAAGATTATGTATGTGATGATCAACTGTGAAGGGCTTGATTCTTTTCAACAATGAGGTAATTCAAGGCAATTTCAAGACTTGGGATAGAAAATGCCAATCATACCCAGAAAGAGAACTATGAAGACTGAAAGCTGATCAAAACATAGTATTTTCACCTTTTTTTTGCTTGTTTGTATCTTTCTCATGGCTTTTTTTCCCCTCCCTTTGGTCTGATTTTTCTTGTACAACATGACAAATATGGAAATATGTTTAAAAGGATTCTATATATCAGATGTCTTGCTGTCTTGAGAAGGGAGGAGAGGTGAGGAAGGGAGAAAAAATTGCAAGGCAAAGTTTTACAAAAATTAATGTTGGAAACTATCTTTACATGTATTTGGAAAAATAAAATACTATTGAGGGAAAAAAGATTTGTAAAGCATTAGAACAGTGACTGACACATAGAAAATGCTTAATGCTTGTTCTCTTCCCTTACCCTTCTACACAAGATTTTCTAATTGAACTGACTTCTATTCTCTTCTTACAAAAGCAATGCATTTATACAAATCCAAAGAACGAACTATGGAGTCTGAATGCAAATAGAAGAATTTTGTTTTACTTTTGTTTTGTTTCTTCTTTCTCATGGTTTTCCCCTTTTATTTTTCTTTTACAATATAACAAATGCTTAAACATTTAATATAATTGTACATATATAACCTATATCATATTGCTTGCAGTCTTAGGGAGAAAAGAGGAGAGGAGAGAGGAAAGAAAGGGAAGGAGAAAAAAATGGAAATCAAAATCTTATAAAAGTGAATGTTGAAAACTGTCTTTACATGTAATTGAAAAAAATAAAATTCTATAAATGGGGGGGGAAGGGGGAAGAGATATGACAAAAAAAGATGTGACAATCTTGTCCTCTCAGTGGATGGCAGGATGATTGGAGGGGAATCTAATTTGGACAGAAATCTGACCTTTCCTCCCAACTCAACTAACAGCAGCAGCAGCAGCAGCAGGAGGAACGTGATCCATCCTGTCAAGTTCTTGATGTGTACCATACAAAGGTTCAAAACCCTCATCAAATTTAAACATTTCTCCAAATGTAGCAATGCCTTTCTCAACACTATAATTTACCCTCAAAGAATCAGGAGCAGCCACTCCCACATCCCTGGCAACCTCATTCTAGACATATGTACTAAAAGAAAGCCACCACCCCCTCCTCAGCAACGACCCCATGAGCTGACTAGCCATGCTGGGCAGTGGGATGGCAGGTCCTATTTCCCTAACTAGCCACACCACAGACAGCACTGGCCAGGAATGCTATCATTAGATGTTTGAGGGCAATTAACTAAATTTTAATGAGGAAAAACATGTATTTCAATGGAAAGCTTTCAGAGAAATTTCAGTCTTTGGGGTCCTAAGGTTCTTTGGGGCTTACAGTGAATGGCGAGCTGAAATCTGCATCAGGTTATAAGCTAAAAACTTAAGTCTACACATTTTTGTTTTGTCAAGCCTAATGGCAAGAGCCTCTCTATGGTTAATGTTTAAAGTAGAATGATGTCCATGCCTTACTTTTTTCACTGGTGCAAGAGCTCCAGAATATAACCCCTCCATGCCCTCACATTCTTGTAATGGGGAACAAATGGATACATGGCATTTCATTTAGAAAACATCTGACAGTTTTACTGGCAGCTAGTTGGGGCAGTTGAGACAGCTAGATGGCTCAGTGGAGTGTGAATCCTGGAAAAAGGAAGACCCGAGTTCAGATGCTGCCTAGGTGACCCTGGGAAAGTAACTTAGGCCCTTTCTGCCTCAGCTTCCTCACCTGTAAGACAGGGATAGCATCTGTTTTATAGCACCTATCTCCCAGGATGGTTGTGAATATCAAATAAAGTATTTGTAAAAGGCTTGGTATAATGCTTCAGACATAGTAGGCACTTAATGATTGTTCCCTTATCCTCCCCTTCTTAAGACTGCAATCCCAATGAGTCAATATGATCTAGCAGCTAAAACTAATGCAATCATGCAATATTAAGAGCCAAGACGTCCAGGTCTAGGAAAGAGCTATCACCATATCTGGAAATGCAGCATTTAGTATAGATATCATTTAGGAAAATTGGGAGGTCTAGGGAAGAGAGGGCCAACCAGTATGGTTTAGTTCAAAGTGGGGCTATTTAACCTGGAAAACTTGGGGTGGTAGAGTTCCAAGTATCTATCTAAAGGGCGTCCACATGGAAAAGAAATTGTTCTACTGGGCCCCATGGAACAGAAATATGAATAATGGGTAGTCCTAGCACAAGCATATTTAGGCCAAATGTAAGCAAAAACTCCCTGATAAAGTGGAATGAACTACTTCAGGAAGTCATTGGTTCCTCGTCTTCTAGGGCTCTTCAAACAAAAGCAGAATAACCATTTGGATCAAGTCTGAGACAGAGGACTGAACATCCACTTTGGAGAACACTAGGCTAGTCTGACTAGGATGTAGAGTTCAATTAGAAGGTCCGTCATCTCTCCCAATTCTGTGATCCTAGAGATTGCTCTTTCCCTCCCATTAATGAATGAGAAAGAGGAAGGTGCATTTGGGTCCACCTAACTTGCTAGAGCCTTCCTCTGGTTCTTTGAATGCTTTGTGAATAGAAATGGTGGCACTTAGGCCATATTCAAGTTGCCTACTTTTCTGGTCATACAAGTCCTGGATGACATCTTTCAGACTTCTCCTCGTACACAAATAAAAGCAACACTGGACTCCATCTTTCTGCAGAAGTAGTGCAATGCACTCATCGCTGCTCTGGCAGGAGGGGGCCTAGATGGGCCTATCTGACAATTCCATGTCATGGTTCTCATTAGGAACAAAAGACAAGCAACAACAGAAAGAGACAACTAAGGGTCACAGCACATAGTAGGAACACAGAAGCCCTGGGTTCACAAAGATCCTACCTGGACAAATCACTTAAGCTGACTGCCTTAGTTTCCTTATCTGTAAGATGGAGATAATAGTACCTACTTCCCAGGTTAGTAGTGAGGATCAAATGAGATATTTGTAAAGTGCTTATCAAACCTTACCAACAATGCAACGCTGCTTAAATGCAAGCTTTTGTTATTACTAAATTATTTCCATGGACCATGGGACCCTGATGAAGAAGCTACAAGCTGAGCCTTTTTCTCATGTGAGATATAATTGGACTAGATTACAAGAATTACCAAGATCTATTCTATGATTCTTTCACTGAGCTTACAAAAAGTCAACACTAAATGCACAAAAAACAAAACTTTGAAAATATAGATACCCAAGTCTGTACTACTTTAAGCCCTACCACCACCCTCAAAGCATGTTATATTAAAGAGTGTTCCTTGGTATTGTTTTTACTTCACAGAATATCATGTTAATCCTAAGGAAAAGCCTCCTCCTCCAATCCAAATCTGTTAAGTGCCAAAAGCTTTGGAAAAACAAGACTATTTAAATAGAAAAGCCATGTGACTCACATTCTCTGGCTATCCCCTCACTCATCTGATCTGCCTAAGTAAGGCAAGATCTCCCATTACGGTCAGCCTGTCATAAAAAAAACCCTACAGCTGAGCTTGGAATGGGATGCTTTTAAACTTAAGCCAAATGCTGCCCCTTCACCTTTCTGGAGGCAGAGTGCATTCAATTCAGAAAACAGACTCCTAAAAGCTGTCCTAAAACAGCTGCCAGGCCTGCTCTTTCAACTATATTTATTTTAACTTCTCTGTGGTCCCCAAGGCAGCTATATTCCATGTCTCATTCACTATTAATCTATTTCCAGGACCATCTTGTGAAGTAAATCAATGCACAAAATAACAGCTCAGTAAACTGAGTTTGATTCATTTTGTAGGTCAATTTACCTTTTGCTTTCTAAGTTATAGTCTAAACTAATTAAAGAATGAAAGTCCTACAAATATGGAAATGTTTAAATTATTATACATGTTTAACCTCTATCAGAATATTTGTCTTGAGAAGGAGGGAAAGAGAAAAAATTTGGAGCACCAAATGTTACAGAAATGAATGTTAAAAACTATTCTTTACATGTATTTGGAAAAATAAAATATTATCAAATTCAGGTCCTCCTAGCTTCAGGGCTAGTACTCTATTCACTGCACCATCTAATTGCCCCAATGAAATATGACTGAGAAAAAAACTATTAAAATTTTTAAAATAATAATCATGAAGCCCTACCCAGGAAAATGGAAAATACTTTCTAGACTTGTTCCTTAAAATTGACTCTGTGGCTTACAAGATTACATATGAGTGAGTAACTTTTCTTTAAACTATCAGAAAGGAATTCTGCCTCCACAAGTTAAACAAATATACCAAGGTCAGGACCAAGTCAAAGCAAAACCAACAGGACTGAGGCTGTCTTAAAATCATAAACACAAACCTCAAAAATACCATCCCACAACACAAAGATGTGTATGACCTCTATGCAAACATTTAGTGCAATTCTGACAACAGGTGACATTCCTAAGGCTAAAAAGGACCAGATTTGTCAAATGTTATTTGGAGAAGGTAGCTCAGTACAGAAAACCAGAGCTGGACTAAAATTCCAGGTTGTCACTTAGGAACCCTCAACTCTCTGAACCTCAGTTTCCTCACTTGTAAAATGAGGGGACTGGACTAGATAAAAAGGAAGGATGGTATGATGGAAGGAGCCCAATCCTGCATTTAATCTCTTACCTGGGCAAGTGACTGCCACCTATGGCTCTCAGTATCTTTACTTGTATAATTAAAGCTTTGGACCACAAGACCTCCAAGTTCTAAGTTCTAAATCCGTTTCTCTCTCATTCCTACATCTCCCCCATTAAACTAAGCTTCTTGAGAGCAGGGATTGCTTCATTCTTTGTATATTTTACTCTGTACTTATGTCACCAAGCACCTAACACAGTGCCTGGTGTTACAAAGTTAGCATTTAATATTTCTGTCAATTGAAGCATTCTGTGATTCTTTTGTGTACTGTCCAGAACTCTATAGACCTGGAACTCAGAAGATCAGAGTCTGAATCCTGGTTCTGATGCTTATTGTGACTGCAGGTCAAATCATTACATCTCTGAGATTCGGTTTCTTCATCCAAAAAAATAGAAATAAAACCTGCAATACCTACCTCCACTATTGTCATGAAATTCCAATGGCAACATACATAATAATGCACTTTGAAAATTCAATGGCACCACAAAAACAGAAGCCATTATTAAAAAAAGAAAACAGACAACAGACTCAAGTTATTAAAACAATTGTTCCAAGTTGTGTCCATATCAAGCAAAACACTGAGCCCTAAGATTAGATACTGCTTAAGGCTTCAGATTTGATTTTTACCATATTAACTGTTTTGAAAATCTATCTCCCTCCTTGAGAGATGGAAAAATCTACTATGCTATCAGATGAGGTCTGTGTGTTACTTGCTTTTGTTGAACCTTCTTGTAACCATTTTTTTGTGCTCACATCCCTTTTCCCAAATGATCATGAATACGTGTTTATAAGGGAAGGAACTTTTTATTTTGTCTCTGTATGTCTTACACAAAGTAGATGCTTAATAACAAATGGTTAGACAAGGGAAAGCTCAAAGTTATTTTTAAACACCAAAGTGACTATGTGGACCAGTGCAGTGCTTTATCTGCTGTGTGGGACACTTCCAGCTCCCCTCCAGGGCCAACAGACATACCAGACCCTGAAAGTATCTCTGAATAGTAATAAAGACATTAGTGTCCACTGCTAATACCTGATAGGGAATCAAGGTAAACAACACAACAGCTTGTATTTAAAGCTAAAGAGGGTAAAAACTTACTGATAACTTTCCTTCAATCTGCATTTCTAATCTGTTTTATACAGTTAAGGTTTCAAGGTAGTCCTTCCACAAGACAGCATGGAAGTTATAGGAATGTTCCAGGCAGAAGCCCTAGGGAATAGTTATACGTATAAAAGAAAAAAAGAAAATACTTTAAGAAGGGGATGCAACCACAGTCCAAAGATATTGATCAGGCATTATTCCAGAGTTAGTCAGAGGATGTAGGTGCAAAAGTCTGTAAACACTGGCAAGCAAAATTAAATTATTTAATGAGAAATGAAAAGCCATGTGACAATGGCATCTTGAAGGTACAGAAAAGGGGAGGGAAGGAGCTCATAAATTTTCTCTATCATGTCCTTTCTTTACTTGCCTTATTTTACTGAAATGCTCTTTACTTGAAATGCCCTGACTTTATTCACTTACAAAATACTGATAGGTATTCTGAGTTCAAAAACAAACAAACAAAAACATTTGAGTCTGTCAGTTGCAGAGTAACTAAAGCTAACATACACTTCCTTGTGGGCTGGTACTGCCTCATTTAAAAAGATCTAAGGTCTCTTCCAGACATCGGAAGTGGATCTCTACTTTGTAAGGTAAGAGGTCACTCTGCTGAAGACTGAGTGTTTCAGCCAGATAAGGGCTCTTGAGAAACAGGTGCCCTTGAGCCAAAAATGAATTATTAAAAATGCACCATTAACACACCACCTTACTATGACTAAAGGAAACAAAAAGCACCTCTTCAAAATAGATGAAGTCTACAGATGGGCACTTTCAAAAGATGATAAAGCTCTTTAAAAAAAAATTCTCATTCAAATAAAATTACTTGGAAATCTACAAAGCAAACAGAAAGGAACAAAAATTGTTATGAGTACTGATGAGGTGGGTGCTTGAAGGCAGCTCCTTCACAGGTGGGGGGATGAGACAACTGGCGGGCGCTGGAACTGATCGGCAAGGCCTTGGAATCGACGATGACTTCTCAAGTTCCTGTCTACCCACTGAGTCAGGCTGTACCTCAGTAGGGGCTTCTGTCTGAATCGGGGGTAGTTTCTGCCAGGAAGAAAAAGCAGAAAAAGACAAATGGTGAAAGTGCTCTGTTTGTATGGAGGTTTGCAAGGAGAGAAGAATAGCAGTCATCTTAGTGAGCTCATTAATTTAGGAAAATCTCTGAAAACAACATTTCAATCACTGATATTAAACATTACTTCCCTCTTCTTGCTATTGTTTTATACTTATAAATACAATAGCTCTTTTCTCTCCCCACAGAACCATTAGCACCTAAACATTATGGTGATAGGTGCTATAGAAACATTCGGATGCGCTTATTTGCTACATATAGTGGAAAACCAATATATAGACAGAAAAATCATAAGGACATTTATAGCAGTTATCTATTTCATTCCTCACATCAGCCCTAGCCCTCCAAAAGGACCTCACTGTCTTGACACAGTTGAAGGTTGCTTAGGACACAATAGTTAAAATTAGAATTTCCCAGAGAAAGTAAATCATCATGTGAGCATTACAATGCAGGTTTAAGGATTGGCCAATTCCACTGGACCGAAGCAGACTCTCCATGTTGCCCTTCTAAAAAAAAGAGAAAAAGTAGAAAGAACACTTTTGACTTAAAAGGCAGTGGACCTCGATCTACATTCCTTATCAGCCATCTGCTAACTATGACATCTTGAACAAGTCATAACAATAACATCTGAATTGGGGATGTTATAGGAAAGAGTTTTGAGAAAACCTTAAAATGTAATATAAATGTGAACCATTATGTAACATCAAGGAAAAATATTGGGCTTGGAATCAAGAAACTTGGATTCAAATAGTAATTATTGTTCAAACAAAATTAAGTTATAATTTGCTAGCATGTGACAATGGGCAAGTAGTTTTCTGAGTTTCTGTGTTTTCACCTATAAAATGTAGGAAAAATCCATATTACATTACTACTATTTCTCAGTGTTGCTGTAAGCAAAGTACTTGATACATGAGATAGTATTAAAGGAAGATGAACAATTATTATCTAAAAACACTAACCTCAGTAAAATATTTTAAAGATAATAAATAGCATCCAAACTCTTTACCTGGACTTACAGGATTTTAAAGCTGAAAAAGACTTTAGAGATCTAGTCTAAACATTCTCATTTTATGTACAGAGGTAGCAAGACCTAAAGAGATGAAACAGCTTGTCCATGGTCTCTTAGCTAGCAAGCAGCACAGCTGGCAATCAAACCCAGGACTCTTATTGTAAATCAATGTTGATTGTTGCTACAGCTTCTTCCTATTACAGCCAATCCATTCTTCTTAAAACTTTTCCCATTCATTCCTTTCAACTAGCACTACAACCACCTGACTATAAGCTCTCCTCGGATCCATCTTACAAACACATCAACACCAGATTCACAGTGACATTCAGATCATCAAAAAGAAACCTACCAAAAAAAAAATGCTATTAAGTGTGGGGAGGTGGAGGGTGGGGAAGAGAAAAAGAAACCTACCAATCCCAGCTGAAGAAACAGCTTTTGGGGCATTTTTTTCATATTTCTAAAAACTCGGGCAGATGGTGAGTACAAATATGAAGCAGAAAACAGTGTAGGTCAAGATCTTTAAAATTAAGTTTCATTCAAAATAATAAAACTCAGCAATAAAGCTATTAGGGGAGTGGTACATTCATGCTCCAAAAGCCCAGCAATCACCAACATAACGCATGAAGGGGGCATGCCTGTACAATTTTATGAGGAGCAAGAAGCAACCAGAATTGGTTGACTGAATGAATACGTCTTTATCTAGACACAATGGGGAGCCCAGAGAACCTGAAAAAAAAAAAATTCAAGTCTATTCAATTAATGATGGAGACTATCTGTAGTCCTGTCTCTTATCTTTCAACACTTTTGGAGCAAATTAATTAACCCTGAAAAGACATATTATTCTCTTCTTGCGTTAGGTCCCACTCTTCTCTTCAGTCAAATCACTTACTTACCTCATGGTGAGGTCTGAGGGGTGCTGCCACCGCTGGTGCTGCATGTGATATTCCACATTAGCAACTTGGTCCATCAAAGCATAGAACTCGCCTAAGGTACCTACAATGCACAAAAGTCAATATTTGGGGGCACCTATATGCGCTGGAGTCTAAGATCATCATCTGGATTGGTATTCAGAAAGCAGCTATGTGGGAACCAGGTATCGTATCCAAGGATAGTCAACTCATAGGCTTATCATAAGGCTTGCGTGGACAGAGGCAACCAAGGAAAGCAAAAGCCAAGAGGAGAGAAAGTGTTCAGCGGAGTTTGACAGTGATTTCCCAGAACAAAGAAACTTTCATAACGCACATTAGAATATCAACATGACCTTGGCATAATATGCATTAGATATTTCTCTGGGGTCTATGATAATGTCTTAAGAATCCTTCCAAACACACATCACCCTCTAGTTTTCAAGGGGGGGAGGGGAGGGGGTACGGCAGACAAGTTACATAATCAGTCAATATGTAAACTGAGTCCGCAGCATGACAAGGCCATTAAGCCAGCCAATACTAACTTGGGTTTCCTTGAGAGGACAAAGAGGTGTCTGCTGTCCCATAAGCCAGGACACAGCAGTCACACACAGTTTGGAAATGTCATGAAGGGTGTCCAGGAGGATCACCAGGATGGTCAAAGGCCTCCAGGTTGTAAGGGTTGGCTGAGAGAATGGGGATCTTTAGCCTGAAGAAAAGAAGACTCGGGAAACACAAAACAGCTACCTCCCTGTATTTAAAAAACTGTCATAGGGAAGAGAGCTCTGACTTGGTCTATGTGGCCTCAAGAGTGCAGATCTAGAAACGAGGAACAGAGAC
Source organism: Sarcophilus harrisii (assembly GCF_902635505.1). Lineage (NCBI taxonomy): Eukaryota > Metazoa > Chordata > Mammalia > Dasyuromorphia > Dasyuridae > Sarcophilus > Sarcophilus harrisii. The sequence goes on along the minus strand of NC_045428.1, from coordinate 547,150,085 downwards.
TGAAGAGAGACAAATGTAGACCTAATGCAAGGGGAAACCTCCCAAAAGTCTGCCTTGAACGTTTATACACTCCCTCACTGGAGCTCTATGAGAGCAAGTTGGATGATTTGTTGGGTACACTTGAAGGGAGGGCTTTTATTCAGGTACATGTTGGACTAGATGGACTGAGGTCCTTTCCAGTTCAGATTCTGTAATGAATCTGTTCTCCAGCATGTGGTTACAAATTGTGCCTTCCCAATTGTGCAGAAATAGCCCTTTCAGAAAAATATCAACTCTTCCAAGGTTTCACGTTGCAGTGATCCTGCCAAAACTTCACCAAGGGAGGTTTGGCAAAGTACATGCATCCTGGTGTCCAAGGTCTCAAAATGGAACCACTAACAGCTCCAAGACTCTCTCTGCAGTGCATGTCCCTTAGCCCACTCATCTCTCACCACCTGGTACTTCAGCCTTATTACCCCAGCAGCAGAGACTTAGGCTAAACTGAAAACTTCTCATGATGAAGTTTATTCATTTCAATATAGAGAAGGAAGAAAGAATGGCAGACTTATTTTAACACATTGGATTGTAAGATACTGAACCATCCAGAAGTTACCATTCAGCATATTCTACCTAACCTGGGATTCTCTGAAAACTTTCCTTTCTTTAAAAGTGATTCAGAAGTTTGGTAGCTAGAGTCTATACAAATAGATTAATGAGTTTACAGTCAAACAGAATAAATCCATAAATATGTATGACTACATCCAATCACTATCTAGCTAACTCTACCTGAAAGTTCAGGCCTTTGAAGGAGACAGATAACCCTCAAATAATAGAAGCAAATACAATTAAAACTGCTTATACAAGATCATGTATTGACTGTGTAAAAAATTGAACTTATTCATCCCCTACAACAATGCCTTTCTATTCTACTCATTACCACCTGTACAAAACAGGTTCACAAGACTCCTCTGACTTTTCCATCAGGTTTCCCCCTCCCCCCCAAGCCCTAGGAATTACTGGCTACTCTTATCATCCTGTTAAGATCTTATCAGTCTTGGCACTTTACTTCATCACTACCTTCTGCCTCTCTGACTGGAGACTGGAGGGTAGGGCCATGAATTCCAAACTTTCTTTAAGGAGAGAGTTCAGATTTTTCTCCTGACTATACTGCTTTGGAATTTCTTTGCCTTCTCTTCCAGCTCCTAAGTCTGGTACTTTTTCTTCCTCTCCTTTTCAGATATCTTTTGTGTTGTCTTCCCCCATTAGATTGTGAAATCACTGAGGGGAGGGACTCTTTTTTCGCATTTGTATACTTAGCACAGCGCCTGGAATGTAGCAGGTATGTAAAAAATGTTTACCGACTAATTACTAATTAATCAAATAATTCATGGAATCAAAAAGTCTGAGGAGCCTTGAGCAGCCATCTAGTCCAATCCATAAGTGAAGGAAATGCCTACTATGACATCTAGCAAGTGGTCACCCAGCATGTTTGAAAATGGGATATCCTATATATAATACCTTCTATCTTCTACCTCTTATGTGTTCAGAAAACAAACCCTGGAAAATGAGGCAATCCAATACCATCACAGGACCCTGTAAGAAGGCAACCTTGATTGAATGGAAGGAACTCTCTCATGAGAGAGAATTCTCAGTGACTCTTTTCTCCCTTCTGAATATTAACCCAACCCAACAGTACTTTATTAAAGTCTACTATGTCAGAGGGACAATGCTAGGCAACAGAGATAAAGAGATACAGCCAAACAAGAAATCACTCTCTCTCTTCTGGGGAGTTTACATTTTCCTGGACAAGAGATACACATATAAACAGCTATGTGTATACACGACATGATAAGAGGAAGATGGCACCCACAACCAGGGCACAAAATCATTTAGGTGATTTTAAGCCTAAGCAGATTCCTCTCCTGCTCCCCCTCCCAAGTTACTGGTCCTTCTTCCCTTTTACCTTGTATTATTTTGTATAGCCATCAGTTCCAGAAGAATGTAAGCACCTTGAGGAAGAGACACTGTCTTAGCTTAATGTGTTTTTTTGTGGCTGTTGAATTTAGCTAGGAGAAAGGGAAAGCTTGGAGATGGCTGTGACATCAGCTGTCACAAGCTGTCTCCAAGCATCAGAAGTATCATTAGGGAGAGGACTTAGGTTTGACTAGGACCACAGGGGGAAAGTGACAGGAAAGGAGATTCGGAGCTAATGCAAAGATGTCCTTCCTTAAAGCAGAATGAGTCACCTCACTTGAGGCTTGCAAGCCAAGGCTGGACAACCACTTGCCATACACTTGCAGATCATGAAAAGAATACAGGTAGGATTAGATGGCACTTTTTTGCTCTGAAAGTGTCATTTTATACAGATTTTATTATCATTATAACTTTCACATTGGGCTAGAAAATGACCAAATAAATTCTGGATAATATATAAGCCTATAACCTATAAGCCACCTCAAAAACAATTCAAACGTGTACTAAACATCTACATGCCAAATTCTATGAAAGGCCACAAGGATACAAAGATAAAATCAGACATAGTCCCTGACCTCAAAGACTTTGCAATCTAATAATATAGGAGACATTTATGAAAAAAAGATAATAAAAATCTGAGTGAGAAAAGTGCAAAAGAGAGGTCCAAGATGCCACAGCAGATTTAGGGAAAAGTGGTCCTCATACAACTAGGAACTGCAGGAAAGCTTTATGGATGAACTCATAACCAAGTTGGACCCTGAAAATTAAAGCAGGCAGATTATGAAGAGTAATGTAAATCCATGCCAAATACAGAGAAATGTAAGCAAAAACATAATGAGATCAGGAATAAGAGAATTCTATTCATCTTCAATAATTGAGGTAATGTGAGATAAGGCTTGAAAAGTAGGTTGAAAAGTGGTTTTTAAGTAGAAGAGTGATCAGAACTATATATTAGGAAAGTTATTTACTGGTGGTATGGATGAACTAGACAGGAGAGATGAAAACTGAAAGATTAATTAGTTTGAAGTAGGGTGGCAGCAGTGGAAATGGAAGAAGAAATGGATTCCAAAAGATTTTAAGTAATATATTTTAAATATAGTAAAACTATATTTTTGTGGTTATTAATCAAGGCAATTTTATGAAGCCAAGCTTAACCTAATATGGGGAAAGGATGAGAAAAAGGAAGGGAGAATAAAAGATAATTCAGATTTGGAATCTGAATGATTCCATATATGATAGCAATATCCACCAACAGAAAGTTAAGAAAAAGTTGTTTTTTTTTGTTTTTTTTTTTTAAGGAGAGGAAAAGGAATGACTTCAACAACATCTTGAGTTTGAGGCGCTAGCAGGACAAACAGGCAATAATGTCCAGCAGGTTAGTTGAAGATACAAGGCTGAAGTTTAGAGGAGAGACTGAGGCTGGATATAGTGATCTTTAAGTCAACCAAATAGAATAAATAATTGAAGGCATGAAATTAGTTAAAACTGCCAAGAGAGACTACAGAAATTGAAAAGAGCCAAGAAGAATTCTTCGGGGGAGGCTCACATTTAGAATGTGGGAAGAGCCTTTGAAAGAGACAGATGGAATTGTCAGAAGGATAGGAAAATTGTGAGAGTACAGTGTCACAAAACCATGGGAAGAAAAAGTAACAAAGGAGAATGGTCAATAATGACAAATGCTAGAAAAAGGTCAAGTAGAATAAACTAAGAAAGATACTATAATAAGGTCATTTTTTTTTAAGCTTTAGAAAAAACCAATACTGGTAATGATAAGAATTAAAGCCAGTTTGCAAAGAACTTCAGAATTAGTTGGGAGAGAGGCAATTATTCTTTTTAGATGTTACATAATGAATTATAGGACAGATATGACAATAACTACCTTCAAGGGAAGATTTTGCTTAAGTATTGATCAAAACTAGAATCAGGTAGGTTACAGTAAAACAGGTCATCAAATAGGAAATTTTTTTGAGCATTAGCCAAAGATGATAAAAAAAGATACTATGATTTTGGCCCCAAAGAGGCCACTACTACCCTAAGACAAGTAAAAAAAAAAGAAAGGGCTAGATTGTACGTACCAAAAATAATCTCTGGCAGTTTTTGTGATAGTAAAAAACTGGAAACAAAGTTGATGCCCACTGACTGGGAAATAGCTAAACATACTGTAGTACATGCATGTAACAGAATATTATGTACTATGCTATAAGATGTTATAAATATGAAAAAATAAAAGAAATGTGGGAAAACATATAAGATGAAGTAGGGTGAAGTAAACAAAATAATAATAGCCACAATAAATAAAACTGAAGTCTGTGTAATCTTAATAACCAAGCTTAACCCCAAAGAAGAGCTGAGAAGATGGGATCTCCCATCTTTCACTACACAGGTGGAGTGTGCATGAAATAAAAAATCATTTGGGGTCAATATACTGGGTTTTACTGAAATGCTTCTTCCCCCTTAATCTTTTTAAACTTTTACTACAAAGAAAGGCTCACTTAAGGGAGAAAGAAGGGACATAATATTTGGAAATAAATGATGTAAAAACAAAATATATTTCCAAAATATATATATATATATATATATATATATATATATATATATATATTCATAGTATTCTGAAAACTGAATAACAAGAATATATTAAGTTTCAATCTTCTGGTTCAATATCTACTAGTAAGTCTCACTGTGAGGGGAGGGAGGGGAGAAGGGAAGGAGAGATCTATTCAGAAACAGAAGTGATCTAAACTATATCATTTTTAAATCTTTCACTCCCTACTACCTCCTTAACAAAAGTCTAAGCTCTTTTGCCTGGTACTCAATCTCTTATTTCTCCTTCTCCTTACTTTACTGTTCCAATTAAGTTCTCCTCAACACACCACACGAATTTGTCTTTGTATCATTTACATGGAATGTAGGGATAATGGGTTCTTAGCGAGCAATGCAATGAACTCATTGAAAATCAGTAAAACTATTATTCATGTGGTATCTTATTAATCAAGGCAATTTTATGAAGCCAAGCTTAACCAAAAAAAACTATCACCTAACTTCAGTAGGTATTCTCCCTCACAGTGCAAACCAGAGCCCACTCATACCTTCACATTCAATGCAATTCTTGTCCATGTTCTCCAGAGAAGATCAACCGCACTTGAGGCCTTCCCTCTGAGTCTACAGGTATTCCACGGATATCAGTGCAACACTTGGGCTGTCCATCTGTTTCTCTCGCTCTTGTTATACAAGGAGTCAACATATATACTGGATCACATCCCTCACACCAATTATATGAAGTCATCCCTGGTAAGAGGCTACAGCCTTCTTATTCCCACCACATATCTCTGGGTCAAACACAATTCTGATTCTTCAGATTCGGTGATATTCCATGATTCCCCAGTCACAAAATATTACTGAAAGACTACTGCTATTAAAAAGGATAGATTTGTGGTTCAAAGAACATCCTGGGATTGTGAAAAGTACTACACAATTTCTCAAATGTGAACCAGCCAGCTCTTTTCAGCCTATTTAAGTTTGGGCCCAATCCCTGTCATCTACAGTGCCCATCCAGGACATAGGTACAAATGGACTATCTCAAAAAGAACCCAATAATTCAAAAGTAAATGACAGTCTGGCAATAAACAATCCATTTGGTTTCTCCAGTAGAGATTGTTGGCCCATCTTGAGTGGGCTGTGGATTTCACTGAGAATGTCTGGTGGTTTGATGTAATCAACAATCACCCATAAACCTGTTCAACCTCACCATCTGAATGAAACGCCAAATCCAAAAAATAGTCATTACTAGCTCAATAGTTAATTTCTCAATGGAATGCAGAAAGATCTATCTTTTGCCCTATGTTATTTGACACTTTAAACAATGACTTGAACATATAGATGGCAAATTTGTCACACATGCAGTTGAAATAACATTGGGAAATAGTGCTAAGATGGATGACAAACTAAGCATTCAAAAAGATCTTGACAAGTGAGAAAGATAGGCATAATAAGATGAAATTTCATAAAGAAATGTAAGTCTTGCACTTGGGTTTTTAAAAAAAATCCTTTTCAACTTGTATGAACTAAAGCAGAGGAAAATAAGCAGGAGAACCATCTAGACAGTGACCACCAAAAAAACAAGGAAAACAACCTCGTAAGAGATACCACTAGAACAAAGGCAGCATACCTCTGTCTTCTCAAGGAAGAGGTGATAATCTATCACCTCTTTTTGCAGCTATAATCTATCACCTCTTCCTTGAGGTATAGATTATAGCTGCAAAAAGAGGTAGATACTACTGGGCATGATCTAGTGTAGGCCTAGCTTAGCTGGGAATCAATACTGATGTATGGAAGAAAAGCATTAATAAAAACATTTGTTTAAAAAACCATCAACCTCACTAATACAACAGGGAAGAGACATGGTTTGACAAGTTTATCTGGGAGAGGAGGGAAATAAAGGCTTTTAGTAGAGTGCTGCAGTATTGCAGCAGGCCCAACAAAACATTAACTACTGCAAGAAATTCCAGAGTGTACAGCCTCTGTAGTCCATATCACTTTCCAAAACACAGCTAAAAGAATATGTCCACTATTAAAGAATTTTAAAACTGAAAATGCCATCCTAGCAAGCAAGCTGACATTGTTTGCTAGAAACAAATCAAGTGAGAGGAAAACTAAAAGTTCTATATTCTTAACCAATGGATACATTTCAAGGCCAGTTCCCCACGGAAAATCTTGTCAGAAAAACAAAAAATGAGAAAAAAAACAAACAAACAAAAAAACAAAAAAACAAAACCTCCTTAGGACACTTCACTTCTCAGATTGCCCAGACAATTTATTTACAGTTTCATTCCTTTGCCTTATACCCTTAAATTCCTGGAAAGATATGTTCCTAAAATTGTGATAACACTAGGATTCAGGCCAAGTCAAAGATTTTTTTATGACACTTTAGGTTTACATCCTAAAGAGAGATTAGAAGAATGAGTCTTCTGATCCTGAGCTTACTGCCCTAAAAATCCCAAGAGAATTAGAAAATTGAAACATTTCTAGTATGTATCAGGGATGGGATTTTTTTTTTTTTTTTTTTTTTGGGTACAAAAAAGAAAATACTTGTAAGCCACCTTAGGGGGACCTACTATCTTCCTTCCTTCTCACTAGCTTGGAAGTGCTAACACCTGAAGATGAAGATAACTTAAGTGCATAGCTTAAGTGATAACTTCTCCCAACTTGCTAATTTGAAACTGCAGGCCTCTGTACCACCCAGAAAGCTGACAACTACCTGATCATACATGATTGACATGAGCTATAAAAGACAGTTTGCCATCTTTTCATTTTCACCCAGGATATCCTTGAAACAGGTATAGATCATCAGCAAGATTTTTTGGTGGCAATCAGGGCTAAGTAACTTGCTCAGTCACAGATAAATGTCTCAGTCCAGATTTGACCCCGGGTCCTCCTTACTCCAAGGGTAGTGCTCAATCCACCATGTCACTTAGCTGGCCCCCTCAAAGATTTTAAAAAGCTAAATAGGCACAGGGCTTGGCAGTTGCTGATGTGCCCTTGATATGCTTTTCACAGTAAAATACTACATATGATTATTCCCCCTCCCATGATTTAATATTTTTTCCTTTTTCGATACCTTTGAAATCTTCCATCAATGCTTCTACAACCACATCACCTTCTACAAGGCTCTCTTCTTTGTGTCTTTGGCTTAGTGAGAGCCACTCTTCCTGACTTAAATACCATTTCCAATTCCTCATATCAGATACTGAAGTTGAAATGTTGGGGGTTAGGATGGGGGTGGTGCCCTCAATAGTCATCAACGATAAGACATTTCAATTTTCTTTTCTTTTTTTTTTTTTTTTTTTTTTTGCTGAGGCAATTGAGGTTGAATGACTTGCCCAGGGTCACACAGCTAGGAAGTGTTAAGTGTCTGAGGCCAGATTTGAATTCAGGTCTTCCTGACTTCAGGGCTAGTGCTCTAACCACTGCACCACCTAGCTGCCCCAAGATATTTCAGTTTTCAAAAACGATTCCATTTCATTCCCAATGTTCTTGGGATCATATAATCTACTTGGGTTTCATGCCAAGCCTCCCACATATTTGTCTTCTCCACACCACTTCACTATTGTGAAAGATTCTATTGTTCATCATCATCCATTGTTCTTCAGTTTCATGTTTTACAAGTGAATCTGTATTCTAAACAGGTATTATCCTGGTACTATGACTCTTCATCTGGCACAAAGAGCAAGTCTACACTGGCTGGGTATTTCCTGAACCATTTTGATATCCTCAGTGTGAAAAGTGCCTTCAGTTAAACTTCTGTAAAAAATGATGAAAATCGAAGTCAATGTTTTTACTTTTATCCATTTCTCATCTTTCAACATCAATACAGCCCATGAAGAGCCCAGATTAGCATTGGTAAGATTACATAATTATCTTTCCTATCTTCATGCTTTTTTCTAGTTTGTTGTTGATTTTGATTTTTGGTCCAACTAAACAACAATCTGAATGTAACCAACTGACTCAAAAATAACTGTCATCAGGAACCAAATACTTTCTGTTAACATACAGTGAACTTAAATTTTTGTGATGGCCATATGCAGTGGCTTCCCAGTATCTTCTTTAAGCAATCTTCCCCCCCCCCCCCCAATATCTTCTTGATATTCAGACATAAATCTTCTCAAGAATATAAGTTCTGGGTTATTTCTTTTCCTGAATCACATTTCCCAATATATTTTTGAACCATCTTCTTCTTGCATTTAAGTTTTACATTGAAGCCATTGAATATTTAGGTATAGATTAATGATATAAAAATATTTGACAAGTTCTTCACAGAATTTCTTTACTTCTTCATCCTCTACAACAGATAGTATATAAGCTGTAATTATCTTCATAGTAGTTTTTTTTTTGGTTTATGTTCATCAAAGCACTGTAAGGTCAGATGGTCAAGTGTTCCATGAAATGATGTTTCTTGTTGTCTTTGCATAAACTATGAAACTGACACTACAAACTCCTATGTGTCAGAACATTGTTTACTATCAAAAAGCCTTATGGTTCAGTTAAATACAAAAAAAATCATAAGTAGAGTAACTGCTAAGTGAATTACTTGGCTATAGTAATACAAATATATGAGGATGATAGCTAGCCAAAAATGATCTCTCACTCCTCTGATTTCCACAGCTCTAATCTGCCCTTACTAATTCCAGCACCATCTAAATAATAAAGCAATCTTATATTTCTTTCATACATTTCACATACCATATATCTCTATGTTCTCTATGAACTAGACTATAAGGGCTTATCTACAACTTCGAGTACAAAGTGGTATACACAGATTCCCAAATATATGACTTACAAACAGCTAACAATTAAATCTCTTTATTACATATTTTCTTCTCCTCCCTGAAAAAGCTTGCTTTTCATCCTCCAAACTAGTACAACAAAAGGACTTCAATAACACATTAAACATTCAATATTTTGTATTCATAGTATGAGAGAAATGAGGAAAAGATGAGAGATTACTTAACAACCAACATTTTTCCCAAGTGTTGTTAATGCTACATTCATAAACCAGAAAGCTCTGCCCATGGATATATAGTTGTTGGTAGAGAATGATGGGCAGCTCAACTATCCCCCTTCAGCTCTAAACTCTTTCACTATAATAGCTGCAAAGCTGATGGAAAAAGAATGTGGCACACACTCAGATGACCAATGAGTTGACTAGCTTCACTTAAACTGTACTTTTCTTTCTACTGGGGTGAAAGAGGGAATTCTTAGGAAGTAATGAGGTTAAAAAAGGAACATCAATAAAATTGAATTTAAAATGAAAATTACAGTTTCCACTTTAGGACAATGTATCTGACCATCAGCTATTTAACATATGGTCCTTCAGTTTAGCCCTAACAGGGCCCCTATCACCCATCACTTTTAGAAATTTCTATTAGAAAAATGACCACTATTGAAACACCACCTCTTCTGGTCCAGAGGCTGAATCTAGCCCAGTGAGCTTGCAATATCTTCTAATGAATAAGAGTGGGAAGAGCTCAACTTAAAGGACCTGGAAAATTATTCATAGCTTTTTGCCTAATTATACGCTGAGGTAGAAAGATCTTAAAGAGGAGCTAAGCCCAAATGTATATGAAAGAGGAGTTTTCCCAACCAACACTTCCCCCAAGCCTTTGTTTGACAAGCTCCGGTAATGCAGAGCCTCTTCCTTGTCCAGGTAGCTCTCTTCAGAACAACAATAAATGTTAAGAGGTTTGTCCTCGAATTAAGTCAAAGCCTGTCCTTTCCCCACTGCTCCTGGTTCTTCCAAGAGCTTTATTTAACTTTGGTGCCAACAAGGTAGATGGCTTTCGCAATGCAGACAAACCAGAAAAGGAAAATAAATTCTTTAAGTGCCATGAAGCCCATGGAATAATACAACCTCTAATCATCTATTTCTAGCAGGAACTTTGTCCACAAAATCATACGGATACAGCACAATGCTTAAGAGGCCATGGAGAGAGGACCACATGCCTGGGCTCTAATCTTAGCTCTGACATTTACTAACCATCTGATGTTAAGTCAATCCATTTCCTTCTCTAAGCTTGTTTTCCTCATCTGTAAAATGTGGTTAGCATCACCTGCCTTGTTTATCTCACAGAGTTGCTGTTAGGATCAAATGAGATAATATAAGTAAAAGTTACTCTGGAAACTATAAAGTGTTATACAACTATTACATAACAATTCTCATTAACATCAATTTTATTGAATGATAGGTCTGCATTGGTTAATAACCACAAGAGAGACAATCTCCATTTACTGGCACTGAAAGCATTATCTTGACTCCAATGCTGGTCAACAAAGCTACTTTCAAAACAATCTTAAGTGAAGTATTCTTTTATTTAAGGTTCTAGGCTGTGAATAAGGATATAGTTAAGACACACTAATAAGCTTCAGCAACTTAAAACTAATAAGCCTGAGCCACACTGGACTGAATAAAAATGACCCAGCACCTTCCCCATCCCATTCCTGTTTACCTTGGTTAGATTCCAGAGGGTGTTTTAAGTGAGCAATGACATTCTTAAGGTAAATCTGCTTCTTCTGTTCCAGCTCAGTTTGCGAAAATGTCTGAATCTTACTCCTTAAAACAAAGTATATTAAGAAAAATAAATAGTTTATCAGTATTGACAGAAGTAGTCAATACAACTAGCAATATTCTCTTTAGGATCCAGTGACAGAAGATAGTATTGATTTTAACAGCATGCTATACATTTCTTGAGGTCAGAGTTTAAAATAAAGCAGATGCACTTAAACAATTTGGTCTCTTCACTACTAACAAAAGAGAGGAAGAATATTCAAGTTCCATTGGAAAAGAAGGGACAGCTAGGTGGTGCAGTGGACAGAACACCAGTCCTGAAGTCAGGAGGACCCGAGTTCAAATCACTTCCTAACTGTGTAATCCTGGGCAAGTCACTTAACCCCAATTGCCTCAGCCAAAAAAAAAAAAAACAATAATAAAATAAGGAAAAGTACCCAAATTTCCTGGGTATATGAATGATTGAGCTATAACAAAAAACATCTCTTTATGCATATAAAGTGACAGGTTATCAACCAACTTTTAAACTAGATAAGGCAGAACAATATAATCTTTGCTAACCTCCTCTTCCTGAACAAAAAACAAACCAAGAAACTTTTACCTCTTCCCTAAAAAATGTTCAAATTCTCAAAAGTGATTGCTTGGCACATGATCTTGCTATACTGATAGAACCAAATCGAAAGCTTACATCAACTATGAAAAGGTTAACACGCAAATTGTTTTCAGCCTTTACAATTAGAAATCAAGTTAGTTTATTCCAAAACCTCCTTTCTTTATTGAAATTAACTGTGCTGCTACTGCCATCTCCTGGAAAAGGAGGACATGGATTAGAAAAGGCTCCTACATCTTTACAGATGGGTTTTACAGATAAAAGGCACCTTAAAGATTATCCAATCCAACTGTTATTGTTTGTTCTTGGTTCTCAAAGAGGATCATGACATCAGGAAGCTGATACTATGACATACAAGTGAGGGTGGGCTTTGCAAATCCACCAGCCTCACTTTGTCCTCCAGAGTCATCTGGGTTCAGTGGAAAGATATAGATCATGACATCTGGAGAGGGTCCTAGATGCAAGGGGAGATCTTGGTCTTTTTAATCTAAGGTCTTTAAATAGAAAACTTGAGGCAAAGAATGGTCTCTTTTGCCTTGTCACAAAAAAAAAAAAAAAAAAAAAAAAAAACTAAAAAAAAATCTAATCTGGGAGGGGAAGACCCTCAAGAGTTTCATGTCAAAAATGAAACTGTTATTTACATTCACTCTTAGTCAATCAAGGCCCAAACAATGACCAACTAGGCGTGGCCTATAACCTACAGTTGGTCAGTCAATGAAAGCCCAGAGTGATTGGGATTTAAAGTGTGTTCTTTAAGAAAGAAATCTAACCAATAAACCCTAAGGTATCTTATTTTATATATATATATATATATATATATATATATATATATATTCCTTTGGGCCAAACTACAGGTAAGAGTATTGGGGGGGAGGGGGCAAGAAGGGAGGGAGGAAGGAGAGAGAAAGAAAGAAGAAAGAAAAGAAGGAAGGAAGGAGGGAGAGAGGAAAGAAGAAAAGCAAGGAAGGAGAGGGAAAGGGAAGGAAGGAGAGAGGGGGAACAAACGAAGAAGGGAAGAGAAAGGGAGGAAGGAGGAAAGGCTAAAAATGAGGAAGGGAGAGAAAAAACTGTGTTGCCCAGCTGATCAGTTCATTCATAGGATGAATTGCCCCAAAACATCATCCAGTTCTAAAAGAGTTAGACTAGTCTCTGTACACTTATTTCTTCATGAGGAGAATTAATTTTTTTTGGTACATCCCACCCTCCCAATGTGGCTATCTTTTTTTTTTTTTATTTCCTCTGTTACTATTTAAGCCTTTTACTGTGACCAGATTTCCCCTTAAACTGTAAAAGGAATGAGAAACAGTAGAAACTAGGGTGGAGCAGAGGTGCCAGGAATAGAAGGGGGGGGTGGGGGCCCTAGGCATCACAAACAATGGATTTGACTTTGTTACATTACCTTGCTCTGGCCTGTAGAAGTGGAATGACTTTGCCTAATCTTCTCTCATATCCTTCCTTCTGCTCAGAATCCATGTCTAGTCTGACCAGCTTTCATTAAAATAAAAACACAAAAAGGAAGAAAATGTCAAAATAGATCTTAGGAAAAGCAAAATTAAATGATAGCAATGACAATAAAAGCCTTTTGGTGATGATGTCCTAGATACTGGCAAGAACCAAAGAGGCATTATTATTGATCTATGTCCATGAAGATTTGTAATTCAAATTACAAACAGGCCAAATGTGGAGAACAAGACAAGCTAAAAGTCCAAAGGGAAACATAAGGATAAATTTTCCTAACATGCAAAGAAATCCAGGACCATGCTTACTTTGGTTGAATGAACAGATGCGTCACCTAATTTGTGTCCACCATTGCCTGAAGACAAGGCCACTTCTTGTCTCTGAGACTGTTCCAAGGTCGGAGAAGCCAGGGGCACAGACTCCTCACAACTAGGCCCACTTGCTCTAGGAGCCCCCTGAGAAGGGCCAGCTTTATGAGGCTGGGGCCCTTCCCAGACAGAACAAGTAGAGCTGATTTCTTTAGTGCAAAGTTTGCCATCATTCTGGCCATGATCTTCTTTACTCACATCTTCCTTCAAGGAGGAGATTCCCAAATAGTATGCATTACTGGATCCATCTTTGGAAGAAAACTCAGTCTTCTTTGGACCAAGCATATCATCACAAACCGTTGAATTAAAAGGTGGGACAACAGTTATTTTCAAGAGACTTTTTTCTGGCACAAAGTGTCTGCTAGAGGGTGCGTGACTAGCTGGGGTACTTATCTGAGGTAGTTTATGGATGCTAGCTGGCCCAGCTCTGGGTCCCAAGCTGCAGAGTACATTTATATCTTGGGGAGAGTCAAACGAAGCACAACTACAGCTTCCCAACTTCTCAGGGTCACCACCTGTATCTTTTCGTAATCCTCCCAGAGACTGTTCATTTAATGAGTCATCATCCTTCAAGAGCTCCTGAATCTCTTCTTCTGTATAACTGAAGTGACCATCATCCTCTTCTCCCTCAGAGAGCTCCAGTAAGGAGTCATCTAGTCCATCTTCATCCAGTCCAAACCTACCCCAGGATGAGATAGGAACATTGTCTTTAGGTAGGAGAGAGGTAATTTTAGTCTGCTCAGACCTTGAGCCATTGAAACCACCAGAGGACTCTAGAGAGCAGGTCATATCTGGGGAAGCAAAAGGCAGTATTTTAGCCAAACACTGAAACTCTATTATGCCAATTCAAACACTATTTATGCAGAAACAACATCTTTTCTGAAATGTCTAAAATCTTTTTACTCTGGGGATTTTATCATTAAATATAACTAAATCATGCACTAAGTTAAGAACAGAAGAACATAAAGGACTGTCTTCCATACTGTGTGGAACTGCTGAAGCAATCAACAATCTCTCTGCCTCTGCCACGAGATCAATTGGAAGTAGGTTTCAGCTCCTGCTGGATGTTCCTTTCAGGAGATGTCAAAATGACTGACTCCCACCTTCCTGCAGACACAAAGAAAATTAAAGGATCTTCTCTTAACTTTCACCTCAGTTAATTATATTAGGCAACAATGCTGTACTTATTCATTTTGATCTTGATAGAGAACATCAAAAAGTTGGATTGGGGAGAAGGGGGTCAAGAAAACAAGAAAGGCCTTTAAGGAAAGAGTTATATAACAAGGCTCTATTCATTATAACTGCTTTATCGGAAATGTTTTACTGATCTTTAAAAAATTCTTATCACTGTCCTAAGGAAACTCTTACCCTCCCCAACAGAACCCTTTTTTTCCAAACAAAGAAGATAAACAAAAGAAAGTGAGCCACTAACTTAATTTCATTGCTTCTTATGGAGCTACAGTGGGAAAGCAAAAGTGAAAAGAAAAACAGCCTGCAGATGAAGAGATCCTAGTTCAAGTCCTTTGAATATTAATGCAAATGAAAGCTTTGAAAAAGAGGAAGAACAAACAGTAGAGAAATATTAAGTCAGTCAATCAGAAGTAGCATCACTAGTCCTTGGCAAAAATAATCAGGGCACCAACTTACCCCTCTTCCCCAGTACTCTTTCCTTAGCCTCAACTTTGAGAATAACTTTAAATGTTTTCCCAAAGTTCATAAAAATCCAACTGGAAAAAAATTATTTAAAGTATGTTGGTACAGGATGATTTCAGAAAGGCCTGGAGAAACTTACACGAACTGATGCTGAGTGAAACGAGAAGGGCCAGGAGATCATTATATACTTCAACAATACTATATGATGATCAATTCTGATGGACCTGGCCATCTTCAGCAATGAGATGAACCAAATCAGTTCCAATGGAGCTGTAATGAACTGAACCAGTTACACCCAGTGAAAGAACTCTGGGAGATGACTATGAACCATTACATAGAATTCCCAATCCCTCTATTTTTGCCTGCCTGCATTTTGGATTTCCTTCACAGGCTAATTGTACAATATTTCAAAGTCCGATTCTTTTTGTACAGCAAAATAACGGTTTGGTCACGTATACTTATTGTGTATCTAATTTATATTTTAATATATTTAACATCTATTGGTCATCCTGCCATCTAGGGAAAAATTGGAACAAAAGGTTTGGCAGTTGTCAATGCTGTAAAGTTACCCATACATATAACTTGTAAATAAAAAGCTATTTAAAAAATAATAATGATATAAAGTATGTTGGTAAACAAATTTCATAACAGAGATAATAACAGGAATCATATCTTTCACTACCACTGCAATTCAATTCCTATATTTCAAAAAGATAGAATGACATATCTACTATCTTCCTGCTTCAGCAAGAATTACTAAGAAAATCTCTGTATCAAAGAAAACAGCATTTTCTTACAGAAAACTTTCAAGAGGCCTTCTAGCACAACCTAAGAATTCTATCCTGAGTTCTAAAATCCCTTCTCTCCTTTGCCCACTTTCAACAGGCTTAGAAAACTATAAGAAAGAAAGAAAAAGAATACTTTTTCCTTTACCTGTTTGGGGAACAATTTGCTATTGTTGCTAAAAGCATTTATTAAGCATTTATTTGCTTAGGCATCGAGAACACAAGCATGAGAGTGTGAGAATCCCTGTGCTTGTATGTCACAGGGAGGAAGAGGGAAGGCACCCAGGACCTAAATGACACTCTTCTTTCCAATAGCAATATTTTCAAAGGAAAAGCGGACAGTGGACAAGTTTTGCCAATAGATAATCAGGCTCCTGCTTTATGTTCCTTTCAGGAGATGTCAAAAAGTTGATATATAACTCCACTCTGTAAGCTGTAGTCATCAATCAAGAGAAGTGATATAGTAAAAGACTTATGTCCCTATCCTATTTCTATTATTTGACAGTCACAACCCTAAGTAAACTCTATCCATTTAGAGCTTATGAAATAGGAAAACCATCCTTCACAATTCACCAGATTATTGTTGGAATCAAATAAAATAATGAAAGCACCTGTGATGTGCTATATAAATGCAAGCTACTACATTCAATCAAAAAAGTTCACAAATAAAAGTAAAGGGATGAAGTGTGAAGATAATTGCAGTACATCACTTTGCCTTTTTCTATAGTCCAGAAGCAGGGATACTATAAACATAATTGTTTTTAATACTAAGTAAATAGCCTTCTTCTAAAAATGAAGAAAGTCTCATTTACAAATCTCAGGAGGAGAAAGGAATCCTCCCATTCCCAGAATCCTTCCTTTCAGTTTACTCTGCTTCCAATCACTTCTGTGACCCTATTCTGTCCTTTCCCTTGCCACCTGTCCGCCCCCATCTTAACACTTCAATTTACCACCCCCTCTCTGTTCCACAGCCTCCCAAATGGAATCTCAGAAACAGGTTCCTTTTCTATTTTTATCCCACTTCAGAAAACCCACTGCTTTACAGTACAAAGATGGTTTTTATCCAAAGAACCAAAACAACGTAGCACCTGACACAACCAAATCTTCTTTATTCTAAGGGCTATCAGCCTGTTGGCAAAAGCTAGGCCATTGAATAGATAGCAGTGGTCAAGGGAAAAGCAAAAACAAAGGCAACAGAATATCCTTCTCCCATATTGTGACTTTCAAATTGGTCTACATAGGATTACAGGACAGATTTCTAGCCTCTTCTGCTTAATAATGCATTTTTGTTGATCAATCCCATCTTTACCAAAATCAAACAAAAGAACTGTCCTTAAAGTGTAACTTGGTCAATTCTGCTGAACTTTTTTGTTGTTACAAAGAAAGGCTCCATGAGGGAGGAGACATCACAGTTAGAACTAGAAGGGACCTTAGGGGTTATTTATCTAATTTCATTTTACAGATGAAATTTACATGGTGAGTACCAGATGTTAAAAAAAAAAAAAAAGCAAAACAAATTATTAAAACTTTTAAAAGAAATCAATGCTTCCAGAGCCAACAAGAAAAAGCAATGTAAGATCGCTACTAAAAAGCAACTCAATTCAGACTAAATTAAACATCAGCAATTAATATTATTGTTAAAGGACATACACTTTTCCTTTCTCTTATCCAAAATACATTGCCATCAATCACAATCACTCAGGCTGTTTAAGTATTGGGGAATTGGGAGGCAAAGCGGCCCTCTATTGTGTCAAAACAAAATCAACCAGTAAAATATATCTTTCCTAAAATGCTTTCTCTATTGCAAATCACTTTATAAGCACTCACAAATCTAATGCTTACAATTCTTGTGGGGTAGGCTACACAGTTACTCCCAGTGTGCTACTGGGCAATCCATTTAACTTAGCTGGGTCTCATTTCCTCACCTGTAAAACAGGATTGGACCAAGGCCCCTTCGAGTTCTCAAATCCTACATTCCTAAGCAATCGCCATCCTAGGAAGCTGAGAAACAACGACTGAGCAAGGCGCACAACTAGCCACAGCCCCAGGCCCCGGGACTAACTAATTAGGCCTAGATGAGGAGATAAGCTCAGGCTTCTTCCACTACCTGCAGTCCCCACTCCTACCTTATTAGTCTTTCAGGGCCGCAAGGGCAGGCTCGCCTCACCACATTTCCCCCAGAGCAGCCCCGGGCCAAAGCAGGGCTGGAGTCCCAGGGCCCTGAGAGGCTCTCGAGGCCGTGGCCGTGCTGTGACAGACCGGGAGCCTAATGTCCCAAGCCCTCGCCCCAAGTGACTAGTCCAGGTCCCCGGGCAAAGCCCGCCTCAGAGGTAAGACGAGATCCCAAATCCTCTGGACTCCAGAGCCAGGATCTCTCCACAGTCATATAATTACGCACACGCCCCACTTGGCGGGAAAAGAAGGACGAGGCATCCAAGACCCGCAGACGCCTGGGGGGAGGCGCGCTGGGGCCAAAAGCCCGGCTCCTTTCTGAGGGTGCGATGGGGCTGCGGGCACCAACCTCGACCCCGGGAGCGGGAGGGACCGCAGCCTCTCCAGCCCACGGGCAGGCAGAGGCGGCCCAGGCCGCGGGCTGCAGCTCCAGGAGCGGGGACAGGCAGGGCCCTCGGGAGCAATGCCTCTGGGAGGGAACTGGGCAGGGGCACCAGCCCGGGTCTCTGCGAGGCAGAAAGGCGCCCGGCGCATCAATTCCCCATCTCTAGGAGGCAGAGAGGCGCCCCACCTCCGGGAGGCAGAGAGGATCCTGGGACATCTGCCCCTCACCTCTGGAACGCAAACAGGGCAAGCCCATCAGCGCCCTGGGGGGAAGCAGGGACACCAGCCCCTCCAACTTTGGAGGAGGGGCAGGCAGGGTCTCGGCCCCCTTCCCCGGCCGCGGCTGCTCTCCCCTCCCCCGCTCCCCCGGGCCTGGGCCTCTCGCTTCTCTCCCCCCCCCCGCCAGGCTCCACGGAGGGTCCCGGACCGCCGGGCGCAGCCTCCTCCCCCGGGCCAGGGGTCGGCGCCCCCTCGCCGCTCTTCACCTCACGAAGCCGGGGCAGGCAAAACCGAGTTCACATAGGCCGCGGCGCCATCTTACCGCTCGCCCGAGCCCCGGCCTCGCCCACCCGCGAGGTAGCCCCTAGGCCAACGCCGGCGAGGGGGTTGGGGCGTGGGGGCCAAGGGCAGGGAAGGCGGCAGCGGCTGGGGGCGGGGCCGACGCCGGGTGATTGGCAGGAAACCGCCCCGCCTCCTGGAAGGAAGCGCCCGGGCGGCGAGCAGGCGCAGAAGCCGCTTCCCGCCCCGCCTCCCCGTAGCGTCCCTAACTTCCGCCTCCTCGATCCCTCTCCTTCCCCGCCCCTTCTCTTCCCTGAATTGGCGGCGGGGGGCGAGAAAAAGATGATCTGCGCGCTCCGCTTTCGACTGCTCTCGCCTGCCTCGGGCCGAAGGCGGAAGAACGGTCCCAAGCTACGCGAGATGTTCCGGGAGCCCAGCTGATGCAACGCGGCGAGAGCGGCACGTGACAGTTGCGGGACGCGCGGGCCGGCGCCGGCTTCAGTTGGGGAGGGGCGCAAGCGCGGGCGGGGGCAGGAGGCGGCTGCGCTGACCCGGGTCTCCTTGGTGCTCTCGGCCCCCCGCGGACGCCGCCATGGGGGACGCGCCGACCCCGGAGGAGAAGCTCCATCTCATCACCCGCAACTTGCAGGTAGCGGCCCCCGCGGCCCCCCTTCCGGGACCCCCCGTGATCGGAGACCCGGGCGGGCCTCAGCCCAGCGCCCGGCGTCAGAGCATAGATCCTTACTCCTCGCCTCATTCCCTCCCCCGTGGGTCAGGGGTTCTTTCCGTCTCCTCCCCAAGGTGCTCTGCTCTGCTCTGCCCTGGGGGGGCGCGGAAGGAGCGTGCGCAGGCACCCAGTGCCAGCTCGCCTTACAGGTGGGTCCCTGAGGCAGAGTGGGTTAGAGGGGCTTGTCTAAAGCTGCACAGGTACAGTGAGTGGCAGAGGCTCGGCGCTAACTCCCTTCCTTCCCATCATCCCAAATAAGGGCTCTCGGCCCGTCTTGGAACCCACGGGGTCCCTCCCCATTGTGTGTCCTTTCATCTTCGATGGACTTCTCTTGTACCTTATTGGGAGCTCCTCCTGTCACTCTCCCTGCCATCCTCTTCCCAGAGCTGTCACATCTGCACTGGGCCGGCAGTGCCCCTCACTAGCGCCCCCTCCCCCCCTCTCTCTCTGTGTCTCTCTGTCTCTGTCTCTCCTTTCTTTCTGTGTCTCTCTGTCTCTCCTCTCTCTCTGTCTCTCTGTGTGTCTGTCTCTCTTTCTCTCTGTCTCTGTCTCTCTCTGTGTCTCTCTGTCTCTCCTCTCTCTCTGTGTGTGTCTGTCTCTCTTTCTCTCTCTGTCTCTGTCTCTCCTCTCTCTCTCTCTGTCTCTCTGTGTGTGTCTCTCTCTCTCTTTCTCTCTCTGTCTCTGTCTCTCCTTTCTTTCTGTGTCTCTCTGTGTGTCTGTCTCTCTTTCTCTCTGTCTCTCTCTGTGTCTCTCCTCTCTCTCTCTGTGTGTCTGTCTCTCTTTCTCTCTGTCTCTGTCTCTCCTCTCTCTCTCTCTGTCTCTCTGTGTGTCTGTCTCTCTCTCTTTTCTCTCTGTCTCTGTCTCTCCTCTCTCTCTCTGTCTCTCTGTGTGTCTGTCTCTCTCTCTCTTTCTCTCTCTGTCTTTGTCTCTCTGTGTGTGTCTCTCTCTCTTTCTCTCTCTCTCTCTCTCTCTCTGTCTCTCTCTCTGTCTCACACACACACACACATCCACCCATCCTTCCCACCCCCCACAGCTTAAACTGATCCTCACCAATTTCTCCTGCAACAGGAAGTCCTCGGTGAAGAAAAGCTGAAGGAGATCCTGAAGCAAAGGGAATTGAAAGTTTACTGGGGCACCGCAACCACCGGCAAGCCCCACGTGGCCTACTTTGTGCCAATGTCAAAGATCGCCGACTTCCTGAAAGCAGGATGTGAGGTGAGAGCCGTCCCCCCGACCAAGGCTTTGGGCAAAGGGAGTAGCCAAGAGATGAGACGGCCTTCTCATGTGGTTGGGACAGACAGAAACTAAAGAACACTTGACATAAGGGAACAAACACCTCAGCCATACGTCTTTTTTGCTTCTTCTCATCAGGTGACAATCCTCTTTGCTGATCTTCATGCCTACCTAGACAATATGAAGGCTCCATGGGAGCTCCTGGAACTTCGGACCTTTTATTATGAAAATGTGATCAAGGCCATGCTGGAGAGTATTGGGGTTTCCTTGGAGAAGCTAAAATTTGTCAAAGGCACTGATTATCAGCTCAGCAAGTGAGTCTTGGTGCCTTCCCACTCTTTAATTCTCACCCCACCTATCTACCTCTCTGCTACTTGTCTCTTCATTGCAGTGATTTCTTTGCCTAATTATGGGCCTGTGGAGCCTAGATGCTTTTTTAAGTATAGGGTTGGAAGGTATTTTATTATTGGATTTTAAAAAACTCTCAGGCCACAAAAAGTACCAGCCCTTCCTTCATTTACCCAATAGTTCCCATGTGGCTGTTGTATGTTTGGGCTCTTATTTTATTTTTTTTACAATTCTTTTATGACTCAGTGTTGGTTTAATTTAAATTTGGTCTCTCTTTTTTTCTAGGCTGTGGCTAAAGAACATGTTGTAAATCTAATCTCATGGCAACTTATGATGTGGCAATCTATGATCCCATATAGGTCCAGAATGTTTAGGAGTTTAGACCATGTTCTAAGATTCAGGAAAAAGAGATTATTTCTCAGTGGGTTTTTTCCTAGACCTAGCCATGTTATGAGTTGAAGGAGAGATCTAGGATGGGACTTTGTATCTTTATTGATCTTCATGTCTTTTCTGTTCCCTCTCAGAAAGTACACACTGGATGTTTACAGACTTTCCTCAATGGTCACTCAGCACGATGCAAAGAAAGCTGGAGCTGAAGTAGTAAAACAGGTGGAACATCCTTTGTTGAGTGGTCTGCTCTACCCAGGATTACAGGTACTTAGAGGAATAGAAGGTGGCCAGATGACTTTCTGTAAACACTACTTTCTGGGGAAAAACCTTAATGGCTCACCACTACAGCAGGGATGAGCAGCATCCAGCCTGTGGGCTGTATAAGATCCATTTGGTCTGGCCCTGCCAAAGGAACACTAGCTTGAGTTCGAATGATGTTATAAATATTCAAATGACCCTTGGCAGAAAAAAGTTCTCCACCACTGCCCTACAAGGTGAAACCCATACTACTTAATCTAGGATTTCATTGTCCTCCAGAGTCTGTACCCAGGTTATCTTTACAGCTTTATCTCCCTCTACTCAACCTGCCTAGTGCCTACCCACCTTTATTCATACCATTTGAGAATCAATCCATCCATGCCAGGCCCATCAATTGGCTCAATCTTTTTTTATTATTATTTTACTTGGAAATAGAAGCATCTTATTTCTATTTTCCTTGCTTTATGAATAAAAAAAAGCACTATCATTTGACACAGCTTGGGTCTTTTAAGGCATTCTTAAATTCTCATTCTTTTAGTGTTAACGTTCTTTAGAACTTGGCGCAAACCTTTCATTCCAGCCTTATTATACATTCCTCACTTTCCCCCACTCTACAGTTACCAGATCGACCATTTCATCTGTTCCACACCTGTAATATTCTAACTGTGTGCCTTTTCTCTGCTTCCTGCTTCTCTTCTGATGCACTCCCACCTCATTTAAGGCTCTTAGAATCTCTCATCATCTTTTACAAATTAGCTCTGGCACTGCCTCCTTAAAGTTCTTTCTTTCACCTGGACTGCGAGTGTTTTCCCTTCTTCCTCTCCCCAAAAACTACTTTGTATTTATTTTGTATATACCGAGATTAGATCTGTATTCCCTTGTTCTTTTCTCTTTTCTTTCTCTCTCTCTCTCTCTCTCACTCATACTGTTTCCCCTAGTAAGGCTTGAGGATAGGGACTTCATTTTTTTATCTATGTACCCCTAGTCCTTAGTTCAGTATTTGTTGTACAGCATGTCCTTGGTAAATATTTAGTGATTGAATTGTAGAAACATAAAAATGTACGTAGAGTGGTTAAAAAAAAAAAAATCTGGAAAGAGGGATTGAAATCAGGATCTCAGAGCTGAAAATCTCTTCTTGGTCATACAAACCCCAATAAAGATAGATACACCCACCCCTCCAACAGAATACTCTACTTTTGAAAAGTATATCTTATCACAAGATCTTCCTTCAAGGCTAAATTTGTGCTACTTTGCAGTGTGCAGCCATTGGCCTCAGGTCTGCCCTCAAGAGGCCAAAAGGAGTAAGTCAAATCCCTGTTGCACAGGACAGCTGGTCAGAGATCTGAAGGCAGCTAACCTGAGTCACTTCGAGCCTGCTTCCTAGCTAAATATCCTCAGTCACTTCAGATGATCTTCATAGGTCACACATTTGAGAAGCCCTTCATCATTCCAGGTGTCCTCCACTGATCACCTTGTAGCTTATTGATGTAATTCCCAGAATGGGGCTCCTGCCACTGAATTTTATTATACTGACCCAGGACAGACTACAACAAGGCGGCTGCTTTCTTAGTCCTGGATACCATCTGCCTTTCTTAATGCAGCATAAAACAGCATTGTCTTTTCTGGCTGCCATAACATGGCACATGGTTGCCTCATTTGAAGTTGGCAATCAACTAACACCCCCCCCCCCCAAAAAAAAAAAAAAAAAAGTGATGAAGTAGCGAGAGCATTGGATTTGGAGCTGGAGGCTCTGGGCCCCAATTCCTGGCAAATCACTGCCCCTTATTGGGCCTCAGTATACTTGGCAGTAAAAGGAGGTGGTTGGAACTGATGACAGGGAAGAGAATAAGCATTTGTTTACAAAGCCTACTAAGAGCAAGGCCCTCTGCTAAGCCCTTTTACAAATGTTGTCCTATTTGATAATATTTCATGACCTTTAAAGGCCCCTTCCAACTATAAATCTATAATCCCATCAAATCTTTTTCAAATGAACTATTGTTTAGCCATGTCTCCCCATCTTACACTTGTGAAGATAGTTTTTAACTTAAGATATAACAATTCATCTCTATTAAGTTCTGTCTTAATTAGTTCTGCCCATTTTTAAAGCCTGTTGACATTTTTTTGAGTCCTGACTCAAATTATCCAGTATTTCAGCTGACTATCCTAGCATAGGGTCATCTGCAAGTTGGATATATGTGCCATCTCTGTCTTAAAGTTGTTTCTAACATTGTATAAAAGCACAGGGACAAGTGCAGAATCTTGGAAACGCTCCACTAGAGACCTCCTTATAAGATGATATCAACTAATCTTTGACTCTAACCAGAATGCCCTGATTATATATCATTTCTGTAGCTCATTTCTCTTCATCTTTTTCACAGGCCTTTGTCAAATGCTTAGCTACTGTCTTTGCCTCATCAAGCAGTGTAGAAACCCTATCTGGAAAGGAAATTAGGGTAATCTTGCATGACCTGGATCTTTGGTCCATTGTTTCTTCTTCTAGATGTTTACTAACCCTTTAATAATACATCTCAGAGTCTTGCCAGGCATTGAAATCAGACTTTCTAGCTTATAAATAGTGAACTTTATCCTCTTGCCTATTTTGAAAAATCAGGACATTTGTACTTCTCCAATCCTGCAGTCTCTCTTCTGTTCTTGATTTTCAAAGCAGATCACTGACTGGCTCAGCAATTACAGCTGCAGATCTTTACCCAAGGATGTAATTCATCTGGATCTAATGACTTAAACTCATCAACAGCAATTAGGTGTTCTCTTACTATCTTTCTACTCATCTGGGGTATCATGCCTTATTAGTCATTTTAGTTCTGTCTTTTCCATTGCAAAGATCATTTTACTTGGCAGAATAAAAACATGGCTACTCTACTTGTTCCTTCCGTCTTCTCCAGTCCAATTCCACAAACATTTTTTAAGTGCATTCTGTGTGCAAGGACTTTCTGCGCCCTGTGCCCCATGAAAAATAGCCTCTGCCTTCATTCTGCCAGTGGATTAAGAGGTATGAATACATGTGATATTTTGAAGATGTAAGGAATCAGAAAAGGCTCCCTGTAAGAGCTAGTACTGAGCTAATTAATTAAGCCTTGAAGAAAGTAGGGCTTCTTTCTAGAAGGGTAAGGGAAGAAAAGGAACACATTTAAGGAATAAAAGCAAGAATTGAGTGCACACACAGAACCTTACCCACCCAGAGCAGTGGCCCTCTTCCTTCTTGGATCATTCTCTTTCCCCCAATGTAGCTTTAAAAATGTTTTAGTTGTGCTTAGCATTCTTCCCTAGCACAGTTCATTCTGAATGTGAACATTGCTGACACTTTGTTTGAAGGACGGTGTTAAATCTTTCTATTTATTTGTTGCGAACTACCCTGGCTTCTAGTGTATCTTTTGTCTCCACACGTTCCTTGTGTATCCATAACAATCTCTCGAGAAAACTCCTTATTTCTCCTTCATTGGAGTCATTCTCTTAGTATCTTCTAACTTGTGTTCATGTCATTCCTTTTACCCTGTCTTCTATAAAATTTTAGTTCCATTCATTATTTTCGCTATACTTTTTGAAATCTGTTCTAAAACTTATGTCAGATTCTACCCATCTCTGCACCTATCAGAAATTCAAAGATAACCATAATCACTTCCCCCAAGTTCCCATCTCTTCTGTCCCAGGAACTAGTCCTTTCTTGTTGAGACTTTGCTCGGTAAGATAACAGTTCCTTTTATTGTTTTCTCCAGCTTTTGAAGGATGGGAGTATAATCAAGAGAATTCAGATTATTTCTTATTCTGCTTCACAAGCAAAGCTTGTGAAATGTTTCCCAAACTCCTCATTCTAGTCTTTCTTTCAAATCGGGTTGTTTATAGTAAATTCTGATGACAATATTTCTTCTGCCTCCATTTCAACCAAATGGTTCTCCAGTTTACTGACTTCGGATCTCATTGGCCATAATTTGTGCTTTGTAGAGCTAGAACAGGCACATCTGGGCCACCATCTGTAGTCTCAACCTAGGCTTCATGTCCCATCCAACTGTCCATTCCAGGTATCTTGCCATCCACCATCCTTGGAACTTATCAACTGTCTTCTATGTATTATCTCCCTTTACCAGAATTTAAGCTCCTCAAAGGACTGTCATTTGTGTTTTTGTCCTTCATGTATAGCATGATGTTTGTTACATTGCAGGGCACACTAATTGTTTTTCCTTCTTTTATGTATAAACACCACGAATCTTGTTATTTGTTCCTTTCTTAGATTTTGTGACTACAGCTAATCTTCCTGTTTTGTAGCTTCTCTCAGGACATCTTTAAAAGATCTTGGTGAATACGTTTGGGCAGTTGATTAGATATACAAGACTCCAGGCAAATTCCTTTTTTCTTTTTCTTTTTTTTTTTTTTTTTTTTTTTTTTTTTTTTAGCCTTTTTAAAGAAATTTGAGTTCCAAATTTTCTCACTTCCTCCAGTCACTAAGAAGGCAAGCAATATGATGCCCATTTTGCAGGTAAAATCATGACAAATGCTTCCATGGTAGCTGTGTTGCCAAAAAAAAAAAAAAAAAAAAGGCAAGAAAAATGTTAGGAAATTTAATCTTCAATTTAGCATTTATCAGTTCTATCTCTAGTTGGGATAGCATCATCATTCCAAATTACTTAGATCATTCTCTTGGCCAAATTAAGTTTTTCTACAGTTGATCATCATTACAACCTTACTGTTACTGTGTACAATGGTCTCCCGTTCTGTTTAGTTTGTACAGTCTTCTCAGGTTTTTCTGGAATCATTTCCCTCATTTCTTATAACATAATATTATTCCATCATAGTCATGTACCACAACTTCAGCCATTCTCTAATCACCAGCCATCCCTTCATTTTCTATTTCTTTGCTACCACAAAAAAAGAGCTACTATAAATATTTTAAACATACAGGTCCTTTTTCTTTAGCTTTGAACTCTTTGGGATATAGACCTAGTACTGGTATTGCTGAGTCACAGGATATGATCACTTTTATAGCCCTTTGGACATAATTCCAAATTGTTCTCCAGAACACTTGGACCAGTTCACAACTCTACAAATAATGCATTCATGTACCTATTTTTCCTTCTTCCCTTTTAGCATTTAGCATTTCTAATAGAAATGATAGAACTTCAGATTTGTTTTAAGTCATTTCTCTAATCAGTAGTGATTTAAAGTGTTGGTTTTTTTTTTTCATATGACTATAGAAAGTTTTGATTTCCTCTAAAAAGCTAGGCCAAAAATATTCTTACTTGCCTTTGTTAGATGCATTCTTCTCTGACCAAAAGCATGCTCCCTGTTAAGAGTTGTGATTCAGAAATTCAAATCCTGTTTTCATATATCATCTTCCTAATCTCTGAAAACTTCCTTTACTTTTGGAAATTCTTGCTTTTGTAATGAAAAATTGAACAATATGCCATGTGAACTAAGCATTTAAGGACTTCAGTTTTTTATCCAGTGCTTGAATTTTTTTTTTCCCTAAGGTAATTGGGGTTAAGTGATTTGCCGAGGGTCACACAGCTTTAGGAAGTGTTAAGTATCTGAGACCAGATTTGAACACAGGTCCTCCTGACTTTAGGGCTGGTGCTCTACCCACTGCACCACCTAGCTGCTCCAGCACTTGAAATCTTTGACAGTGCCTCCTAAATCCTCCTTCCAGTATAATCTGTGTCCAGGTGACTCAGTAGCAGTGGACATTGGTTATCTGGCTAGATATGATAGATGGGTAGTTCTCTTGTCATGTTGTAGATCAGAAGTATCAAATTTGGAATCCCCTCCTTAGTAATTTTCCCAATTATATGTAAAAATAAAATGCAACATAAATATTGTTAATTCATGATTTTCAAAACTAGTATGTGACTTAGAGATTCTTTCTTATTTGTGTTTGTCTGCTGTTGTAAATGTATTCCCAGGAAGCCAGGAGATTATGGAAAGTCTGTAGTTAGACTTTTATATTTTATCCTCTGGATATCCTATAACTTATTATCAATGAATGTTTGGTTTGTATACCTATTTTACATATTTATGCTCAGGGTCATATAAAAATATCTCGGGTAAAAAGGAATCGCAGGTAGAAAAAGTTTAAGAAGCCCTATTCTAGGCAATAGAAAACCATAAGCATTCCAGATCTTGAGCATTTTCTGCTAAAATTGGTTGGGCTCAGTTGTGGTCAACAAGAAGTATCACAAATGTTTGATGGGTCAGATTTACCCAACTAGTTAAATGCTTCCATTTGGAATCTGGAAAGGAAGAATCAGCTCCAGAAATTGACTACTACCTTGTTTTTTTTCTCCATAGATTAATGTTGATTAGTATTATCAAGATAATTGGATATTGTCCTGTTGTCTTCTCACTAACTTGTCTTTTGGCATTTTCTTGATCTCTAATAGGCTTCTATTTTTTTTTCAGAAAGAAAATTAAGTTCTCCTTATCTCCACAGGCCTTAGATGAGGAATATCTGAACGTAGATGCCCAATTTGGAGGAGTTGATCAGAGGAAGATTTTTACCTTTGCAGAAAAGGTGAGTTTGGGACCTTAGGTTTCAGTCGAATATTTATTTTACTCTCTGCATTGCTGCAGATCTACCACCAGGGGGACTTGGCCATTTTGAGAGGTATAGTCCTTATTTTTATTTCTCAGAAGAATGAGTCTCCTCCTCCCCCTCCTGCTTTGCATCTGAACCTGGTGATATTTTTCCATTTTACTGAAGTGGGAATAGTTTGCCCACATCATTGAAGATGGCTCTGTTATTAGAAAGAATATTGCACTGGAATTCAGAAGACCTGGATTGTAGGTCTGACTCTGTCTGACTTTTTAGCAAGTATCATAACTTCTCCAGCCTTAGAATCAGCAGCATAGAAAGCCAAAAAGTCCTCATTTCATATCCTGCCTGTGATACTATCTGTGTGACCCTGAGCAAGACATCTCTCTCAATTACTTTCTCTGGGAGGTGGGCCTAATCCCTCGAGTACCTATGTTTTCATATGGTGGTTGTGAGATTCAAATGAGATGACATATATAAAGCATTTTGCAGAAATTATGCATTATGGAAATCTCCCCACATTGTTGTCAAAGGAGGCTAATATCTACCTTGTCTACTTTCCAAGTTGCTTTGAGAGTCACCTTGAGTATAGTAGGTACTTGGCAAATGTTTGTTCAAATAAATCTATTAAATGGGAAAATGGATCTGAAAGGACTTTTTGAACTGTAAGGAATTGTTCAAATACAAGGGATTATTGTTTGAGTGGAAGGGGAAAAAAGGAAGTCAATAATAAGGCTATGAATTTCCTTGTTCCCTGGAAAACTAGTTGTTTTGGGTAAATGGAAAAAGAAACAGCACAGTCCTTTAGTCTTGTAGAAGTTAGAGTAGACCGTATTGAAACCAGGATCAAGCAGAAAGAATGATAAAACATGAAAATTCAAAAAGGCCTGGTGAGAGAGCTGCCCAGAAAGCCAGGAAAGCTTGGGGTGAAGCCTCATCTGATCCTTTCATATACTGGCCACATAGCCCAGGACAGGTCACTGACGTACCTCTCTTAACATGTGGAACTGGCCACGATCCAGACTGGAAAAGGGAGTGCCCCATGTGAGCACAATTTAAAATCAACTGAATAACTCAAGGTGGGGGCTTGTGGGGTACCTCTGTTTTCGGTCTTGCTCCATGCATGGAATGTTGAGAAGTGGCTGGGCTCAGAACCGATCCCTTGACCAGTTGGCCTCTCGACTACAAATGATTCTTACCATATGTCTAAATGGTAGAGTTGGAAGAAGGCCCCAAACCCTGTTAACTAGGTGAGGTCATTACAAATGTAGAATGTCTAATCCTTACTATGACAAAACACATCTTTTACTCATTTCTAATCGACTCCCTATTCCACTCTGTGCCAAAGGCTGTTTCAGAAGGCTATTACCTTCTCTCCTCAAACCTTCTTCCCTTGCTGAGCCAAGGACTTCAGCTTGTTATTGGAAAAAATTGAAGTTGTTGTTCATGAGTTTTTTCTTTTCCTCTTTTAACAATGATAATAGCTCA
Organism: Sarcophilus harrisii; assembly: GCF_902635505.1. NCBI lineage: Eukaryota > Metazoa > Chordata > Mammalia > Dasyuromorphia > Dasyuridae > Sarcophilus > Sarcophilus harrisii. Next base: position 547,120,158 of record NC_045428.1, on the reverse strand, counting down.
CATTTATATTGTGCTTTAAGCACTTAAATAACCTCATTCTCTCTCAACTCCCACCCAATAGGTGCTATTCTTATCCCTATTCTACAGATGAAGAAATTGGGGCACAGAGAGTTTAAGTGGCTTGTCTGGGGTCACACAGCTAGTGTCTAAGACAGGATTTGAAATTGGATCTTCCTGACTACAAGGCCCATATTCTATCATTGTGCTGTCTAGCTGTCTTCATTTTGAAACCCTTCAGCATCATCCCCCACACCTTGTTTACTTCAGTCTCTGTTAACGAGGTGGCTCTTTCCCTTGCTGCCCTTACAGGTGCCCTTGACATCATCTGTGTTTCTCTCCTTTTCTTTCTCTTTCCCTCCCCCTTTCTTCCCCTTTATCCCTTTCTCTTCCTTTCCCTCCCTCACCTTCTACTTAATAAACTCTAGTGATTTTCTGTTGCCTCTAGGATGAAATGACATGTGTTGGCCATTTAAAGCCTGATAAACCTGACCCCAGCCTAGCCTTTCGATCTCATCCCCTATTACTCTGCTTTTCTCACTGTTGTCCTCTCTGGTCCTCTCAGCATTTCTGCTTCTCTCCCTCATCTCCATCTTGTTGATTCCCTGCTTTCCAGACTGTTCCTATATGTCCTTAGAGATGATAGAATGGGAGCACTGGAGGGTAGGAGTCAAATGCCTGACTCATAATGGCTTGGTGACCCATGGATTGATCAAGGTTGGATTGGTGATTGCTTCTTTTCTTCCTGTGTTTTGTTCCTGCTTCTAGTATCTCCCAACGCTAGGCTATTCAAAGAGGATCCATTTGATGAATCCTATGGTCCCAGGATTAACAGGCAGTAAAATGAGCTCTTCGGAAGAGGTAGGTTTCCGTGTCTCAATGGTGGCTATGGTTCTGAAGCAGAAAATGATAGGGACCAGGAGATATTAAAAGAAAATAACTCTAGTAATGTTGAATGCCCTTAAAGATAAGTAGGATCCTTGAGGTCATTTAGTCACCACCCTGTGCAGTATCTGATTAAAGGTTGGGAAATACATGTGACTGTTTCTCATCCATATGCACACATAATTTTACTTTAAAGTTAGGTGACTACCACGCAATCTTAATGCTTTTTTTCTGATGTTGCAATATTTCTTGTGTTAGCCTGTTAGTCCTGACCCACCTGTCCTGTTTGGTGACATTCTCCATATCTTATTACTAAAAAGGATGCTAGTGAGAAAAGGGTCTCTGTCCACATCCATCTCTGTGACAGGTCCCCAGAGTCATGGAAAGATGGGGGGTGGGAGGACCTGCTCTAGAGGGAAACATCTTGTTTAAGAATCGGCTGGGATATTCTCATTTTTCAACCTTTCAAAGGGTTCTCTCTGCCCCATCGCTTACAGGAGTCTAAAATTGATCTTCTTGATCGGAAGGAGGATGTGAAAAAAAAACTGAAAAAAGCCTTCTGTGAGCCAGGGAATGTGGAAAACAATGGAGTCTTGGCTTTCATCAGACACGTGCTTTTCCCTCTCAAGTCAGGTAAAAAGTTATGCCATTGCCATTTCTGACCCATGGTCTGGCATAGCCAGAGATCAGGCTCTAGGTCCAGAGGCTTTAAATCCTGTCCCTTGGGGAACCATAGGAGAGACCACATTCTCTTTACCCTCTCTGACCACAGATAAAAGGAGAAGACTGGTCCAGAGGATCCATGCATGTAATATTCTTCTCTAAAATGTAATCTTCTCTTGTTGGGGTTTTCTTGGGGTCTCTGGAGGCAGCCTTCGTTTTAATTCTGAGTAATCACCCCAAATGCAGCCAGGAGTTAAAGTCTAAATCCTTTATTGTCTCCTTCAAAGTCTTGTCTCCTTCACTTGGGGCTTGGCTAGTTTTTCTGGAGGCCTTCCGGATCTTGGTTTCAGTGGAGAAGCAGAGGAGGAGAGGCTGCTACCACTTCTCTGTCTTCCTTAGTTCTGCCCAACCGAATCCTGGTTGAGGCTCTGAGCTTAAATACGCTCTCTTAAAGGTGTGAATCTTGCAGAACTCTAGTAAGTAGTGAGTACATGAACTGAACTAGAGAACTGTTAAGCACCAGGCTAAATAACCATTGTCTCTATCAATTCCACTGACTTAGCACCTTGTTTCAAGTTCTGGCCCATAACACATGCAGTGTCCTCCTATTGGGGGGGGAGGGGGACTGTGATCCCTGGGATGGGGCTCCCCCTGATGTCATTCACTACAGCCGTGTGCACCCTTTGATGTCTGTGATATTGCATGGACCGTGTAGCTGGTCCAGGAGAATGGACACTGAGATTCATAACAGGACCATGGGCCTACAAGCCAGAGCCAGAACCACAGCCCAGCCTCCCAACTCTGTTGCATCTGGCCCGTGGAGCTGCTCGTCCCTATCATCAGCTCATGTTAAGGAGTCTCTGCTGCTTCCCTGCAGTGTTCCTGTCTCTGACTTGGGCACTGCGGGGCACGTACAGGAGCATATAAGACTAAGGAATTAGCTGTGCAGTGACATGGCTCTGAGCTTCCTCTCCTTTTGTAGAGTTTGTGATCCTTCGAGAAGAGAAATGGGGCGGCAACAAAACCTACACGGCTTACTCAGAACTGGAAAAGGACTTTGCCAACCAGGTAAAGCCCCCCGAGGAGCCTGCCCCGGGGAGCTTCTCTGTTTCCTTTGCTGGATTTTCTTCTGGCCCTGAGCCTCCCCAGCCTTGGTCCTGGCGGCTCTCCCCTCCTCCTCCTCCTCTATCCTGTCTCACTTGGCAGATCTCAGCAGCCCCCATCGGTTCTCTCCCTCAGTCTCATGTCTCTGCTGGCTGAGTCCGGCTCTATCTCCAGCTCCCTTTCAGATGTCTTGTATTGAATGTCCCATGGGTGTCTCACCATCTTCATTACAGATTTGTCTCCCACCAACTGTCCCTGTTATTGTGGAGGGTCACCCTCAGCTTCTCACCCCCACCCATCCCCATAGCCAATCTTTTGTCAAGTCTTGTTGAATATATAACAAATGATGTCTCTAGAATATGTCCCATTCTCTCTGTGGACACTGCCAGTCCCTTGGTGCAGATCTCCCCCATCACCTTCTGCCTAGAGTATCCAGCTAGCTGCTGCTGGGTGAGCCTGGGGGGCAATCTCTCACTGCTCTCAGCCCTTGCAATGACCTTCCTAAAGTACTGGCCAGACTATGTCACCACCTACTCAGTCACCTTTTTGACATTCATGACCCTCCGTCATAGCCCCTCCCCCCCATCACCACAGACGCCTTTTCAGTCTCCTTAAAACTCACACACACACACCCCTGAGGGACTTTGTGGCCCTGGTACCCTGCCTCCTGCTGTTTGTCTTGCACAGAGTGGCTGTGTATGCCTGAAATGAAGAGACAGTCCCAGCCTCTGCAGGAAACCATTCCCAAGTGCCCTTATTCTTAGTTCCTTCCTTCAGGAACCATTCCCAATTCATTTCGTCTGTGTCTGTGCATGAGTTGTTGACATGTTGCCTTCTCATTAGGTAGTGAGCTGGTTAAGAGCGGGGATGTGGGGATGGGGTTCCCTTTCTTCCCATCCCCAGTCTTTTGCATAGTGATTGGCACATGATGGCGCTTAATAAATGCCAGCTGACCGATGATTTCCCTTGAGGGCACGCCTGCCTCCCAGTCACCTAGCTCTGAAACCTCTGTCATCCTCCAACTCCCCTACCCTGTTCAGTCACTCAGCATTCAGTGTTCTGTGCCAGGCACTATTGGTGAATGCTGGAGATGCAAAGAAAGGCAAAAAACCATGCCTCCCCTCCAGGAGCTCACAGTTTAATGGGGGAAACAACATGTAAATAATTCTGTACAAGCAAACTATAGGCAGGGTTAATAGGAAATAACCAAAGGAAAGCACCAATCAAGAATCAGGGAGGCCAGGAAGTAGAGATGAGGAAGGAGAGTGTTCTGGAGGTGCAGGCAAGGTTTTATATTCGATCCTGCATTGACAGGGACTCCCCAAGCCTTTACTTAGTAGAGAAACCTGTGCTTTAGGAAAATTACTTGGCTAGCTCAGGGGAGACAGGAGTAGAGCGAGGAGCCTGTTGGAGGAGTTGGCTGGCAGACTAACCAGGGGGTGGTTGAACTAGCTCAGATGTGAGGTGCCGAGGGCTTGCACCAATGGTGGCAGTGTCATCAGTGGCCAGTCCTGGTAATTGTGTCCACAAGGTCTCCTTCATCCTCCCCCTTCTTTACGCTTATATACACTGCTCCCCTGGCTCAGACCGTTAGCACCTCCTGCCCTCACCCTCGCTGGGGTCCCTTCCAGTCTCTCCCCACTCCAGTCTCTCCTTCACATCTCATTGACATAAAGACCACCAGGATCTGCCATCTTGAGAGCCACATGATCCAGCCTCACTCTTCTGGGTGCAAAATAAAACTGGGTCAGCTGTCGAAAATGTGCCTCTTCTCCCCAGGCCTGCCCCGCTCTTAGGTTGCCTCTTTGTGTCTGTTCTGTTGTCCCCAAATCACTGGGCACAGGAGAATGGAGCCTGTTTGGACCAAATGAGGCCCTTCCAGCTTTAAAGTCTATAAGCCTATGAAGGGGGACATTTCCCACCGGAGGCCTCTCCTGATCCTCCCAGCTCCTGCTGCCCTCTTCCCCACAAATCCCCTTCTCTTCCTCTTGTATTTGGTATGTGTGTGTGTCATGCGGGTCTATACACTAACCTGTAAGCTCCTTGAGGACGGGATTTTGAGTTTACCTAGTACATGCTTCATCAATGCTTGTTGATTGGTGCAGAGTGCAGACAATAAGTTAAACAAAATAGTCTAAAAAAAAATGAGTCTTTTAAAAATAAAATACAAGCAGATGTGAATCATGGATGAAAAGGGGGAGGGTGTCTAGATGTCACAAGAGACACACTTGGATGTAATTGATATGTGCTGTTGATTTTTAAGTAGGTTGAACCCACTGTTCCCTCTCTGACTTTTATTGTCTTAATGGCTCTCTTCCCGTGGCAGGTGGTGCATCCTGGAGATCTGAAAAATTCTGTTGAAGTGGCCTTGAACAAATTGCTGGACCCCATTCGGGAAAAGTTTAATGCTCCTGCATTGAAGAAACTGTCCAGCGCAGCTTACCCTGATCCAACAAAACAGAGTAAGGCCAGATGGAGAGGGTATGAGGTCATCCCAGGGTGCCGCTTCTCCATCGCTGCCAAGAAGTAATGGACCAAACCAAAGTAAAACCAGGGGTCTCTGCTCAGAAGGTCACCGGGCGTCAGATGGGTTAAAGCTAGTCCTTCATTGAGAGGGAGACCGACTGCTTGGGGGGGGTTGGCGCCTTTGGAGTGGCAGATCATGTCATCGGCGGATTTCAAGGCTGATGGGCATTGCAGCCCCTCCCATCATGGAGGAAACGCTTGGGGCAAGCAAAGGGTTATTTAGCACTTAGGGTACCAGGAGCCAGGCCTGTGGCCCCAAATCCAGTGCTCTTTGCTCCTGGGGATCCTGGCTCTGTGTGAGATGATAAACCTATAAGATCAGGAACGTTTCCCATCATCCTGATTTCTGGATAAGGTCCTTGCCAAGTGACAGGCTTTCACGTCTCTTACCCTTTTGTCATTCCCAGAGCCAGCAGCCAAAGCCTCTGCCAAGAACATGGAGCCAGACGTGGTCGTCCCATCCCGGCTGGACATCCGTGTGGGGAAAGTGATCAGCGTAGAGAAGGTAGGGGGGCCAGCTAGGGTTGGGGCCCCCATTTGTATCTGGAGGAAAGGCCTCCCTGGGCCCAGTCAGAATTCAGTCCTCTGGCTGGACTGCCCCCAGTCGGACCTGCCTCTGCTTCAGCGCCACAGGGAAGCAGGGAGGAGCCCGATTTATCTCCTGAGCGCAGCTCTCCACACTCCCAGGCTTTGGCGGCGTGCCCAGACTGGCCAGGGGCCTGGGGACGGCAACCTGCAGAGGGAGCAGAGACGGGGAGCAGGGGGAGTCGCACCCCGAGCAGTTCTGTTCCTCACAGCGCAGGGCACATGGTGGCCGGCAGGGGGTCCTCCACCCGTATCCAAACTCAATGCCCATGGCCAGTGATCTGTTGGGCCAGACAGAACTGGGACACAGACCCTGGTCTGGATTCAGAATCCAGCCTTGGTCTGTCCTAAAAGCTGAGATTGGACTCGGCTTGGACAGTTTTGGGGCTGAGTCAATGAACTTTGGCTTGTTCCTCCCCAGCACCCCGACGCAGACACTCTGTACCTGGAGAAGATTGACGTTGGGGAGCCGGAGCCGCGGACAGTGGTGAGCGGCCTGGTTCACTTTGTTCCCAAGGAAGAGCTCCAGGACAGGCTTGTAGTGGTCTTGTGCAACTTGAAGCCCCAGAAGATGAGGGGCGTGGAGTCCCAAGGGATGCTTCTGTGTGCCTCCACGTGAGTGGGGGCTCCAGGGAGGGTGAAGGCTGTGCCCTCGAGCAGAGTCACTTTCCACTGAGGTGGGGATTTATTACACTGTGAATCACATGGAAGATGCGCTGCCAGTTGGCAAGGCATGAGGAACCTGCATTTGGAGGACTCATGGCCCTTGAAGTTAGACTGGGTCATGCACCCAAGCCATTCTTAGTTAATGTGGGCCTTTCAGGGGATCCCCAGCACCAGAGCCAGAGGGCAGCGTTGCCCCCCATGCTCCATGTGGCTTTCCCCAGGGGACTTCAGACCACCTCAGATCTCCCCCATCCTTGCCCTCTTGTGTCTTCCCAGGGAAGGGGCCAACCGCCAGGTGGAGCTCCTGGACCCTCCTCAAGGCTCCGCCCCCGGAGAGCGGGTGTTTGTGGAGGGCTATGAGCAGGGCCAGCCCGACGAGGAGCTCAAGCCCAAGAAGAAAGTCTTTGAGAAACTGCAGGTAAGGAGAGCTGTGGCTGCCCCTGCCCCAGAGAGCATCAGCCTGGCCAGTCCTACCTCTTATGGGAAGGACGCTGGGTGGGGAGGGGTGGGGGAGCCTCCCATCCTTCTCTCCTATTCTGCCACCATCTCATTTCTACTTCTCCTGCATCTGTCCCTCGACTCCCCAAGTACCCAGTGGGCTCCTCTAGGGCTTCCAGTTCCCCAGTCTAGCTCAGTGCCTGGCGGTAATTTAGGTATTCCAGCCTTGCCTCACACCCACTAACTGTGATCCTGGCAAAGTCTGCTAATGTCTCACCTCTGCCTCAGTCTTCATCTGAAAATGGGAGCAAACAGTCCATGCCTCGGAGTCATTGTAAGGACTTCCCCCTCCCCCTGTGGTCGTACACACCCCACCACGCCCAACTAGCCATGGGTCTTAGAGCTCGTGGTCCTGGTAGCACCAGCACCAGCACCGTCACTGAACACTTGCCGGGTCAGTCATCCGCCGGTGTTCTCATTCTCCCCAGGCTGACTTTCAGATCTCCTCGGAGCGCATCGCCCAATGGAAGCAAACCAACTTGATGACCAAGCTGGGCTGTGTCTCTTGTAAAACACTGAAGGGAGGGAACATCAGCTAACTTCGAGGCCGGCCTCCACCCCCCCAACACCCGTCACAGGCTGCTCTCCCCATCCCTAGTCCACCAGCCCCTCCAAGGAGCCTCATCTTCCAGGTGTCTGCAGCTGACTGGAGGCTCCAGATTCCCAGTGTCCAGCGCTAGGTATGTGCCCCTTGAGCACTCAGGCTTGAGGCTGCCCACCAGAACCCAGACAGCCCATCCCATTCCCAGGAGCCGGCCTCCCACATCTCTGCCGAGAATTGGGATACCTCAGAGGGTGGTCGAAGAAGATGATGCTTCTGGCTTCCTCTGTTGGCAGCTGATTTAGGAACTCTTTCCCAAAGGATCTGATTTTTGTGTAATTGGAGGGAGGGGGGAGGAATATGCTGTAATTGTTCAAATTGGAAAACGATCTGTTCCTTGGCTTTCCAGTGGGGATCCGGCAGCTGTGCTTCAGGGGCTGTGCCTCTGGCTGGAGCTCGGTGCCAGAAATGGGCTAATTACAGCTTCTCAGGAAGTTGTGGGGTTTGGGAAGGCAAATGTTTACGAGGAATGATTGTTCAACATCCCAACTCCCCAAAAGAGGGAAAGCAGAGAACCTGGTCTTGTCTGACCATCTCCTTGGCCCCTTTGCCATCTTCCTACCAAGGCTCCCTGAGCTGTACCCGGAAACCCTTCATCCCCAGATCTCCCCACACCCTAAACCAGGTGTGTGGATCATTAGCATCACACCATGCTAGGGAGGGGGCGTCTTTTTAAAGAGGGTGGGAAGTGACTTCATAATCTGAATCATTGTCATAAATCAGAATAAATGTCTTAACTGAAAGCACCTGTGTGTAGCCTTCTGGGGGAATGGAAGCAGCGTGTCGTGGCAGCAGGGAAGCCACCATCTGCCTGGCCCAGAGCTGCGGCCCAGCCCCAGTGACACGGACACTTCGGCTCTCTCCAGACAGGGGTGTCAGCTGTGGGAGAGGAGCCTTGCCACGCCAAGCACTTCCAACTCCAGTAGGGGCCCAGGGGAAGGCCGGGGTCCAGAGCAGGGTATATTGGTACGGCCACTAAAGCTAGAAAGTGTGGAGTGAGAAGCCTGGTGGCTTCAGACGCCTCGCCTCAAAAGGGACAGGGTCAAGGTTCGGCTTAGATCCTAGTTGGAGTCCCATACCCTCTGAAACTTTTAACTACTCAGATTTCTAAAAGGGCAGCAAGAGCTGGGGCTCACACACTGATCTATGCCATCTAGCCCATATCAAGAAAGAAGCAACAACCAATCAGCTTTAATCATATAATTAACATATTTTAACCAAAACATACAGTTTGTCATTGTATCTCACTTTAGACTTTTCAAGGTAGAGGGTTGAGGTCTTCTGGAGTATTGGGGTAGGAGTTTGGAAGGTTGGGGTTTGGTGTTTTTTTTGGCTTTTTTTTCAACAATCAAAGTGAGATCAATGTTTAAAGAAATATATATGTATATATATTTCTCTATATCTAACATTTCTATAGAACAATAAAAATCAGAGGCTTTTGGTCTCGGTTAGTGCTAGGTCCAGCTTGGTTCCCCAAGGGGATAAGGCAGGGACTTGCCCCTTCCCTTCCCCCCTTTCTTGGTCCCCACTGCCATGTTCTCTGTCCAACCAGAAAAGGGTGGGTGAGAGCTGGGCATTCTCAGAGGCAACCCTCACAGGAAGGGACAGGACTCCAGTAACAGAAGAATTGAGCAAGGAGGGTCAGGTGGCAGTTTAGAACGGACAGGGGGAAGCGCTCCCTCCCAAACCTCAGCATTTCCACGGGCAGGTCCAACAGTGTCTCTCAAGCTTACTCTCACATCCCATTCTATCAAGGTTGTGGGCAGAGCTCGGCAGTCAGTACATACAGTGGTAAGTGATTTCTCTCTCTATTCGGAATGAGACAGCCAGTAGTGAGACTGGGTATCGGATGACCCAAAGGAAGAGAAGGACGCTGGTATGGAGTCAAGCTCCCTCAGTAGCCTTTAAGAGGCCCACACCCCAGCCTAGCCAAGCTCAGCAAACATCACCAGGACCCAATGACAACAGCCCTGGGGAAAGGGCAGGGAAAAAAGGAAAAAGTTGGCCAATGGCTACCTAGTATTTGGGGAGCAGTCACAGGGATCACTCCAATAAAACAAGCCCTTCCCCTCTCCCCATTCAATGTGCACTCACCTCTACCTTAGAGTACTCCCAGCCACTTCTGAAAGCGTTTCAAATCTTAACTAAATACAGAGTACTCAGGTTTAAATAGAGTAAACAAGTTCAAGGTTTTCATCAAACCGTGGTCAAGATTTAGGCTGGGTTATTGAAGAGACAGCCAAGGTTTGTTGAAGGGCTTCCCTACCTTTTGAAGGCTATAATCATAAACCGTTCCTATGCTCCCAACTATTCTCATTGCCAAGAAAATATGAATCCCAGACCAGTTGGACTAAGGAACAGTCAAGGGAATTACTCTTAGAACAGTTCAAGGGTGCCTTTGGCATGAATGAGTGGGCTCTCAATCAGCCTTTGCCATCTCCTAAGAGAGTATCTGGTACAAAGATGTATCCAGAGGGTGAAATCCCACAAAACAGGGTGGAGGAAGTACATGAAGACCAGTCTAGGTGGCAAAAGGCATCCTCCCTCCTCTGGCCCTGTTCAACCTACGGCCTCTAGGTAGTGAGTGGGTACCCCTGAAAGAGGTGAAGATTTAAAAAAAAAAAAAAAAAACAGTACCTGTGTCTGAGCTGAAATCTCCCTCATCCCAGGGAAAAGGGAAAAAAGCACATCAGTTCAGAGAGTGGGGGGAGAAAGCTTGGCCTCCTGAGAAGAAGTACTAGTGAGCACAACTTCTGTTGTATTCATTCTCAATAGTCATTTCTGATGCCCTGATAACAGAGTGGGGACAAGTCCCTTCCTCCTGGCCTTGGGTCACTTTGGTACCAACCCCTACTATTGATGGAAGCACCTGTTGGGAGAGCCAAGTTGGGAAATAACAGGGAGGCTCCTGAAAAGGATGGGTACATCCTTTTGTGCTTTGTCCTTGCCTCCAAAGGCAGGGACTACTGCCCCTAGCCACCTGTCCCCCTCCTGAAGTCTCAAGACCCAAAGAAATAGAGCACACCAGACCCCCCAGGTGGGGTGAGAAGGCTAGCCAAAAACCCAGAGAGTGAGAACCGCTGCCATGTAAACAGGGGCCTTGTGAAAGGAGGCAGGCCCCACTCCAAGAGGGGCAGGTGAGGTGGCAACTGGCAAGATGGAAGGCCAGCCACCTACCCTGTAAGATGGACGGGCAGCTGTTTTTGAAAAGTGCTTTGATTCATTACTATTATTGTGTGCTTGATTATAGGACTAATTATCCCAGAAATTGGAGGGGGTGGGGGAGGGATGGTATAAGGGAAAGGAGAAAGAAAATGTTTTCAACGGAGAATAATAAAAACAAAAATCCCAGGGAGCTCTGGACCAGGCTCTAGCCTCTTTCGAGCTAGGGCTTTGGGGCCAGCAGAGACCACTCCCTCTTCTCATCATCTGTCCTTCCTCGGCTGAGCCAGAAGAGGGTCAGAGATGGAGACGTGGTGACTCTGGGAGTATCCATGTTTCTGTAAAAAGGCAAAAGAAAACTGCCTAACTTGGTGAGGAAGGTACCCTCACCAGGTTTGCATAAATATCAAAGGCCGTGGAGGCTAAGGCTGAATTCTTCCTTTGTATTAAGTTAAGCATGTGTCCAGTTCTCCCCTTCTCGTGCTTCGACCTGCTCAGGTCCCTGAGAGTGTGTTCCTAGGATGGGTCAGTAGTACCAGAGCGCCGTTCCCTCAGGTCAGACCAGCTCTTTCTGGTTTTCTGTGGAGAGGAGAGGGAATGTGTTAGAGGAGGAGAGGTCCACAGCCCATCGACAGGCTCGAGACAAGGAGGACGGTCGGGGAGGTGGGGGGAGACCTGGCCTGTATTTATGGAGCCTCCTCGCTGTCCCATCCCCATTGCCCATTGAGAACACAGGGGGAAGGGGCTCGCTGTTTTGAGAGAGGTCCCATTCCTGGGTAGGAAAGGGGAACTTATTAAGTACTTACTGTGTACCAAGCACTATGCTAAGGGTTTAAAAACTTCTCTCATGCAATCCTCACAATCACTGGGGGAAGCATTTTACAGATGAGGGGACTGAGGGGGAAGGGACTTGTCCAGTTCACACAGCCAGTACCTGTCTGGGGGCAGACTCTAGCTCAGGGGGCTGCCTCCAGGTCTAGCCCTCCACCCACTTGTCCCACCTTGCTGCCCCTGGAGCCACCGAGGCCCATCGGCAACATCAGAGATGGCCCCCTTTTGGCTCCCAGATGAGTTTAGCCTTCCCGCCAAGATGCCTCGGGTAGGATCTGTCCCACATCACCTGGACCCCGTCCTGGGACCATGAGGTCTCAGACCCTCTGAGGGGTTAAGTCAGCTCGCTCCTGGCTCCCCGGGTCTCCTGAAGGGAGGCCCTGGCCCCCCACAGACCCCCGCTAACAGCTGGCCCCGATGGTGCCTTGCTGGGGGCAAACAGCCAACACCGGAGCCCCGAGGTCCCCGTCTGGCTAGCACTCCCTGCACTACGGGCTCATGGGATGGTTTGAGGGGGCCCTTCTCACGGCACTGGTGGGCAGCTACTGTTACTAAGGTTGGAAGTTGGAGGAGTTTGGCCCTTCCTCAGGACTGGGATTCCCTGGGCAGCGGTGCAGCCCCGGGCCCACCCATACCCCACGTACCTGAGGCAGCAGGACTCAGCGGCTGCGGCTCCAGGCCTGCCAGCTGCACAGTGCCTCCATTCTCTGCCCGCTCTCGCTTAGTCCTGTCCTCGAGGTGGGAGTGTCCGTTGGCAGGGGAGGGTGAGGGGCTCTCGGCCTGCTTGATGCCAGGAGAACCAGGCGGAGGGACCCCCACTGCCGGCTTCCGGGCCACAGGTGGAGCGGACTTGCTGGGTTTCCTCTGGGCTTGTGGCCCCCGATGCTCAGAAAAGGTCCGAAGTTCAGCCACCAGGTTTCGCTGCAAGTCAGCCTGGGCCTCAGGAGACACAGGCCGCTCCAGCTGCAGCTTCTTGGCACCCTTGGAGAAGATGAAGCTGGCGGTGGAGGCCGGGGACTGCGGCCGAGGGGATGCGGCCTCGGGCTCAGGCGGGCCGTTGGACCGAGGACTTGGGGGGCCATCGGTGGAGGCCATACTGGAAACTTTGAGGCGCATGGCAGCGTGAAGCCCTGTCGAGGACCCAGGGGCCTGGCCCCCCCGCATGGAGAGGGCCTTCCGCAGTGGTTTCTGCGGGGCGGGGGCGGGGGGCTCCTGGGAGGCCGGCGGAGAAGGGGGCGTGACGGAGCGCAGCCGCACCATCTGCAGCAGGGAGGGCGTGACAATAGGCAGGCTGGCATCTTCCTTGGGTGCAGGGATGCTCTTGCTGCGCCCCAGGGGCTCCTTGGATGGCTCCGCTGGCTTCCCAGAGCTAGGCTGAAGGGCTGGGGCCGGCAAGGGGGGGGCATCAGGAGGGGGACCAGGGGTGGGCAGGGACTCGGCCTGGACTGGGCCCTGTGAGGGGACGGTAGCCAAGAAGGAACTCGAGGTCTGTGCCTCGGGCTTGGCTGCTGACTGAGGAGAGGTCTGCACTGCAGCAGGAGGCTGAGCAGGGCCAGGGGTTGAGGCCCCAGGGGGAGCTGGGGACTCTGGCCTAGTGGGTGAGAAGAAGGCCTCATCTGGTGGAGGGAAATCTGCCATGGACAGGTCCTGTTCCTCTGGGGGAGGGGGCGGGGGAGGGGGCCAGCTGTGGTCCTGAGGGACCCCCCCATCAGAACTCGGGGGCTCTGGGGCCGCGACCTCCACTTTCTTAGAGGGCGGTGGGGGTGGGTGGTAAGATGGAGGCGGGGAGGGAGGAGGAGATCCCTTGGGTGGTGTGGAAGATTCCAGGTGAGATTTCACTGGGGTCCCTGACCCCTGGGGAGGAGGAACAGAATTAAAAATGGGACCCGGAACAGGAGCAGGTGCAGCTGGAGTTGGAGTCTTAGGTTTTGAGGGTGGGGGAGAGAAAGGGGCTGGGACTTTAGGGTGAGGGGGAATGACAAACCTGTCGGCTGGGTTAGCTGGGGGCAAGAGAGCATCCAGAGGCTGCACAGGGACAGCCTTATCTACAAGAGCGGGGTCACAGGACGAAACGGAGGAGCAGAGGGAGGTGAGAGAGGACGACGCCGAGGTCCCAGCGGACCTCAGGGAGCACACCCGCTCGGGTTTGAGCGGCCTCGGTGAGGGCTTGCCCGGGGAGGCAGGGGGCCCCATCAGCCCCTTGGGGGGCAGCGTAGGGGTGCCACTTTGGCTGGAATAGCCACTGGAAGGTGAGAGTGTACGCTCCGGGGAGCCCACCAGGCGCTGGGAGGTGCTAGGGGACAGAGCGGCGACCTGGGCCCCAGGGGCCACGTCCTCGGGGTCTCCAGCAGCAGGGAGCTGTGGCTGCTTTCGTTCTGGCTTAGGAGGCAGGCCGGGGGCCCCATCGGCCGTGCCCCGCTGGTGAAGGGAGTAGGTCCGGCGGGGGGGCGCCGGTGCCCGCTTGAGCTTCCGCAGAGACACGCTTCGGGCAGAGGAGTGTCCGCTCCGAATGCTGATGGTGTCCGACCCGTTGGCCCTGCCACTGCCCGCGCTGGGCGAAGCCTGCCCGCTGCCCGTGGCCGTGGAGATGCCGCTGCCCGCCGTGCTCCGGGGGCTCTCCCGGCTGGCGGCGCAGCCCTCCTGGCGTGCGGGCAACCCGTCGACCCGGTCTTCCGAGCCCCCCTGCGACGACAGCGTCGATCCGTCCGACACGATCGTTTCTGTGGACTGTGAGTGGCTCCAGTTGTCACTGGAGGAGGAGGCATGGCGGCTCCGGGGTCGGCAGGAGGAGGAGGAGGAGGAAAAGCGGCCCAGGGAGCGCACGGAGGCCGGGCTGGCGGACATGAGGCTGCAGCGGCTCAGGGTGCGGACACTGCAGCGGCTCAGGGCCACCACGTCCACGGTGGGCGGCAGAACAGCATTCGGGATGATCTTGGAGAGGTAGGTGGCCTGGGGGGAGATGGACATGGCCGGGCTCAGGGGCTCTGGGGGTCCTGCCCCACCCGTCATCCCTGGCACGGCGAGCGACTTGGGCCGCACCAGGGGGGACAGCCGGGCCCCCGTCCTTCGACCAACAAGGCTGTCGTCGCGGTAGACGCTGTCGATGTGGCGTTGTAAGGCAGCCTCATCCCCGGCCCCTGCTTCCAGTGCAACCAGTGACACGCGGACCCCGGGCACAGCACTCCCAGGGACCGCCAGCTGCCCGTCCACCGTGGGGATGTGGACCACGCCCCCGGCCGCGCCGTGCCCATTGGTGAGGCGAGCAGGGGGCCTGGACGTGCCGAGCGGGTCACGCCCATTCCTCAGACCTACATGTGGACAAAAAAGAGGAGCGTCAGTGGGAACCTAGTGCCGAGCACCAGACCTGGGGCCAGAAAACAGACTCAAGATCGTCCCTGATCCTGCTTAGCTGCGGGGCTGAGGAACAAATCCTTTTACTCCCTCTGAGCCTCTCTCATCTGTAAGAGCTGTTTGAACTCTCTCATTAAGTTCCTGTAAGATCAAGTCCTTGGTAAAGAGAAATATTCCTTCTCTAGAAAAAGAAACAGGTCATCCCAGGCCATCCCAGCCCGGCCCTGCCCGGCCCACCCCGGCCCATCGAGGCAGTGGCTCACCCAGCTCCTTCTGGACGTGCTGTGGGAGCCCCAGCACCGTGCTCCGCCTTTCTCGCCTCCGCCGACCAGACTTTCCTTGTTTCGAGGGGAACGAATCGTGAGGTCGGAAGGTGGAGCCTGCAGGTGAGGGAGTTAATGGCATGAAAGGGTTAACAAAAATGCCTTTGCACAGAGACACACACTGAGGAGGCGGCTGTGGAGCCTGCACCCATCCCCAGCTACCTTTGCGCTGGATCATCTCAGAACGGATGGACAGGGCGTCCTCCGCCGCAGAGCTCTCCATGGTAGATGTGGTGCTCTGACTGCAGAAGGAAATGGAGTCCTCATCCTTGGTACTCATCTGGGATGACTGTGGGAGTGGAGAGAGCAGAGTCAGGGATGGGCTGGGGGGCAGGGACCACTCCGGCTTCCTGATTTCAAGCCCAAGCCCACCGCCATTCCCCTTCTAACATGCGGCTTCTTCCTACAGCCTGGTCCCTGAGAGACCCTGTGAAGGTCAAGGAGGATGGAGGTCCCCTCTACAACCCAATTCAAAAGCCAGTGGCAGGGAGCCCGTCTCCTCAGGTCTCCTGCACTCTGGATTGTTTCTAGTGTGATGTTTTAAAACTGAACCTGTGACTGCGTTAATAGCGAGGAGTCCTGGTGAGGAATATCCTCTCTCAATTGGATGTGCACCTTCTCTACCATTTAGAGTTTCACGTGTGTCTGGGTCACTGGAAGGCCCAGGAGGAAAATCCAGGCCAGCATGGCGGATATTCCTTTCCTCCCCCTCTCACCTTGATGCTCTGACTATCTCCATGGTCCCAGCCGTCCTTGTTCTGTTTCTGTTTTTCTGAAAGACAGGAAGAGAAACCATTCAAAACTTCAATCTTTAACTCAGGGGCCTTCTGGTCAGAGATGGAAAAATGGAGGTAGCAGTCCTAACAACCCTGGCCTCCTCCCCTGGGATGTTCCTCCCACCCACCTGGGGCCCAAAAAGCAGGTCAAAGAGTGCATCCAGTTTTGATCAGTTTACTAAATAAAGAAACAGGTCCAGAGGAGTCAGCCTTGGACATGGGACTCCCACATGCCCTATGCATCCTCTGCAATCCAACTCAAATACTAGCTTTTCCTAGACTCTCTCTCAGACTTCCCATAACACTATCTTTTGTACCTTTCTCATTCGCTTATCTATCTGCACTGGGACCTCCTTCCCTTCTAGACTAAACATCAGTGATACATGGGGCTGGGACAGAAGGGGCTCAGCTTCATAGGTCCTTAAGGGTCCAAGGCAGGGGTCCTCAAATTATGGCCCTCGGGCCAGATGCGGCAGCTGAGGACGATTATCTCCCTCACCCAGGACTAGGAACTTTCTTTATTTAAAGGCCCACAAAACAAAGTTTTTGTTTTTACTATAGTCCGGCCCTCCAACAATCTGAGAGACAATGAACTGGCCCCCTATTTAAAAAGTTTGAGGACCCCTGGAAAGGATCTCGAGCCCAGGGGGGAGCATCTGGGGTGTGGGGAAGCGGGGGGGAGGAGAACAGCACCTTGGTACTGCAGGGATCGAAGTCCTTCTTGGGCTTGAAAGTGCAGCTCCTCCAGGTGAGGAGGCCGGCTGCTGGGAAAGAAGACATTGTCCTGATGGTCATCTGATGATGGCTGCTTATTGTCTGCTTTGCTTGAGCCTGGAGACAAGGGAAGAGGGAGTCAGAGGGTCATACACTTTGAACTGGAAGGGATCTCTAAGTCATGTTACAGATGAGGAAATGGAGGCCCAGGGACAGAAATCGAGTATACAAGTGAGTCTCACAAACCCAGATCTTCCAGCTAGAAATCATCTTCCTTCTAAGGTACTATGGTGCTTCCTCTCACTGTCTGATTAATTTAGAAAAATATATCTCACTTTTCTCTTTTATTTTACAGGGGAGGAAAACGAGGTTAAGTAGTAAAGCAAGAATTTGAACCAAAGTGCTGGGATCCCACATGGTAAAGTAGAAAGTTGCGTCAGGAAGGCACACAACATCCCCAGCCCTCCACTTCACCATGAACCCAGAGAGAAGGACCACCTTTTACCTCTCCTTGCATCCCCACTCATTAGCACAGTGCATAGAACACAGGAAGCCCTTAATAAATGTTTTCTGACTGGCTGGCTGGCCCAGAAGGTGAGCTCACATGGCTGTCTCTGCTTTCTCTCCAAGAAAGCCAACTCAGACCCAGGCAGATCCAGACTCCGCCCCAGGAGCAGAACAGAGAGCTGGCAGCCAGACCCTGGCCTTCATCGCCACACCTGGTCCCACTCTACCTTCCTAATCTCATTTCAGAATATTCTCCTCCATAGCTTTCCTTTGCCAAAGAGGCTTCCCCCTCTTCCTTGTCCCCACAAAGGGGCCCCTGTGCTTGGGTGGACTGGGGAGGGAACAGGGGCTTCCCAGGGAGAACCGCAAAGAGGACCCTAAGTCTGTATGTTGGCACCACAAAGGAAAGAAATCTGCTTCTGCCAAGGGACTCCCCAGGCCTCTCCCAAGCTCCCTTTCTTCTGGATTCCTAGCATCTGTGGCTCTGTCCCCACCTTTGCCACTCTATTTTTGCTCCTGTTATTCCCTAGGCCTAGAATATCCTCCCTCCCAAAGGACAAGTCGTCAAGCAACAAATATTTATTAAGAGAGAGGAAGGAAGGAAGGAAAGGAGGGAGGAAAGGAAGGAGGAAGAGAGGAGGGAGGGAGGGAGAGAGGAAGGAAGGAAGGGAGGAAGAAAGGGAGGGAGAAAGGAAGGGAGGAAGGAAGGAAGGAAGGAAAGGAAGAAGGAAGGGAGGGAGGAAGAAAGGAAGGAAACAAGCATTTATTAAATTCTTAGTATGTACCACTTATGCTAGCACATATATACACACTATGGTGTGTATTTATATATATACACGCATACACACACACACACACACACACACACACACACGTTAAGGCTGAAGTTATAAAAGGGAAGAACAGTCTCTGCCCCTGAGAAGCTTACATTCTAATGGCAATAGTAAATTCCTCTTTAATTTTTAAAGAAGTAGCTAGATGACCTAGTGGATAAAGCTCTGGACCTGGAATGAGGAATCAGGACAATCCAAGTTCAAATCCACTCAGACACTAGCTGTGTTACCACAAAGCAAGTTACTTAACCTGTCTGCCTCAGGTTCCTGAACTGTAAAATGAAGATAACAGCATCCACCTCAAAGGATTATTGTGAAGATCAGATGGTTTAGTCCAGTGCCTGGCACATTCTGAGTGCTTAATAAATGGCTGCTTCCTTCCTTCCTCCCCTCTACAACCCAATTCAAAAGCCAGTGCCAGGGAGCCCGTCTCCTCAGGTCTCCTGCACTCTGGATTGTTTCTAGTGCGATTTTAAAAAACTGAACCTGTGACTGCGTTGATAGCAGGGAGTCCTGGTGAGGAATCTCCTCTCCCAATTGAATGTGCACCTTCTCTACCATTTAGAGTTTCACGTGTGTCTGGGTCACTGGAAGATCCGGCGACTCGCCCAGTCTCACACAGCCAATATGTCGCACTTGATCCCAGGTCTGTCTTTCTCTAATGTGCTTAGTCATGTAATACCGTGTATCATTAAACTAATTGTATCCATTCTTGTCCTAAGCCCCACTGTTCTGTGACCTCATAGTACTGGAGCACTGACATGGCTGCTCTGTAAAGGGCTCTACACACAGTAGGCGCTTACTAAATGTTTTGGGCCTGCATTGAGCTCTGTGGCAGTATATGTGAAATGGGAGAAACTTTCCTATACTTTTTCCTCGTTCCCCCCCCCCCCCCCAAGACTATCCATCTCTCACATCCTGAATGTTCTCCTGACCTCAAGAACCCCCAGATAGGAGGTTGGCCCATTACAAGAGATCCTATTAAAGGCATGGAGAGGCCTGCTGAGTGCTGACACAGTCGATTTTGTCAAAGGAAGTGGCCTCTGTCCCTTTAAATAGAATATACAACATAAGCAACAAGGGAGAGACAGGTCATCTGACTTTGGCTAAACCTTTCTGCACCTCACAAAGCAATATTTAAAGGGACAGAGCTTCCCCCACCCCCACCAAGATAAGAACCTGATACCCCCTGAACCTGTGGAAGAGAGGACCTGGTTACTGGACAGGACACTGATGACCACAGCCCTCTTTGAAGTGCTTGGAGATCCCCAAGCTCATTGGGAGGGAGTAGGATGCTAAAGGATCTAGGTTATTTAGTATAATAGCCTTCCTACCCCCATTAAAATGCTCAGAAACTCGTGCACTCTTTAGGAAAGATAGGGATTCATAGCTTCTCTGATCCCACCCCCCTCTCCAAGAATCACATCATACATCCCCACTCACCCCAAGAGTAAAGGAGAGCTATGGGTTCTCCATTCTGCTTCCCACAATTTCATCCCATCTCACTGAGCCAACAGGTAACATTGCCTGGGATCCAGAGGAGAATAACATGGGTACTCCTCCCTCCCTTCTATCATCTCTAACCTTCCCTCTTTACCACAGATAATACCTAGGGCAAAAGGAGAGGCACAGAGAGGCATTAAGGTCACAGTGTTTTAAGGACCTTCGATTTACAACTAAATGGGATGGTAGAGATCAGTTAACACAATCCTCCCATTTTACAAATGAACTGAGAAGTATTTTATCCAAGGTCACCTAGGTAAGTAAAAGAGTTTCCACTCAAACCCAGGTCCTCTGACACCAAATCCTTTCTATTGGGGCAAGTAGCAGAATTTAAACCCAGGTTTTCCTAATTCCAAGCCAAGTTCTATCCATCATGCCAGTTAAGGAGATCACATAGGTAATCAGGGGCAGGACTTAGGAGCCAGATGTCCTGAGTCAGGATTCTCTCCTGGCACCAGTTCCTTCCGCACACTTTCTGGAGAACACAGGAGCCTCACTGGCCTCTCTAACTCAGAATCAATCTAAGCTAGGTCTCCCCTGTTCCCAGGGGCCCGATATCTGAGTGTGACACCCAGTCAACCCAGTGGAAGCCCCCAAGTAAAGAGTATCCTGGCGGCTGGAGAGAAACCTCGGATAGATGAGACAGGGAGGCTTTAGGGAGATCGGGGTGGGCAAGGCAGAGGGTTAAGATTTCTTGGGGGGAGGGGTAGAACACCTCATCTTCTTCTGAATCCTCAGCTCCTCCTTCCTGGCCCAGATGTGCCTTGCACACATACATATTCCTATATATAATAATAGACAGACAGATAGCAATCCTCATACACTCATTCACCCAGTTCAATCTGCAGCCCCCCTTCCCACAGGGGCGGTGGCTGGACAAAGGGAACTCTCGGGGGCTGATGCAGGAGAAAGAGGAGAAACACTGTCCCTCCCTACATTCACCTCTGCGGAGGGGGAGAAAGCCAGTGGGCCCACATCCCCTCCTCACCTAACAAGTCACCTTCTCCTGCCCTTCTGGCCACTATTTCCAGATTCTACTTGGGCCGGGGAGGGGGATGGTGAGTGGTAAAAATTAGCAGCATCACTCCTCCCCTTTGAAGAGCTTGGAGATCCCCAGGCTAACAGAGAGGAACAAGGATGCTAAAGGACCTTGCTACTTTGTGCAGCCCCGTCCCCATTAAAACGCTCAGAGAATCCTACACTTTATCTAGGGGAAAGGTAGGAATTCCGGAGAGATCCATCCGCTAGCGCCCGCCCGTGAGCGCTCGGAGCTCCCCAGGGCGGGGCAGAGATGCTTAGAGGACCCAGTCCCGCTCAGTGCTCACCCCACCCCGCAGACTGCTCCCCACTCACCCCTTTTCTTAAAGAGCCCGAGGAGCGAGGGGAGGTGCCGGCCCATAAACACAACCATGGCGGCGGCGGCCGAAGGGACCCCAGTCCCTCAAGTCTCTCCGGCCCGCCCTCGCCTGTTGGAGCTGCTCCGCCTCCGTTGAGGACCGGAGACTGGAAACTGCGCCAGCTCGGAATGGAGGGAGGGCGGCGACTCTGGGGCCGGGGGAGGGGCTGGCCGGCTGCCACTGCACCACCGGCTCCCGCCCCCTCTCCTCCCCTTGGGTGCTTCAGCAATCCGGACCCCAGCCTCCAGGAACTAGACAAGAATGGATGGATGCTTAGGGGGAGAGGGGTTGACTCGGACTGGAATATCCTCAATCTTCACCCCATGAAGGGAAAAAAGATTATATGATTTGACCTCCCCCCCCCAAAAAAAAAGCTTTAGCCTCAGAAAAGCCTAGAAAGGATCGTCTGTAAAGCCTTTTTTTTTTTCTACAAAAAAGGAAACTGAGACCCAGAAAGCAAAGGATTTGTCCAAGGTCACATAGCTAGTGAATGACAGAGATGGAATTCTAACCAGGTCAGAGAATCCCAAGATAGCTTTGGGAGGGAGCTTAGAATTTACTGATTCCAATCCTTTGGGTTGGGTTAGGTTTTAGGAAGCAGAAGGGGCTTGCCCCGAGGTCACTAAACCCACATCGATCTCTAGGTGCTATTTAATCCAATGCCTACTTATTTGGACGGAATCCCCAGAAGGGGTCACCTGTCCTTTTGGTCCTTTATCATACCTGGAGGTAGAGTAAAGTGGAAAGAGTCCTGGCTCTGAATCAAATTTTCTGTCATTTCTCCCTGGGCCTCAGTTTCCTCCTCTGTAAAATGACCTCTAAAGTTCCATCCATATCTATTATCCTCTCAAGAAACCAGCACCTCCCAAATCATCAGGCCTGCTATTCCCTATCTCCCTTCATCAATCAGCTGCCAAATCCTGTCAATTCTACTTCAAAACTATCTTGTACCTCATTCCCTCTAATTTAAGGGCCTTTGTCATTTCTTGTTTGCAATAGCCTCCCAATTGGTCTTCCTCCATTCTCTCTCCTTTGCAAATTCTCCTCCCATGTGCCAAAATAATCCTTCTATGCCATAGATGTGAATTACATCCCTTCCTTCCTCAAAAATCTTCAATGGCTCCCTGTTATTTCTAAGATGCAGTTACACATTCAGCCTCATATTTAAGGCCTTCCTCATTCTGTATCCCCAGTAGTTGTACAGTGCCTGGCACATAGTACACCCGTAATAAATGTTTATTGACTGACTGATAGACAACTTGCACTAACTCTTATCCTCCATGCTTATAATGCACTTGATTCAACTCCCTCAACATTCTTTAACTTTCCCTTAAGGTTCAGCTTAGAAGCCACCTCTTCTCAAAAGCTTTTTCTGGATCCCCTCAGTTGCTATCATTCTTTCTCCACTCCAATTACTGACTGTCTGTACATATCCCATCCCTCCTTTGAACACATTTTGGCTTGATAACGAGCTTCCTAAAATGCCTAGAAATGAACGTAGTACTCTGCATGAGGTCTGACCAAAGTGAAGACCCTAGGAGTATCCCCTGCCTCCTTCATGGCTCTGGCCTATCAACAGGATGCAAGCCCTTATTATTCCAGAGCAGTCCTCCCCAGGAAAGGAGCAAGTAGCTAGAGTAAGAATCTCTTTTTAAAGACCTCAGCCACTGAATCATAATGAATTCAGCCCCGCCCTATGACAGGAAAGTCTAGGGCAGATGTCTGGTATGATTATTTGTATGTTGCTCTTGATAGGAACTGGTCAAAGCTGCCACATGATTTGAAGCTTTGGCTCCTAGGAAAGACCAGGTTCCCATCAGGTGCTGGAGTCTACCCCTGGAGGGATAAATAGGGCAGGGCGCTGAATAGTTCAAACCTGGCTTCCACTCTCCTTAACTGTGTGACCCCTGACAGTTACCCCCTCTCTGGAGCCTTGGCTTCTTCCCCACATCTCAAATTAGGACAAGATTTTCACCAACCTCATACGGTTGTTGTTGTTAGGACTTCAGAATAATGGGCATATTACAAAAGATGGCCTCTGCTCCAGGGCAGGCCTACCCACCTTATATGCATGGAGAGCAGGACAGAGAAAGGTATTGGGGACTGAAGAAATCCAGCAATCAATTGAGATATTGCTACTGTCTGCTACAATGTTGGTGCCTCTGGTAAAGAAAGAGTAGAGAGCTATCCAGCCCAGTATCTACACTCAGGGAGCTCTCCAGCTTGGGAAGACACAAAGTAATAACAATCATAACAGTAAATAATAATCTAATAACTACAGCGAACATTTATAAAGTGTGTCAAGGTTTACACACCCCTTTTATCTCGTCTGATCTGAGGGAGCTGGGCTAATTTCTCTCCAGGGCATTCAGCCTTAAATTTATACTCTTTTTACTCTTCAACCCTCATAACTGCCCTGAGGATCCCCAGCCTGCAACCCCTCTCACCTAAGTCCACTGAGAGCCTCCTGAGTCTCCTTAGCTCCAGTCTCTCTCCTCTCCCCATCCATCCTCCATACAACCACCCAACAAATACTCCAGTGGCCAAACTGACACCAGCTCTGGTCGCTTCACTTCCCTGCTTTGATAACTGCTTACTGCCTCAAAGAAAAGAGGAAATCTTCGTTTGGCAGTGAAAGCGCTCTAGAGCCTACGCCACTCAACTTGTCCAAGCTTACTGCATGATACTCCCCCTTTGCACACTGACATTCTAGCCAGACCTAAGAAGGGCCCCAAACCTGAGCAGGAAGAAACCTTAAAAATCCAATTTCAACCCATCATTTGAAAGATGAAGTTGCAGCCCAGAGATTAAGTGCCCAAGGTCACATTGATAGTCAGTGGTAGAGACAGTACTTGAACTCAGATCCACAGTCAAACTCAGTACTCTTTCTATTGAATCATGCTTCTTCTCTGTAAGACATATCCTATCTTCCACCCTGGTGCCTTTGAAGATTACCTCTCATGCCTGGAATACACACACACACACACACACACACACACACACACACACTTAAAATTAAAAAACAAAACATCTTAATTCTACCTCTACCTCTACCTTCAATGGTTAATTCAAGTCCATGAGCCCTTCCAAAGGAGGAGCTCTCAGCTCATCCTCCTCATATATCTAGTATTTATGTTTTATATATTAACATAGGTTAAGTAATTTGCCCAGCTTCATACAGTTTGTAAGTGTTTGAGACCACATCTGTACTGGGATCTTCCCGAGTCCCTCCACTGCAGGATCTGTATAGTGAAGTACAGTATCTACAAGGAAATGCGACTTTAATCTATGTAAGTTGTATCCCTAGAAGAATGTAAGCCCCTTAAAGGAAGGGCCATTTGTAATTGTTGTCTTTGTAACCCCAGTGCCTGGGGTTTGCATGTTGACTATATTAATGTATGCATGCACCCATGAATCAATGCAAAAGGCAGTTAATGTTCTGCATGAACCTTAAGAGGCCATGGAGTCCAACTCCCCCATTTTATAGATGACAAAACTGAGGCACAGGGTAGTGGAAAGGGTCCTGGCTCTGGAATCAAGAGTTCAAATTCTGCTGCTGTGTGAGCTTAGGCAAGTCATTTCTCATTTCATAGTTACTAACTGAGACTCTCCGATTGCAAAGTAAGTACTTTCCCCCACACATACTCCCGCAAGCCCCGACATACAGAGCAGAGAACTTCCCTTCCTGTACATGATGCACATAAACCCATCATATTATACAGAAACATACATAGATGCATGCACACAACTGACATTTTTCACACATGCAGACTCTCATACACAAGCCACATATCTATTCATAATGTACCCTACATCATTCCCCATCTACACGTGTGTACATACACACAATACATGCATGTGCCGTATTCTTCCTACCCGCCCCCCCCACCACATCCCAATCCCTCCCCTATCTCTTCATAGGTATATTCCTCACACTCATATAGGATCACAGATATATGGGTAGAAGGGCCCTCAGAGGGCATCCAATCCTATCCCAGCATCTTACTGATGAAGAAACACATCTGGAGAGAAGTGTGAGTGGAGAGGGGTGAGAGGGAGACCCAAGACTGGGGTCAGTCCACAAGGACAACTGGATTATACTGGATGAGGAGGAAAGAAATCTGTTATGGAGTAGAGGGCCCTGAGAAAAAACCCTGAGAGGCTATCCCGACACACACACCCCCAGTGGTTAATTGCTAAGAGCATACCAATTCATCGCACACTTCCCATGAACACACCTGCACTCCCACACACTTCCACATACCAAACACACACACACACACACACACACACACATACACACACATTTTCTGGCACTGCACTGGCGGAGAGCCCAAGGCAGGGTGGGGTGGAGGTGGAATCAGAATCATTCTGCTCCTTCCTTCCTCACATGAGCTACCATTTGTAGAGGAGACATATAGCTGTGGTTATAATTATTCCTTTCCACGTCCAGCCTTCACTTCACCAGCTTTGGGGGAGTTCATCAGAGCTCCAGTTCCTCCCTCTCCATATCCCATATCTTCCACAAGGAATCCATCTCCTGGTCTGCTATTGGCCTACTAAGCAAATCCTAGTGTTGATTCTGGCTTCCATTAGCCCCATCTTCATGGGGCCTTTTTTCTTCAAGTCTGACCCCAACCCCCAGGAGAAGAGGGGCAGGAAGTCTGAGGAGAGAACCAACTTCCCTACAGACCTGCAGTGGCCCTCGGTGTGCCTCATTGTGTGGGGAAAAAAGTTGGCTCGATGGATCTCATCTACCAGATAACACTGTGCCCAATTGCTTCGAGAATTCTGTGAGATTCTTCTACTAGTTTTCTTTGAATGGCTTCTTTTTCTTTTTCTTTTTTTTTAAGTATAAATCCCTGGGGAGAGGGGGAGAAAGGGGAATGAGCTGTGTCCCTCCTCCCTTCCTCCCTCAGAGCAGAGGCTGCCTCCTCCCCTCAAAACAGGCAAAAACTTGGGCCCCAGGCCAAAATCTAAAATTCCTTTGGTTACCTCAGGGACAATAGGATTCTGCTAGATGAGGAGGAGAAAAATCTGCATGGATTGGAAGCCCTGGGAGCAAACATTGAGTGAGCAAGTTGGGCAGATCTTTACCCCTTCTAGAACAGTTCTTTTCCAACCCTGACCCTGGTACCCACCAGATCCAGGGAGACAGGCAGAAGTTGGGAGGGGGCTGTGCACAGCAAGTTAAAGAGAGAAGGCTGCAGATTGGACAGCCCTAGAGAGGAAGGTCCCAGGTACACAACAGCTGGAAGCTGACAGCTGCATATCACTGGAGCCAAGTCCCAAGTCTGAGCTTTGATAACATCTGGTTGTCCTGACAACCCCCTCCCCCACCTGTAGTCTTGAGACTTGAAGCAAATGGGCCTCCTCATCTTCCAGTCAGTCACCTCCTAGTTACCTCCAATATAAGCAACTCCCAGATCTATAAACTGAGTGGGTCCAGGGAGAAGGTTCGAGGGAAGGAATAGGGAAACTTCCCTCAGAAAAACCTTATTCCCAGACCATTCACAAGCCTGCTGGACTTTGTCCAGACCCCATGCCCAGAGCACTGCACACAGTCCTGAGAAGGTTGTCTGACAGTACCATCACCCAGCCTAAGGAGACTCCTCCTTCACCTGGCTGAGGAAGAGGAGGAAAAGGATATCCCAATCAAACCTTGTACTCAGGCAGCTTGATGGAACAGAAAATGTAGTAGTAATAATAACTGACAGTTACATACTGCTCACTTCATACCCTTTGAAATCCATATGTAGCAGATGACATTAAAATCTGTGATGTAGCACTATCCCCATTTTAGAGATGAGAAAACTGATGCTGAATGAAATTAAGTGACTACTTCCAGGTCATAAAACTATTAAGAACCCAGGTTTTCCTAACTGCCCCCTGCCTGGGTGAACAAGCAGTCCAGGACAAGGAGTTCCAAAGACAGAAGTTGAAAGTCCTGAAGCTCAATAAAGGACTGTGTGTAAACTTGGGCAAGACACTTCCCTTTTGAAAGTATCAAGTTTCCCCATCTGTAATGAGGGCACTGGACTAGGTGACCCCCAAGGTCATTTCCCAGCCTGAGCACTTCATGTTCTAAGGTCCTTTCCAGAGCTGCTATTCAATGCGGGATGTTTTAGTATCTTTTTTTTTTTTTTTTAAATTGTTCCTTCTAGCTCTGTTATTCTATGATGTGGGAAACATCCTCTTGGGAGTGATGTCTCAACCTGCCCAATTCCTGTACAGGGGGCAGGGGTAGGGGCGGGGCAGGAGGGAGTGCCCAAAGCACCCATATGACTCAGGACAGAGGAATGAGTGGGGGAGGGGACTCCCGAAGAGGAGGGGCTCAACCCCCAGCCTACCTCCTCAGTGCCTCAGGGCCCACCCAGCCTTTACCACACACTAGGACTAAGGGACTGTTTGTGGGAGAGGGGGAGAAAAAGACAGGGGAGGGAAGGGAACGGAGGATCCCAGGCCCAGCTGTGTGCCCCACTTGCTCTAGGGAAGGGAGAAGAAGGCTTGAAGGGGCTGAGAGAGTGATGAAGGGCGTTTAATGGAGACAGCTGCATCTTGTAAAGAAAGTCCTGTGAGAATGGGGTGAGGGGAGTCCCTGAACCCACATTCCAGCCCAAGCAAAAGAATGTCTCCCAGCCATCCCCCCAACTCATCCACCTGTCACTCCCAGGCTGGCCAAGAGGGGTTGGGGAGAGAACTGTCCCAGCTTCAAAAAGACCCCCACACACACCTCCAGGCTCAGGGGAGCCCTCTAGGTTCTCAGACAAAGGGGGAGGGCTACTGGCCTTAGACAACTGATCTAAGGAACGGAAGGGAAGGTTTGCAGCCAAGGAGAGGGGAAACACCCCATGCTGGGGGAGTGAAAGCCAGGGGAGTTTCCAGCCCTGCCCCACTGAAACAACAGCAGCCCCTCCTCCTGCCCCCAGCCAAGCAGACCAGCAGGTTTTAAGGTAAATATTGGCTGGGGGGGAGGAAGGGAGAGCCAGAAGGGCCCAGGAGAAAGAGGGTGGCCTTTCTTGTCCCTCGGGCTAGGCAGAGCCAGGTTACAAAGAGCAATAATCAATTATTGTTCTAATTGAGTCTCAGGTTTAGTCATCCAGATTATAAAAATAAAGATTCCTTATTGGTGTCACACTTTTGACTTTGCAAAGCCCAAAACCTACTGGGAAGGTATATTCCCAAAACTTCTTACAGAAGGGGAAACTGAGGTCTACAGAAAAGAAGTGGGCAGCCAAGCAGAGTTAACCTGTTTACCAGGCTTGTGACATTTCCCCAGTAAGAGGCCTTAAGTTTCTTTCCTCCATCCCTCTTTTCTTGCTCTCCAAAATTCAAGTGGAGTCACAAACAATCAAGATAACGGCTGAGTGATGATATCAGCAGACTCCAAGTCTTCCCCAAACAATACAATATAGGAAAGTGCATCAAATTTGGGGGGGGGGGGGGGGGGGGGGGGGGGGGGGGAGAAGGGAAAGATTCCAGCCTAATTGCACATGGGTAAATTTAGGGGAGTCCCAGTCCCCATCAGGATCAATATTCTCATCGATTACAAGGAAGGCTATGTAAATGCAGCAGATTGAGAAGGAGCTTCTGACCCTCTTATCCCCCTACCACACCAAGTACAGGACTCCTACTGGGTCTTACGTGAATAGGGAGAGAAATGGTGAAGATAGAAAAAGACTTATGGATATGTGAATATCTGGAAGGGAGGAAATGGCAAAAAGAAGTTGAGTTTGACTCAAGCTGGTGGGTCATTAACAATAAGAGGGGTAACTTAATGCTACAAGCAACTTTCTTCTAGTTAAAAATGAGGAAGCCATAACTGATCTGCCCACTTTGGTAGTTCCTGGGAAGGGGATGAGGAGAGGAAAACTATCTTCATTACTACTATAAGGAACTACCAATTCTAGAGGTAGCCAAGAGGTGAGATGGACAGAGTGCTGAATGTGGATTCAATGATTTGAAATAAATGTTTATTTCCTTCCTTTCTCCACAGTTCAATTAAAAAACTCCCCTCTAGGGATGTGAGAAAACTGGGATACTAATTGCATTGCTGATGGAGTTTTGAACTGATCCAACCATTCTGGAGAGCAATTAGGAACTATGCCCAAAGGGCTATCGACTTGTCCAAACCTTTTGATCCAGCAGTCTCAGTACTGGGTCTGTATCCCAAAGAGATCATAAAACAGAGGAAAGGACCCACATGTGCAAAAAGTTTGTAGCAGCCCTTTTTGTAGTGGCAAAGAATTGAAAATTGAGTAGATGCCCATCATCTGAGGAATGGCTGAATAAGTTATGGTATATAAAGGTAACAGAATATGATTCTTCTATTAAAAATGGTGAACAAGCTGATTTGAGAAAAGCCTAGACAGAATCACATGAACGGATGCCGAGTAAAGTGAGCAGATCCAAGAGAACATTGTGCACAGCAACAAGAAGATTATGTGATAATCAACTGTGATAAACTTGGTTTTTTTCAACAATGAAGTGATTCAAGGCAACTCCAATAGACTTGGGATGGAAAATGTCAGAATTATGGAAACTAAGTGTAGATAGAAGCATGTTCACCTTTTTTTGTTGTGGTGGTTGGTTGTTGGCTTGTTTGTTCTGTCTCGTGTTTTTTCCCCTTTGGATCTGATTTTTCTTGTGGAACATGACAAATATGGAAGTATATTTAGAAGAACTGCACATTTAACTTATATTGGATTGCTTGTTGTCTTGGGGAAGGGAATGAGACAGAGAAAAATTTGGAATACAAGGTTTTGCAAAGGTGAATGTTGAAAACTGTCTTTGCATGTATTTGGAAAAATATAAAAAAAAAGAAGAAAGAAATTCCCCTCCACCAAAGCTGGCCAATACCTACTCTGCAATTCTATAGTTTTAGAACTCTGCGTGGGGAGAGATTAAGGGTCACTCTAAGAGACAGCACTTGAACGGAGGTCTTTCTTATACAGACATTGCCAAACCCAATGGAATCAAAGCTCCAACTCTAACCCCACAACAAAGAAGACTTATACTAGACCAACTTTTTGATCTCAGAACCTTTTTTCACTCTTAAAAATTAGACAGGACCTCCCAAAAGAACTTTTGCTTACATGTATTATATCAATACCTATCATATAATAAAATAAAAGATCTGAGGATTATTATGAACATAGTTTTGATCTTGAAGGCCCTAAAAAGGTGTGGTCCCCCCACACCTTTGAGAACCACTGGACCAAATAAACTTGGGGACATTGAATATTCAACACGTCCAAAACAAGACTCCTGATCTCCTCCCTTCAAAACTGGCCTCTCATCCCCCAATCACCCAGACTGACAGTCATGCTCTCCTCACATACACAAATCCACAAATTTTTTCTAGCTTTACAACATCTCCCCATACACTTTCTCCTCTCTAGCCCACCACCCTAAATTTGGTCCCCTTTATCTCATATGTATTACAGCAGACTTCTAAGTCACAGTTT
Source organism: Sarcophilus harrisii (assembly GCF_902635505.1). Taxonomy (NCBI): domain Eukaryota; kingdom Metazoa; phylum Chordata; class Mammalia; order Dasyuromorphia; family Dasyuridae; genus Sarcophilus; species Sarcophilus harrisii. The sequence goes on along the minus strand of NC_045428.1, from coordinate 547,089,769 downwards.
CTTAAACTCTTTTCACCAGAGACCCCTTTTTACCTTAGAAAATCGTTTCACCTTTTATGCAACCCCCCCCAAGCATATAAGTATACAAAAGAAATATGCAAATCAAACATTTACTGATAATAAATCATAATTTCAAGACCTTTACATTCAGTTCTGAGACTCCATATGGGGTTCCAACTCACAGTTTAAGAAGTTTTGTTCTAAGTGATTTCCCTGCCTCGGTTCTCTCCAATTCAACCCACACTCAGCTACCACAGTCATGTTTCTAAAGCATAAAGATCATGTCTCATGTTGCCCTTGCTTAATTAGCTCCATCAGCTCCTAGTGACCTCCATGATCAAATATAAAGTCTTCTGATTGGCATTATTTAAATCTCTTCAGAACTTAGTCCTTTCTTACATTCCCACTTTAGGTCTTTCTCTGATCTAGCTACACTGACCTATTTGTTAAAAGTCAATCTAAGTTCTGTGCCTTTATCCTAGCCGATGCTCATGCCTGGAATGCTCTCTCTCCTCACTTCTATCTCTCAGTTTCTCTGGTCTTCTTCAAGACTCAACATAAATCCCACCTTCTAATGGAAGCTTTTGCCAATCCCCCAGCAGCTAGTGCCCTTCTTTGTCATATTTAAATTGTCCATTCATCTTCTTTCACGTCTGACTCTTCATGACCACATTCAGGATTTTCTTGGCAGACATACAGAAGTGGTCCGGGGGGGGGGGGGGGGGGGGGGGAAACTGAGGCAAACAAAGTTAAGTGACTGGCCCAGTCTAACAGCTACTAAGTATCTAAGACCATATTTGAACTCAGGTCTTCCTAACTCCAGGCGCAACACTATTCACTGGACCACCTAAATGCCCCTCCACCCCATATTCCCTTTCTGTATAGGGGTTTAGTAGTTTCAGTCATGTCCAATTTTTTATGACCCATTTGGGGTTTTCTTGGAAGAGATAATAGAGTGGTTTGCTATTTCCTACTCCAGCTCATTTCTTCATGAGGAAACTAAGACAAACTGGGTTAAGTGACTTGCCCAGGGTCACACTGCTAATAAATGTCTGAGGCCAGATTTAAATTCAGGAAGATGAGTCTTCAGGATCTGCCTTCTATCCATAAATCACCTAGATGCCCACCTGTTACATTCCCTTTATTCTGTATATATCTCATATGTGCCTGATTATTAACATGTTGTCTCTCCTATTAAAATGCAAGCTTCTTGAGGATAAGAAATCTTTGCTTTTCTTTGTATCCCCAGCATTTAGCATCGGTACCTGGCACATAGTAAACATTGATAATGATTGTTGATTGTTTGTTGATTCCTAGGGTTCCTTCCAGTTCTAAATCCTAAAATCCTCTAAGTTTTGCTCCAGCCCATTCTAACTTTCCAGAGAAAAGATCAATACCTAATCCCATGATGAATCCTTCAGGTACACTGAGAATGAGGAAGAGGATGGGATTCAGCACAATGCCCTGTCACTTAATAAATGCTTGCCAAAAGGACCAGGGGCCAGGAAAACCTGCATGCCTGAACAAAGAGGCCTTATTAGGAAGACCCTTCAGGTCTTTAGTGGGGGCTATTTAATAACTTTAAGGACCTTTCTCTCCATCAGAGGCCAATCTGTTCAGGAAGGTAGGGCCATTCCTTATCTAGGAGCTCAGATAAGGAAAAGAGAGAATTTTAAAGGATTCAAGGGGGAAGGGAGAAGGGAAATGAATAAACAAGATTTAAAAAGCAGCAGTCCCACAGACCATTTCTCACCAAAATCCCAAATTCCCCCAGATCCTACCACCCTTCTCCTTACCTCCCTTCACTCCCAAACCAACTTGGTTTGTGAGCCAGGAGTCTTGCATTCCTGGCCTGGCACCCACTGTTATCTCCTTTATTTCTTTGGGTTTTACCCACAGAGCAGGATAAAGGGAAGAAAGGCCTGATGATTTATAGTGGTAAGTAAAAAGTCGAAGAGGAATATTGGATAGGACTGGGGGTAGGGTAAATTAGTAGAAAGAGGGCAAAAAGGGGGGAAATAGGGAGTACACAGCAAGTAGACAAGAGACAATACTCTTTCCCAGCCAAGACCTAAAGCCAAAGCAGATCTAGGATCTGCAGCCTAACTCAACTGTTTACAAGCTGTGTGACCTTGCACAAGTCACTTTATCAGAATTGACAATGCTTTACTATCTGGCAGAAGAGGTGACAGACTACAGGTACAGAATGTCATTGTCACACACACTGAAACGTGTTGATTTGTTTTGCTTACTTGTACTTTTGTTACAAGATGGGCTACTTTGGGAGGGTGGGATAAGGCAGTGAGTCACTGTTAAAGAACAGTGAAAAACATTTTTAAGTTTTTTTATGCTATAGATAGAAGCTATTTAGGCATCCCCTCCCCATCCCATTTCCCCTGGGGAAAGGATGAAAAGCTTGATGAATTTTTTTCTACCCAAAGGAGTCAAGAAATGTTGAGGAGGCTTTACACCTGTGTGATCTTCAAGATGTACTAGGAATATTAGCCAAACTAAACCAGGCCCCACTGAAGCAAAAGCTCAGGGGCAGTGCAGGGAGTCCCTTCCCTAAAAGCCTGACAGCACCTGACCAACGACATACAGCACTCCTATGACACTCTACACCTCCCTCCAGAGGGACAGAATGCCCAGCCTGCTCAGAGCAGCCCTAGCTTCTTCAAGTGGGAGTAGGACCTTTGACTTCCTTGCTAAAACCTTGGCAAAGCCTCCCTCTCTCTACCCCCAATACAAAGACACCCACACACTGATGAGGAGGGAGGGAGGAGGAGGTTTCATAGCCTTTCCCTTCCCTCCACTCCCCACCCAGACCTGCCCAAATGCAAATTCCTAGGCTACAGTTTGAGCAGTGTTTCCATGGAGCTGAGAACAAACATAAGAAAGAGGATCCCATCCCATCTCTCCCCCACAGAAACACCTGCCTAGGCCCCCACACACACCTACTTCCACCCCCAGGTTCTGCCCCAGAGGAAGCTCAACCCACTCTACCTTTACTCCTAGTCCAGTTGGCCAAGGAGGAGGGAGCAGAGCTAGTCCAGACAAACTGGGAAATCTTCCAGTTTAAATCTAGACAGGACTCCCCACTTTTCAATTTCTAAGGCTATCAGGTCCAATCTCTTATTTTACAAATTAGTTAACTGGGTTAAGTGACTTACCCAGGATTGTACACCTATAAATTTCTGTAGTGGGATATCATAGGATTTATTGCTGTAACAAACTTTATAAAGTTAGTCTAGCCCCCCCCCCCCATTCTATTGATACTGAGGCTCAGAGATTCAATTCAAATTAATACAGTCATTAAGCACCTACGTAAAGGAGCACTTATTTCAATGAGATCACCAATCTACAGGAGTCTATTAAAAGAGGCAGCATAGTATAGGAAGAGAGGATTTAGTACCTGCATTCCAATCCTGCTTTACTAACTATAGGATTGGGATCAAGCCACTCCATCTCTCAAAATATAGAATGAGGTGACAAATATCAGCCTTATGGGATTATCCCTTATTAAACAAAAAAAAAAAAAAAAAAAAAAAAAAAAAAACCATTAAACAGTTCTTTAAACTTACAGAAAGGACTTTTATATTAGAGGAACTTACAATCAATTACCACACTGTTGAGCATCTCTCCTTCCAGAAACTCTCCCACCTCATCCTCCTGTCCCACCACCAAATTCCAACTGTGCTCACTACTGACCACTAAGCTTGGCCCTTCTCTCTTCAACATCTCTCAGGATGAACTAACCCTTAGCCAAGAAATTATCATCTCTCTAGTATATGAATATCTTCCAAATCTAAAACCAGACCTCAAATAACCCTCAAGAAATCTCTTTGTGCATGTGCTCCCAGGGCCTCAAACTTAGCTCTTCCAAAACCAAACTCTTCATTTCCCCCTAAACTTGCTACCAACTTTGGTATTTCTATCAACGATGCTACCATCCTCCAAGAGATCTGGGAGTCTCCTCAACTCCTACTCTCCCACTGCTAAATATAAGATCACAGATTTAGAGCTGGAAAGGACCTTAAGGGACATCTAGTCCAACCCCATTATTTTTTCAGACGAGAAAAATGAGGGCAGAGAGTGGTTAAATGTTTTGTCAACAGAGAGGCAAGAGCCCAGATTCAAACCTAGATTATCTGCCTGGAAATCTATCATTTTTTTCCAACATATCACATGACCTCTTTGGTCACACTATATCTGGTTAATTTCTCCTCTACAATATCTCTCCTTTCCAATCCCATCCATGGTCCATCCCCACTTTAACCAAAGTCCCTACCTGGACTCTCGTAATATCTCTGCCAATTTTAAATCTTCTTACTAAGCAAGGGATGACCAAAGATGCAGATAACATCCCATGATTTAGAGTTAGAAGAAATTTTAAAAGCTATACAATCCATCTCCAAGGGGAAGAAGTCACATCCAAATGCAGCAACTCCAGTTTCCTTATGGCAGAGATATCACATGAGTTTATGGTATTTTCATAATCTTCTAACAGGTTTCCCAGTGTTGTCTTTCCCTTTCCATCATGCACAGGGTCAAGTGATTTTCACTTTAAAAATCAGTTTAGATCCAACATCCCCTTACTTAAAAACAAACAAACAAACAAACAAACAACCAAACCAATAATCCTGTCATGACTACAGATTGCCTGCATAAATCAGGCCCAAATTCCTCAATCCAATCCCATGTTACTCAAGGACTCCTCAGCTGACTCCACCTAATCTCCTATTTTAAAAGCATCTTCAGCTCCAACCAGGCTAATTTCCTTCTCATCTTCCTCCCCCATCATACTAAGCTCTCTCTTCTCTCACTTGGAATGCACTTCCCTGGTTTTCCCAAAGGATGATGAGCTCAAAGGACTTTGGAAATTGTATATTCAAACCCCTTTATTTAACAGATGAGGAAATTGATGTTGCAAGTATGGAAAAAAAATTTCAAGGGTACGATTGATGGTGAGCACCAGAACCATTATTCCAACACAGGTCAGCTTGTTCCAAATCCATCCACTTTGCAGGGCATGGTGCTCTATGACAAACGAAGGCCCACACTTCTTCAGTGCTCACTTCAAGACTCATCTCTATGAAACCTTACCTCATTAACCTTTCTGAATTCCTAGGGCTTGAATAGTGGAGAAAAGCATCAACTTTTCACATCTGTTTAACATGCTATCTGGAAATGTCTTGTCTCTCCAACTAAACTGTCAGTAATTTGAAGATAAAGACTGTTTTCTTCTCTGATACCCTCCAGTCTCCCCCAGGGGAAAATATAAAAGTTCATCAACAGTGGGGATCTCTAAGCACTCATCCCATCCATGTCAGCAAGATTATATACACTGAGAAGAAAGCCATTCCTTCTTTAAGTCTCCTTCCCTAACGGCTCTAGAAGAACTAAAGAACAGGGAAATTGACTTGATTTCCCAGTTGGGAGGGTGAATAAGATATAGAAGGGACATTGGACAGAACTGACAGAATTCCAGAATCCAAGATTTCTCTGAGTAAAATGCTGTGTAGGAAGGCATTCAGCCTTGGTGGGGAACCCATCCCTTAGAGAAATGTTAGTTTTTACCTTAGAAGCCATCTGCCCTTTTTTACAGATACCAAAACTGAGGCTTAGAAAGAAAAAGGGGCCGGTTCAGAATCATAATCTGATACCCAACCTCTAAGAGGTACCCATTCTCTCTCCAAAGAAAGTACAGAAAACATTCCCCTTACTCAGACTAGAACAAAAGATCTTGTGTAGATCCCTTTCCAGCTGTGTGCCTCAGTTTCCATATCTGTAAACAGAAGGGTTGAAACCTGATAGTCTCAAAGAGCTCCTCAAGTTTGAAGAGTCTGTGAATTAAGTTTATTAATCCAAAGGACCAGAAGAAATGGGCAACTTTCCCTTCCCCCTCACCCACAATCCTTCCCATGGAGTTCTGTGCCCAGGAAACAGCCCAGAGATTTCCACCTGACCAGGCAGCTCCCCTGTGGGAGGGGATATGAGGAAAGGGTGAGGCTGTACCTCCTCCTCCTATCTATCTCTCTGATGTCCTCTCCCACACACACACACATATCAATCCCAGTTCATGTTACAGTTCTCCCCGCACTGAGGGAACTAGAGGGGGAAGCCAGGAATCCTGTTGCCCAGCCTCAGGGGACCCTCCCCCACCCCTGGGGTTGAAATACAACCTTTCAGGCAGATCTCTGCACAGACTGGGGCCTAGGCTGTTCCAGCTGGGTGACTGAATTGAAAAGGGGGGGATAGATGAGGGAGGGGCCTAGACCCTCAGCAGTGGGGGGAGGGTGCCCCAGAGAACCAGTCAGATGGCTGATGTGGTCAGATGGAGCCAGCCCTGAGTCTCTAATCTTCAGTTTCTGTCTCTGTCCCCAGCTCCCTCCTTTTGTCTCTTTCTCCCTCTCTCCAGTCAACTTTCTGCCCTCTGGGGTCAGCAGGGTGGGACAGAAGAACAAGTGTGAGTGTATGTCAGCCACTGTGTAAAACAGTGTAAGGCTGTGTCTGTATATAACTTGGGGTCTGTGTATGACAATGTGAGTCTGTGTGACCGTCTAGCTGCGCTGATATGTGTGACTGTGAGTACATGTAATGGGAACCAGTGCTCTACACACAGTGGGCGATTAATATTTGCTTAAGGGAATCGTCTGCCTATGTAAGCATGGGTCGGCATCTCATCTCAAATCTATGGAGGGGTCCGCTCAGCCATGGCGATTGTGGACATCTGTACAACCGAGTCCCTTCTTCATACACACCCGTGTGAGAGCATGCAGATATCCATGTAGAACTGTGCCCCGTGTGTGGATCTATCTCCAAATCTTCCATAATTATAGCCCCGAATACAGACGGGCACAAGACAGAGAATAAGCCGTTCTGGGTGCTGCTTGTGGAAGTGGGAATGTGCACGGGTGGCTTAGAACCATGTGTAAACATGTATCCCTGTCCTGTTTCTGTAACTGACCAGTGTGTGGCTATCCATGGCAACATTTATGGGCACGCTGTGTAATTATGTGTCCATATGCACCCACTCGCCTGTAAGCGAGTCTCTCTGCCGCGTTTGTGCAACTTTCTCAAAGGGTAACAGTGTCAAGATGTGCCATCCAGACGCATTCATGCGTCCTTTGCATACAGCCGTGTGCATGTGGGAAGGTGCGTGTGGGAGCATGCAGCTGGGGACCCCAGGACACGGCCGGGCGGAGAGGGAGAGGGACCCCCAGGCGCCGGACGCACCGCCTCGCCGATCCCCCCGGCTCGGGCCGCCGCCGGCGGCCCCCGTCCTCCTCCCATCCCCCTTCCCCCAGAGGCCCCCGCCCCCGCCTACCTGTTCCCTGCCTCCCCCGGCGGCGCCCGAAATGCCAGAAGCTGCGGGTCCGGCTGCTGGGGGGCTTCCTCTTGTGGTGGGAGTTCCCCATGGCGCGCGGGGTCCCTGGGGGGCGGGGGCGGGGATGGGGATGGGAGTGGGCGGGAGGGGGCGCGCGCTACATGGCGTGGGGCTGGCGCGCGCTCAGGCCCCCGCGCGCTCCGGCAGCTCCGGCCGCCACCGTCCCTGCAACCAATGGGCACGCCCGGGAGGGGCGGCGCCTCGGAGGGAGGCGAGGGGCGGGGCGCGCTCCCATATGCGGGCTCTCCTCGCCCCTCCAGGGACGCCTACCTCGGGCCCTCCTCCCAAAGCTTGGCAAGCCTGGAGGCTCCTGGGAAGAGGCGGCGATGGTCCCTGCAGGGGACGTGAGAAATAAACCGGGTTTTCTCCTCTGTGAAAGGGGATGACACGCACTCACTCCTTCCCAGGAAATCAGATTTAGCGCCCGAAGAGACCTTACAGGTAGTTAAGTGGAAGAGCTGGGATTTGAACCCACATCATCTGGCTTTGAATCCCAGCGTTCCTTCCTTTGCACCACGAGGTTAAGGAAGATGGCACTTATCTAAGCCATAAGGGATAAAGGAAGGGAAACTAAAATTAGCGTTATTATTACTACTTGGATGACCTTGAGCATTTCCTTTGTACAGGCCTCAGTTTCCCCAAATATAAAGAGAAAGCGGGGTTAGCTGATCTCTACTGCCTCTTGTCAGCTCTAACATTCTCTGTTTCTAAGATCTGCAAGCAAATCTGACCCCGTTTTACAGAGAGAAATACCGAGACCTGGAAAGATAACGTAACAGCGTGCCTAAAGTCACACAGGTGTTGAGAAGGGCTATGATTCAATTATGGGTCTTCTGACCAAGATTAGCATTCTTTCCATTATGTTTATTTGACTGACTCAGAGGAGCCAGATTCTCTACTCACCGCTGTGAGTTACAGGGGTCCTCAAACTACAGCCCAAGCCAGATGAGGCAGCTGAGGACGATTATCCCCCTCATCCAGGGCTATGAAGTTTCTTTACTTAAAGGCCCACAAAACAAAGTTTTTGTTTTTACTATAGTCCGGGCCTCCAACCGTCTGAGGGACAGTGAACTGGCTCAACAACCTTCAAAGCTTCTCTCAGCAAACTCCCCCACTCCCCAATAGATTTGGAGTCAGAAATCTTAAGATCTGATAATTATTACTCAATCAACTTTGAGCAAGTTCCTTCTACTACATGGGCCTCAGTTTCCCCATTTGTAAAATGGCACATGGGTTAAATGATCTCAAAGATTCCTTCCAAATCTAAATCCTGTGATTCTATGACACCTCAATGCGGGCCCTTTTAGGGAATGTTGCCTCAAATTTCTGTTAGAAATTCTGTAGAAAACAGAGAGCTAGAGAGCTAGGAAATGGAGTGAGGAGGAGACTGTGAATAGCTGGGAATTACTCAAGTCAATCTATCTCAAGAAAAGAGGACCAGCATTTCCTAATTGAAAAATGGTCAGAGGAAATGAACAGCCCATTTTCAGATGAAGACATTAAAGTCACCTACAGTCATATGAATGCTCTAAATCAGTATTGATTAGAAAAATACAAATTAAAACAACTCTGAGGTACTACCTTACACGGTTAAGGTTGGTTAAAATGACAGGAAGAGATAATGATAAATATTGGCGGGGATGTGGAAAAACACTAATGCATTATTGGTGGAATTGTGAACTGAGCCAACCCTTCTGGAGAGAAATTTGGAACTATGCCCAAAGGACTATTAAACTGTGTATTCCTTTTGACCCAGAAATATCACTGCTGGGTCTGTATACTAAAGAGATCATAAAAGAGGGAAAAGGACCCACATGTGCAAAAATATTTGTAGCAGCTCTTTTTGTGATGGCAAAGAACTGGAAATTGAGTGAATGCCCATCAATTGGGAAATGGCTGAATAAGTTATGGTAAATGAATGGAGTGAAATATTATTGTTCAATAGGAATGATGAGCAGGTGGATTTCAGGAAAACTTGGAAAGACTTACATGAACTGATGCTTAGTGAAATGAGCAGAACCAAGAGATCATTATACACAGCAATAGCAACATTGTGTGAGGACATATTTAACCTATATCAGAGTATTTGCTGTCTTAGGGAGGGGGTGGCAAAGTGAGAGGGAGAAAAATTTGGAGCCCGAGGTTTTGCAAAGGTGAATGTTGAAAACTATCTTTGCATGTATTTGGGGGCGGGGAAGTTTTTTAAAAGATTGTGTGGTGATTATGATAGACTTAGTTCTTCTCAGCAATTCAGTGATTCAAGGCAATTCCAATAAATTTTGAATGGAAAACACCAGAGAGAACTATGGAGACCAAATGAGGAAAGAAGGATATTATTTTCACCTTTTTTATTTGCTTTTTCTTTCTGATTATTTTTCTTTCACAGTATGACCAATATGGAAATGTGTTTAAAATGATTGTATATGTATAACCTTATCAGATTGCTTGCTGTTTTGGGAAGGGAGGAGGTAAGAGAAGGAGGGAGAAAAATTCGCATCTCAAAATCTTGACAGAAATTAATGTTGAAAACTATTTTTATATGTAATTGGAAAAATAAAATGCTGTTCTGAAACTTAAAAAAAAAAGAAAAGAGGATTGTTCAAAGGTGCTTAGAGATCCCTTCAGAAAGAGTCAAGGATTATTGATGATAGGTAACACCAACTCAGGCTGAGGACCTGGAAGATACTAAAATGCCATGGAAAAAGAGGACCCCACTGCTGTCTAAAGACGATTCCATTAGCATATGAACCTCTTTAGAACAAGGACTGTCCTCTGCCTCTTTTGTATTCTCAGCAAATGTCAGTGTGCCTGTCACACAGCAGGCACTTAATAAATGCTTGTTGACTGATTGGGTTTTAGTGGTTTCCACTTTAAGCAAATCTACTAAACGAAAACTCCAAGACACAGCCACATTTCTCTTCCCTGACTTCAACCTTCAGTTCTCCCTTTTACTGCTTGTTAGCGTGGGTCAGGGTGGTTTCTAGGAAATCCCCAGAATAGAAAAACTTACAAGGGGGCAAAAACAGTGAGTGTGATCCCTTCCCCCTCATTCCCAGGACATTCCCAGCACAAAGAAGCCACTCAGCACAAATCCACTAATTGACAGCTCACTTTTCAATTCTTCCCTCTACAGAAATAAAACATACAAAATGAGGGAAAATCAAAGGTCTGTACTGGGATGAATCAGGTCATCATAAGAATCAGTCACCACAACATTCACAGGTGACTAGAAGGAACCTTAGAGCTCACTTAGTCCTGCCCCTTCATTTTACAGATAAGGAATCTGAAACTTTGTCCAAGGTCACCAAGGCACAGGACAGGAGACTGGAATCCAGGTCCTCTGCCTCTAAATCCAGCATTCTAATTTTTGTACTGAACTGAATGTGCATAAGCAGAGACTGAGTAACGGGATACTATGAAAGGGATTCTGGGAATTCAGGTAGACTTGGAATTAGAAGACCTCTGAAATTGAGATTGGAAAACTTTGCAGGAATTGATCTGTTCTATAAAGTGAGATCTCTAAATGTTCACAGAATGAGAGACAATTTGTTCAGGGATAAAGTAGAATTCTCATCCTTTTATGATAAGAGGGCTTGCCTCCCCTGTCCCACAAAGGCATCCATACCCACACCCAAGTGTGGGTGGTTGCAGCATGTCCCACCTCCACCCCCACCCCAAGGTGTACAATGCTCTTTCATATGGAGTTTACTCAGCATGTGACCAGAGCAGCTGAGATGGCTTTGCGCTGGGCTGGGGGACCCTCTAGGGAGGTTCTCTCCCTAAACTTGGGTACCCCCCCACACTTTTAGCTAATAGATGGTCACTCCAGTAAGGTCATCATCCCAGGACTAAGAGAGAGGGAAGAGTTGGGACTCAAGGCAGCAGATTTCAACTTTCATTTGCATGCCAACTTCATGGCCACCACCATCCCTTAACCCAATCAGGAGTGCAGACCCAGTCCCAGGCCTCTACTCAACTCCTCCCTATCTATAGCATCTTCTCAGGATTAGACATGTCAGCTCTTTTTGGTGTGAAGTGTTCCCTGTTAGAATGCAATCTCCTTGAGGGCCAGGAGCTGACTTTCTTTTTGCTTTTATTTTTACTTCAGCACAATCTCTGGCACATAAGTACTTCATAAATGTTTGTTGTCCTCATGAGATTTTCATAGTAATAGACAAGCTAGAAATGCACAAGTTTGGCACTTTACACACACACACACACACACACACACACACACCCCAACCCTCAGGAGTTTCACTACACATTCCAAAGTAATGACCATCTTGTCCCCTTCCCCTACTGTCCCCATTTTAGAACAGGTCCACAATATCCCCTACCCACATTCTGGAGTTGTTACTTCCCACTCCAATTATAATTGCCTTCTCCTTCATGTTCCAGAGCCCTTTCTTTCCCCAAATCCCAGAGCTTCAAGTCCTAATCCCCAATATTCTTAAACTTTTTCTATGTGACCCCTCTTCATCCAAGAAATTTTATGCAAACCTGATCTACTCATAATAAAACATAATCTCATGACCCCCACATGTCACAACGAAGTTTAAGAAGCTTTGTTCCAGAGTAGTGACTTATAGAATGTTGAAGCTAGAAGAAAACTTAAGATAACATCTGATCCAACCCCTTTTTTTCTAGATAGGGAAACTAAGGCACAAAGAGGTTTATAAACCTCTTGTGGCCCTGAGGCCACACCCCTAATTATATGTCAGAATCCCCAAAAGAATACAGAACTACATGATCCTAAGAGCTCCTAAGAGGCGAGGGGCGGGGCGCGCTCCCATATGCGGGCTCTCCTCGCCCCTCCAGGGACGCCTACCTAGGGCCCTCCTCCCAAAGTTTGGGTTCATTATACCTCATTTCCTCCCTTGTGAACCTAATTTTAACCTTACTTCATTTCAGGAAGCAACTGTCCACCGGGCTCTCTCTAGCTGGAATAACCCACTCATGCTTTCCACAAACATGCAGCATACACTCCTGAACAGACACATACAACACACATCTGGCTCAGGGTTTCTTCCAGCTGTTTTCAGGAGACACTTCACTCTGTTCTTACCTCATAGGACTTTATACTCTTCAGATAACCTCTTCAAGTTCTAATATATAGACTGTTCATCTGCATCTGTGAGATTCCCACCATTCTCAATTAGACTGAATGCTCCTGGAGGGCAAACACTAAGCCTTCATCTTCCTAGTTTCCCCCATAATGCCAAAAAGATTGGCACACAGCAAGAGCTTAACAAATGTTTGAATGGGCATGGGCGCAGGGCTTCGAAGGGCATGGACACAGAGTTCTGTTACAGAGCAAAAAACACATTTCTCTTTGTGTCCTTACACAGTGTGCTCTCTTTCTCTCTTCCCCCATACTCAAGACTAAAGGAAATTATAATACTAAAAAAAGCTCTTCAGTAGTATATCAAGGATTACAAAGGATGGAGATACAATATAGAAAGCATCGATTCTGAAATCCAAAGTCTTGGCTTCAAATCCTATCTCTAATGTGATTGTGAATGTCATTCAGATGCCTTGATATTCAGTTTCCTCATCTGTACAATGACAGAGTTGGACTAGAGTATCTATGAGGTCTCTCCCACTTCTAGAACGATGAATGTTGATTTTCCTCAAAATACCCCCAATGAGTCAAGAAATAAGAATACTATCCTCATTTTACAGAGGAAACTGAGGTTTCAGTGACTTGAACACAGCCATTCAGCTAGTAAAGGACAGTAGTTCAACAAAAACTCATGCTTTCTTATGTGGAGTCAAAGGTTCTTCCCATTGCTCTATATTCCTACCAGTCCTTCTGCCCAGTAAGCTTGAAGCCTATCTCTCATTCCAATGGAAAAGAGGCCAGGAATCCCAAAGTTCAAAGGACTGGACCCTTGAACTCAAGAGACTGAGCTGACAATATCTTCTGTCAGGATTTAAAGATAATGGGAGATCAGGGGGAAGGTCATTTGTCTCCTTTGATCACAGTGGGGGGAGCCCTCTAGAATGGGTTCTTCCAGGAGCCCCCTAGCTAAGCACTCTCCACCACTAAAGGAAGCACTCCCTCTCAAGTGAGTTTGGCTCCCTACCTTCCCCAACACAAGTCTTACTTGCTCTGGGAAGTGTCTTGCAGATTCATCCCAACTGACTCTAGCCCTGCTTTCATCCCCACTTCCTCTATCCCAAACAAAACTGGAATCCATCACAAGCTGTGTCTCTCTCTCTTTGCCTCTATCTTATACCCATAGACTAGGTGTCTCCTATCAAGCTAGGAGAACCCCTCAGGATGCCAAAACCAGTGCCCCATAGGATGACTGACCTTAAAAGATTTAAAATTAGAAAGGACTGCAAGGCAAGCATCAGATCCTACTCCAAAAAAATTAACGAATGACTGAATAAATGAATGAAATTACAGCTTGGGAAACTGAGGCACAAAGGGCAAGGATCTGCCAAAAGATCATCCTGCCAGAAGTGTCAGAGCTGGTACTTGAACTCTTCTCCCCTACCCCTAAGGCTAAGGTTCTTTCCTACTAGAACATGCAGGAGTTAAATAATGATAATGAATCCTAATTCTGGGCCTGCCAGCTAGCCAGGAGATTTCCATCTCAGAAACAAATTATTTATTATACTACACTCAGCTAAAGTCTAAATTGTTGTGATTATTCAAATGGCATAGTGGGAAAATCAATAGGCTGGTAGGCAAATTTACCAAGGTCCAAATTCCACTTCTGACACTCGCTAGCCGAGTGAACCTATGCAGGTTCTTTACCTGCAACATTCAATTCAACAAGTATTTAGTAAGAACTTAGTATGTGCTAGTCATTGTGCTAGGAATTGGGGATTTGCCTCATAGCTTAGTTTGAGGATGAAATGCTGTAAGGATAAAATGAAAAGTCTGTTATACATTTAGAAAGCTTTAAAGCACAATGTTATTGTTGATTCTACTGTTATGTTGGTTAAGCCACAAACATTAAGGACCTATTAAATGCCAGACACCGAGTTAAACTCTGAGGATTCAAATAAGGGGAAGGAGGGGAGAGAGCAAATAGGCTAAGATGGAAGACAACATAGAAATAACTAAATACAAACAAGATTCAGGCTGGATAAATTGGAGATGGTCTTGGTATTGGGATTTAGGGATTAGGGAACTTCCTGAAGGTTTCTTTAACTCTAATCAAAGAGCACCAAAGTATAGTGGACAGAGAATTAAAAAGCTCCAAGTTCTGTTCTCTGACACATGTTGTCCAGGCAAGTCTTTTAATCTCAATGCTCTGTCCTCAATTTTGTAGGATTCTAAATTTCAGAGAAGGTATACATTAGCCTTGGAGAAGGGAGTTTCCTATGTCAACAAAAATAAGTCCAGTAACTATCTCTGTCCTGGCAAAGAACCATCTGATTCTGTAGCTGGAAGGAACCTCTCAGAATGTGAAAGCCCTTTAAGACCTCCCTGGCAGGAGGACAGCAGTATGAGAAGACCCTCCTACTACTTTCAAAAAGTAGCTAAAGAAAAAAAAAATTTTTAAGTAGCTAGAGGTCATACCTCACTTATAAAGAATGAAGCTTAATCAGTGACTTTCCCAAGATCACCTTGTTGTTCCCTGGTGGAATAGTACCTAAAGCACATCTGACATTTTTATAGCCCTTAACTTCCCTTCCCAACAAAAGCTATTTTCTTTTTTTCCTTTTTTGCTCAGGCAATTGGGATTAACTGACTTGCCCAGGGTCACACAGCTAGGAAGTGTCAAGTATCTGAGGCCAGATTGAACTCGGGTCCTCCTGACTTCAGGGCTGGTGCTCTATCCACTAGATCATCTAATTGCAACACCCCCCCCTCCCAAAAAAAAACTATTTTCAAATATATCATTTCATTTGATCCTCACAACTGTCCTAGGAAATGCATGCTACCAATAGAATCAGAGATTTAGGAAGCATCAAAGTCCTTCCCTCACTATTTTTCCCTATTCTAGTCCATCCTGCACTGTTAGCAAATTGATCTTCTTGAGGCATAGAACCCCTATTTAATAATATGCAGTGGCTACCTATCACTTCCAGTATCAAATATGAAATTCTTTGCTTGGCATTTAAAGCCCTTCATAACCTGGTCTCCTCCTCCCTTCTTACACCTTACTCTCTTTCACATCCACCACAATCCAGCTGCACCGGTCCTTTTACAGATCTCAGCATGACACTCCAACTCCCAACTCAGGCATTTTCACTGGCTGCCCCCAAGCCTAGAATTCTCTCCTTTCTCATCTCTGTGTTTCTTGGTTTCCTTGTTTTCCTTCAAGAAGCCTTTCTTAGTCCTGCTTAATGTAGTGTCTTCCCATGTTTAACTTATATCCGATTGCTTACTATCTTGAGCAGGAAAGAGGGGAAGAGAGAGGGAGAAAAATAGGGGACACAAGATTTTTCAAAGGTGAATGTTGAAAACTATCTTTGCATGTATTAGGAAAAATAAAATACTATTTTAAAAAATGTTGGTGCCTTTCCCTTCCCTGATATTATCTCTAGTTTATCCTTTCTATATCTAGTTTATTAAGTGTTTATTAAGTTTATCCAGTGAATAAAACACTGGATCTGGATTCCAGACTGAATTCAAATCTGGCCTCAGATATTTACTAGCTATGTGACCCTGGGCAAGTCGCTTAACCCTGTTTGTCTCAGTTTCCTTATCTGTACAATGAGGTGGAGAAAGAAATGGCAAATCTTTACAATATTTCTGCCAATAAAAACTCAAAGTTTCAGACACTACTGAATAACATTTTGTTATAACCATATAATTGCTTATATTTTTTCTCCTTCCCTGAGTCTGAACTCCCTGAGAGTCTATTTGGCTTTTCTTTGTATCCCCAGTGAGTGCCAGGCCCCTAATAGGCGCTTAATTTGACCAGACCTAGACAAAACCTTTTCATTTTAAGGATGAAATAAATGAGATAAAGAGAAGCAAAGTCTCTTGTCCAAGGTCATACAAATTGTAACTAGAAAAGCCAAGATTTTAATTTAGGTTTATTCCAAATACTTCCCACCGTTTCTCACTACCACCTAAAAAGCATTATCATTCCTATTTCAAAAAAGAAAAAAACTGAGGTTAAGGAAGGTGAAGTGCCCCAAAACAATACAATTTTTAAGTGCCAGTGGTGGAATTTGAATCGAGGTCTTTCAGCACTTTACTCAACATTTCTTAGTCTTTTGCCTCTTTGAAATGCACTAGAAAATTTTAGCACCTTCCCAGGACCGCCTAAGACTGTGTGATCTTGGGTGACATTGCTTCCTTCCATAAAATAAAATAGTTGGGCTCAATGATCTCTAAGATCATCTATGACTACTCATAATTTTAAGTGCCCTAAATGGGGAAGGAATGGGAAGAAGATCAAGAAACCTAAATTTAAGTCCTATATAGCCCTGCCACTCACCAATAGTGTAACCTTGGGAACAAGGTCATGTCAAATGACAAAACTGAACCTCAGTTTTCCCATCTGAAAAATGAATGTGTTGAATGAAATGGTCTCTAAGGGCAAATTTTATGCTGTCTGAAACCCATGATCATATTTCGGAGAAGGAAAAAGCCCCAGACTGACTGAAAATCAGAAGGCTTAAAGTTAAGTTCTTGACACTTTAGCCTGTCTGAGCCTCACTTCCCCATCTGTAAATAAGGGGGTTAAATTTAATGACTTATAAAAATTATGAGATGGAGGGACATTAATCACTCTATGAGAAAAAGTATACTTTTAATAGCTAGAGAATGACCTGCCTTTGAAGTGAAGAAGATGGATTCAGGTTCTGGATCTCTGTGATCTTGGCCAAGTCACTCAACTCCTCCATACCTGAGACAATTCTCTGTAAGTTGCAGAGAAGTGCTATCTGGCATTAATAGTGGGTCTTTCATTACCTGGAAGTTCTCTAGAATCTAAACTAATGAAATCGCAGATCCAGCCCCTAAGTCTATCCTATGATTCTATGACTCATAGGTCAGACTGGAATGTGACCCCCTCCCTCTCCAGCCTGCCTACACATACACACACACACACACACACACACACACTCTTAGCTTAGCTCCCCCCCAAAAGAATGAATCCTCCCTCTTTCCCTAGGACTCACCCTCCCCTCTCCTTTAAGCATTGCCAACAGGGATTAAAGCAATCAGATCAATTTCTTGGTTTCTTTTCAGAAAAAGAAGAGGAGGAGAAGTAGGGCTGGACAGGAGTGAAGGAAACAATTCCAATAATGAGAGGCTGGAGGGAAAGAGGGTGACTTTCCTTCTCTTCCCCGCCCAAGCACTACCAAAGCCTTGGGGCAGGCAGGCCCACATGTGGGTGAGGGCCCTTACCTGACCTCCATGCTGGAAGCCAGTACTACCTAAATACCTCAGTCCCACAAGTAGATATAGGGACTAGGGGTTGGTCAAATCATGCACTCCAACAGGCCTTAGATCCTAATGGAATCAATTAGCCCATCACTCAAGTTCAGGATTGCTTTGCCCATTGTTGTCCATTCTATGAATGTCTTCAGGCCAGGAGAGTCCATCATACACACTCATATGATCTTGGATAAGTCCTTTATTCTGTTTTGTAAAAGGAGAGGATTGGATTAGAAAATCTCTAAAGTCCTTTGAGCTCCAAATGTCTTAGCAACCCTACTTACTATACCTAAAGACTTGCTGTCAGTACTAAGAGCTAGTCACTGACCTAGTCTGTGATTTCTGCCCCATTTCTCTTTGGATGGGGGGTGGGGGCATGGGAGTGGGGGGGAATGACAACAAATATGTTGGGATTGAGATGACTAGGGGCAGACACTGCATGGGAAGGGGGTGTAGAGAAGGCATGTATTGTTCAGTATATTTTGAGACCAATCTCTCTTCCAACCCTTGTCGCTCACTGCTCTAGCTGAATGTCTTCAGGCAGGCTAAGGCAGAACCAAGGCAGAGATCCAAAAAGACCACAGCCAGGCCGGATACAATCACACAAGAAGCTTTTTCTCTCCTCTCTCTGCCTCCTCTTCCTGTCCCCCAAACCTCTTCCTTCTAATTCTTTTCTCCCTCCTTCCCTCTCAGGGCTGATTAAAGGACACTCCAGTGGGTAAACACAGCACCCACCATTTCCTGAAACATGGGCAGGCGGCTGCTGTGGGCAGGATAGCGGTTAGATGCTGGGAGCAGGGAGCCCCTGGGGCCTAAAGAGGTCCCTACTTCTTCCCAGGCTTAGAAGAAAAGCTGGGAGACTCCCTTTTTTCCTCTAGGTCTAGAGGGGGATGAGTGGGAGGGGCAAAGGAACCCAACTCAGGTGATAAAGGGAGAAATGGGATAAGGATCTAATGGCCCCACTAGGGAGTCAGCCAAGCAGGTCCATCCAAGACCAAGGAGGGCAGGAACACTTTAGTTTTATGCAATGTATTGTTATGGAAAGAGTGCTGGATTTAGATTCAGAGAAGCCCGAGTTCAAGTTTTGACTCTGAAACACACTAGCTATGACCTTGAACAAGGTAACCTCTCAAAGTAACTGGGGATCTCCTCCTCACCTTTTAAAGGAATAGTCCTTGAACCTCCTGTCTCGAAGGACTGTGATGAGGAAACCACTGGTTAATCTTAAAGCTCTATAGAAATTGGAGCTGTTTTTTATTATCTCATGAGCAAGGAGAAGCCTGCCAAATAAAATCCACAAAGCCAAGTTCCCGTCCCACTCCCCTCCCCCACAAGGAAACATACCTATCTAGCCCTGCTGTGCATCCCCATGGAAGCTCCCTACCTCTCTGTTCATGCTTCCTTACCCCAACTCAACATTGTTAGAAAGATCAAAGTAATGAATTGTCACTAAAATGGGGAAAGGGGGGCAGGTGATAACCTCACCTGGGACACTAATCGCATTTCTTTAACTAGGGACATGATGGGGATGAGTAAGATAAGACAAAACTGGAAAGGGAAAACCAGAGAAAGAAAAGAGGTTTTCTTGAACTCCTTCTAACAAGAGGTACCCTGGACAGGACCAAATGAGAAGGTGGGAAGACAGATGGTCAGCTCCCCGTCCTGAGGAAGGCACCAGGGATCCATGACAAACTTGGTTACCAATCTCTCACTACTCTAGTTCTGGGAGGGCAGGGCAGAACAGAGCCTGACAAGTCCCTCTACCCTGGAGAGGCCCAGGGAGCTGGGCCTCAAGCGCCTATGACCCCCTGACTCAGCAAAGTGCCTATAACTGCGGGTGACCCACCAAAGCCCCCACGGCCCGCTTGCTGAGCCCCAGGGGAGCAAAACAAAGGATCTGACCCCCTTACACCCAAGGAAGTGTAGGGAAGAAGAGTTCCCCCCTCCCAGTCCTTCCCCCCAAAGCCAAACTACATAATCTCTGCAAATCTGGAGATCCCCTGTCTAGAAGTAAGGGGTGGGGTAGAAATGGGGGGAACCGCCCCTCTTTGCAGAGGCAGTACCCCGGAAGTCCTGAGAGGGACTCCTTGGCTCTGCCCCACCTTTCCTTGGACCCATTCCGACTACACCCCCCAACCCGCGGCCCAAGTCACCCTCGCCGATCCACCTGGGTACTGCCCGACGGCTCAGGAAGCGGGGCGCCTCCCTCTCTCTCCCCCACTCCCCGCCGGCAGCGGCCCAGCGCAGCCCAGCGCAGCCCAGCCCTGCCCAGCTCAGGTGAGCGGAGCTCCAGCCTGCCTTACCTCTGCCCTTGCCTCTGCCCTTCCTGGCCTTTTCCTCAGACTTCTTGCCCTTGGGGGGTGGCTCGGCCCCCTCCCCACCCGGCGGCCCCTTCTTCTTTCTCCGCTTGCCCCGCAGCCAGCTGAAGGCGCGGCGCAGGCCGCCCCGGGACTTCTTCTTGCGGGGGACACCGGCCTGGCCCTGGCCCTGACCCTGGCCCTGGCCGCTCGGCTCCTCGGCCGCAGGTGCGGCGGAGGCAGCGCGGGCCGCCATGGGCCGCGTGCGGGACGGGCGGGCAGCCTCAGGCCCCCGGAGGCTGCGCGCCGCCCATGCGGGGCTGGACGCCCGGGTTCCCTCCCTGGGCAGCCGGCGCCGCTGCGCGAAGGTAGAGCAAGGAGCCGGAGAAAAGTTTGAGCGGCTCCCTGGGGCCGAGGGGAGCGGGGCAGGAGGGGCCGGCGGGGCTGGGCTGGGCTGGGCTGGGCTGGGCTAGGCTAGGCTGGGGCGGGGAGAAGCCCGGAGAGAAGGGAGAGGCGGGTCGGGAGGTGGGGAACGGGAGGGAGCGCACTTACTCCCAACTCGCTCCCTGCTCCCGGTTCCCCGCACCCCCTCCTCTCTCCTCTGTCCGCCCGGCCCGGCGCGGCTCGGCTCGGCCCTGCCCCTCTCCCCGCCCTCCCGGACCTGCAAAAGGGAGCGCACCGCTCCGTGCCTTCTCCCCGCGGGGGCGTGGGGGGTGGGGATAAGGAAAGCCAGGTAAACGGGACTCTAAGTCAGACCGCCTGCGGAAAAGGCGAGTTGTGCCCAATGACGAGCTCGGGTCTAGGGGCCGGACCTCGGAGTCCCTGGACTTCAAAGCTAGACTCTCAGGAAAGGGAAGGAAGTATTCTGGGTGTCCCCATAGAGGAAAGAAGCAAGGTATCCGGGTTGCCATCTCAGACTGTGCCAGGGTGTGCCAAGAAAGATTCGATACCGGCAGAAGAGCAGCGTGATCCAAGATTCTCGACAGGAAGGGAAGAGATGATTCGAGGGAGGGATCTATCGGGGAAAAACAAAACAAAACAAAAACCTAAGTACTGAGGGGATCAGGATCTCTCCGAGGAAGGACGATCGGCACTTTAGTTGGTCCTGTGGAGGTGTTTCGAAGTTCTCTTCGGGAAGGAGAGGAGAATATTCTAACCCAGGGTCCTAAAGAGGAAGCCTGCATGTGGAGTACTCAAGATTATCAGGGTCCATCCTAAAATAAACTGAGGACTTCTTCATCGGGGAGGTAAACTCTGGGATTCTGTCTCAGCGTGAGAAAATGGATTTGTCAGGGTCTGCCTTGTACTTTAGGCATGGGTGAGACTAGCTCGATATCCCACAGAGACCCTCAGTAGGAGAGACTCTCAAGATAAACAGCTGCATTAGTCACACAGTTTAAAGGTATAAAAGGGATTTTTGGTTCCCCTCTATTCCCTTTTCTCATCTCCCCCACCCCTTTGTAAGCATCCTGCTCCCACACATATACACACAGACCCCCTAACCCCACCACTGTTCCTTTGTTCCTTGCTCGGAGGACGAAGGGACGGGATCTCAGAATTCCTGGAATTCTTCCCTTAATTACTGGGCAAGTTCCTAAACCTCAGTTTCTCTTTGATTAAGCTGTGAGGCCCCAGGGCACCTCCACTAGGCCTCGTGGCCCCTACAATGGGTTAATCACCACCGATAGCCCTAGCTAATTACAAAGTGCTTTGAAATCCTCCTAGGAAGAAGGCTCAGTAACTTGAGAGGAAAGAAAAGGAGAAACACTTTCACTTCCAGAACCCAAACACCTTCAGTCAATGTAAGGCCTGTGACCTAATCTTTGGGTCCTTTCTCAAGGCTGAGGGAGAGAGCGGGATGTCTAAACCCCTATATACTCTGCCTCTAAATCAAGCCAAATTCTCTGCCAGAGACCAGCTCTACCTTCCTAGGGCAAGTATATTACAAGGAATTGGACTGACAGGAAGTGTGATCCAATAGAAAGAACTTAGAGAACCAGGTACCTGGGTTCTAGTTCTACCTCAGCTTTCTTCTGTTTATATGATCTTGGGTAAGCCTCTTATTTATTTATAATAGTAAAGATGAAAGGCAGCTTGTCATAGTAAAATAGAAAATTGGTCTGAAAATCTGAAAGACCTGGTTTCAAGTTCCAACTCATATTTACTGTCTGTTTGAACTTGGCTAAGTCATTTAATTTCTGAGAAGAGCAGACAGTCTTTAAGATTATAAATTGCTGAGCAAATCTTCATTGTCAGAGGGAATTTTCCCCCCTGAGGCAATTGGTGTTAAGTGACTTGCCCAGGGTCACACAGCTAGGGAGTATTAAGTGTCTGAGGCCACATTTGAACTCAGGTCCTCCTGACTTCAGGGCTGATGCTCTATCCACTGCACCACCTCGATGCCCCCTGCAGAGGGACTTTTCTAAATAATTCCCTATACAGATCGTTTCCTGTATGTATGAAATCACAGGTCCTATCATCATTTTCATCATGATCATGTAAAATACAGATTTAGTGACAGATTTAGTTTATTGAGAACTACACAGAAATAAAGAGAGGTACATCACAGTTGGAGAATAAGAAGAAACCAATCCACTTCATATCTGAAAGAAAACCCTAGCTAAGGTATATTCCACAGGGATCATCAAGCCTCTCTGCCTGGACATCTTAAGTGAAGGACCACTCACTATCTGTTCAATCAGCCATTCTACCATTTGTTAGGAAGTCATTCCCAACATCATGCCTAAATTTGACCTTTTGCAATTTGTATCCATTCATTGTCTATGACCAATCAGCAACGAAGTCTTAAATTATGGCAAATGATGAAACAAAGATTAATATTGTTCATCCTCTTTCTGATTCTGCAGTGACAGTGGTTGTGGCCGGCAAGGAAGCAAAAGGTACTAAGGATCAGAGTTTGTCAACATCTGTAAACATTTATTTAGCTATTGGATTCTAAATGTGAACTCTTGTCCAATAAGCAGTGAGCTGGTGCTCTACCAGGGGAACTGAACCATGTCAGAAAAGGAGGTAGGTAGGTCATGTTCGGAGATTAAAGGATGGCAGATGGACTGAATACTATACTAGTAAAAGTCCTAGAGAAGGGCAGCAGTAAGTATATGGAGTGGATCTATTACTGCAAGGTTTATAGCAGAACACAAACAGGGTTGCAGGATAAGAGGGTGTGGCCCAATTTCACTCTTCGGGTTGGGGGAAGGACCTCCATTAATGCTTCAGGCCATCAGAGGATCTTTAGTCACAATGAAATATGTTGTAATAACAAACCTGAATTGCTGTTGTGCTTTTCTCACAGTTCTTATGCAGGGTTCTTATCCTCATTTCAGAGAAAAGAAAAACAAGAACTAAAAAGAGGTGACTTGTCTTCTCTCATTCAGCTAATCCCAGGACTTCTTAGCCTCCATCCGGGGTACTTTCTTCTGTACCACACCAATTCTGCAACGTTTGTTTGATCCCCTCCCCCAAATCTTTTGACCACAAAAGAACTCTCTTAAGTGAAGATCAGGGTGGACACGCTCTCCAGCTTCCCCGGCCTCCTCCAATGAGTTATCAAACAGCCATCAGCCTTTCTGAAGCATTTACACACCACACCTGAATAATATCTATCACTCCCTTAAGCTGGAGTTCCCTGGGCTCCTTTGAGAAAGGGAAACATTTTTTTTCCCCTCTTTTTGACTTTTTTTTTTTAATGGATGCTTTTTCATAATGCCACTGACACTTCAAAATGATCCCCTATGGAACTCTTCCCTTGTGACAAATAAACAGTCAGGCAAACCAGATCCATTCATTGGCTATGTCTGGAAATATATGCCTAGTTCTACACCTGTTTGTTGCCCAGCCTCCTCTCTTCCTAGAAGTTGGAGGCATATTTCACCATCAAGTCCTCTGGAGTTATGAGTGACCATTTTAATTAAGAATTTAAAAGATTTTTTAGAAAAATAAATGTTTAATATATTGGACTACTTGCCATCTAGGGGAGGGCTTAGGGGAAGAAGGGGAAAATTGGATCACAGGATTTTGCAAGGGCTAATGTTGAAGAATTGTCCGTGCATATGTTTTGAAAAATAAAAAAGCTTTAATTAAAAAATAATAATAAAATGAAGAAAAAGAAATGTTTATGATATCTTTTACTTTTATATCATCTGCAGTTTCCATTCTATTCCATCATTTTTTTTGCTCCCAGAGAATAATCTTTTATAATTTAAAAGTAAAAAAGAAAAGGGGGGGGGGGGGCGGGGGGAGAGACAGAGGATAGAGAACAGTTCATTAAAGCTAACCAAGTCTGAAAATAAATACAGCATTGCACACCCATAATCCTCCATCCCCAACTCAATTGGGCATCTCCGAAGCCTTAACATTTTAATGTTTTTTACATTGCTGTGAATATTGCATAAATTGTTTAAGCACACATGAAGTTATTGAGACCTGTATTTATTCAGTATGAGATGGAGTTACTTTGCCTGACTCCAGTAAGAGTCAAATGAAAGGATTTTGGATTGACTTAGTTTTTATTCCTTATTGACTTAACTGTGTGTATCTTTGACATCTTTTCTTCCTTGCTCCCTCTCCCCTACCGTCCATAATGTAAAGTCCTTGAGGGGAGGGACTATTGGTGGGCTTTGTGGGATTTTTGTTATCCTGGCAAGTAGCAAAATGTCCCTAGTACATTACACCAGTGACTATCTACTACCTTTCTTGGTATATGGATTTCTTAGAAGCGAGAACTCCCTCTACCCAAACAAGTTGGTGTCTTCTTTGTAATTTACAGGATTAGAGAGTTCCCTAGAACACCGAATGGCTCTGTGACTCACCCAATATCACACTACTAGTATGTCAGGGGCGAGATTTAAACCCTGGTCTTCCTGGCTTGAAGGTTAGTTCTCTAATTATGCTGCCTATGTTTAATAAATTTTTGTTGATAAACAGATCACCTGTTCTATTCCTTGTATGGGGTATGCATAAGACATTCCTCATCACAGCTTTAGGAAACCCTTTGTCTGAGGCACAACTGTGTTTCCTTCCCCCATTGAGGGATTCCCTGAGGACAGAGCCATATTCTCCATCCCACCAGGAACCCTCTGAAGGCAGGGCTCTTTCCCCAAAAACTGGGGTGGAAGAATTGAGGAGGGATGCCCTTGTCTCCTGTCTTATTAGGGCTCCCCAAGGACAAAGTTATGTCTCTCACTCAGACCCAGAGGGCCATGATTTTGAGGAGATTCACTCCTATGAGCCTATTGACCTTACTGGTCCCCTCTAGTCAAGAGCCAAGAGAGGCTGGTTCTCAGCCTTGGCAGGCAGAGAGGCCCTGGACAGGCTGAATGGGCTGTTGGGCGCCTGGCTCCAGCCTCCTGGGATTAATGATTACTGAGATCCATTTCACTGCCACTGGAGAAGGAAAGGACACCAATGTAAGATCAGGAACTTCCTTTCTTCTCTCTCCCTCCCTCCCACTGGAGCCCAAAGTCCAACCCGGAATATAGGCAACTAACTGACCTGACTGGAGAGAAAAATCAACAGACAGCAGAGGTTCAGCCTTTTGAGCCTCATCTTTTCTTGCTCCCAACCCCCTCTAAGGGAGAAAAAGAGAGACAGAGAGAGGGAAGAAGGGAGAGGGAGGGAGGGAGAAAGGGAGAGAGGGAGAGGGAGGGAGAGGGAGGGAGAGGGAGGAGAGGGAGAAAGGAAATGAGTCTTGGAGATCCTTTCCCATATCCTGGTGACTCAGGGAGGTTGCAGAGCCAAGCCAGGTGGTTGTCAGGAAGCTAGCAGGGACAAAGTAGGGACTGGACAGGGCTCTTGGCCAAGGGGGAAGGGAGAGGAAGAGAAATTGGAAGGAGGGAAGGGTGACGATGGAACAGCCAAATCCCATTAGGACATCACCCCCCAGAGAGAGGTCTATATATCTGTTTCTGGGAAACTAAACTCTACTCTGTTGCTTACTAGTTTGTGACCTTCAAGCAAGTCTCTAAACCTCAGCTTCCTGTTTTATAAAATAAAAATAAAGGATTAGGACAGTCTTGTCTTCTGTGGAGTATTGATAGGAAGGAACAAAAAGAATCAACCCTACTTTCTCTGCCATTTGAGATAATTGATAGTGCAGTGAATAGAGCACTAGCCTTGAAATCAGGAGGACCTGAGTTCAAATATCATCCAAACACTTAATACTTCCTCAATGTGTGACCGGATTAACCCCAATTGCCTCAGGGGAAAAATATTTATCCATATTGTTTGCTTGAAACTGGCTTCAAATTCTCACTTTGCCATTTACTAACTATGTGATATTGCACTGCACAAGTCCCTTCCTTTTAGATAATTTCTAAGATTCCCTTCCAGCTTGAAATCCTAAGAATTCTAAGTTTAGGGGATTCTCTCTCCCAAACTATTCTCAAGCCCTTCGTAATGGAAGAAAAAAGGAAGGAAGGATTTATTAAGTGCCTACTATGTTCCATGGATTATGCTTAGCTTTTTACAAAATGTTATCCTCCTAACAACCCTGGGCGGTAGGTACTATTTACCCATTTTATAGTTGAAGAAACTGAGTCAGATACAGGTTAACTGTCTTGACTAGGATAAGGACAGGAAGTGGGGGGGAGGGAAAGAAAAAGA
This sequence comes from Sarcophilus harrisii, assembly GCF_902635505.1. Lineage (NCBI taxonomy): Eukaryota > Metazoa > Chordata > Mammalia > Dasyuromorphia > Dasyuridae > Sarcophilus > Sarcophilus harrisii. The sequence continues at coordinate 547,063,110 of NC_045428.1, read as the reverse complement.
GACTTGGGGATCCTTTCTCATGTATCCTGATGACTCTGGGAAGTTGCAGGCCAATTGGCTGTCAAGAAGCTAACAAGGATAAAGCAAGATCTGGATAGGGCTATTGGAGGAGAAAGAAAGGGAGAGGGGAGCTAACCTAGCTGCGTAGAAAGGATGTGAATTTTGAGTCTGTAGACCTGGCTTGAAATTTTACCTCTGTAGGGCAAGAGACTAACCAAGAGTTATGCAGTCTTGAAGACCTGGCCTCCTGTCCCCCACTGAATTCTCCAGGGCTCCCTCCTTGTAAAGGGGTGTAAAGAACAAAGGAAATCCTTGTCCTGGTGGACCTCTCATTGGAAGGCAGGGGCACAACCCAGTTCCTCCCCATGAAAATCAATCTGTTGTAGTAGAAAAACTACTGAAATCAGATTCAGGTTCAAATTTTGACTTTACCACTTACCAACTGTAAGACCTCAAATACAACCCTTTCCCCTCTCTGGACCTTGGTTTCCTTTTACCTAAAATGGGGATGTGGTTAGGGTTACCGATAGAAAATGAAATTTAAGATTCTACTCATATAGAAAATTGTCCCTGAGGAGCTTTCCCATTCATTTCAGGTCTACTCCTCTTTCAAAGTCTTAGAGAGTTGCCTAGGATACATTGTAGATGCTTAATAGCCTTCCTTCCTCCGGAGTCTTACAAATATGTGGTGAAAGACAGGACTTGAACCTGGGTCTTCTTGGTTTTGAGAACAGCTTTTTATTCACTACTGTTTTGTTTGTCCTTCATTCTCAAAGAGGCCCATGATGTCAGGGAGGTAGGTGATGCTATGACATGTAAGCCTGAATTGGACTGAAATGAGGGAGGGCTGTGCAAAGTCACCTGCCTCACTTTCCCCTCCAGAGCCATCTGGATCCAGTGGCCTATGATATAGATCAGGACAACTAGAGATGACCCCAGAGTCAATGGGAGACCTTGGCCTTTTTAAGCTAAAGTCTTCAACAATGAACCCATTCAATGAGCAAGGCAAGGTAGCAATTGAGGCAAAAAATCTCCTCTTTCACTTTGTCAAAAAATAATAAAATATAAATAGATAAATCTGAGAGGGGAAGACCCTCGGGGTTTCTGGCCAAAGCAGAAATGATTGCTATTTACATTCAATCAGTCAGGACCCAATCAATGACTAAATAGGATTTGGCCTGGGGCTTATTGGTGGCAAATCAATGAAAATCAGATTGGTTTTGGTTTAAGGCATGATCCTGAAGAAATCTAGCCAGTAAACCCCAAGATATCTTGGGAAGAAAATGATGGAAGAAGATAAAAATGAACCCACTGGAAAAAGATAATCATACAAATATACATAAGATTTTTAGGTTTAAAATAGGTTTTATTGAAGCTCTGGGCTTTTACCTTAGTCATTTCTAGGGAACGCTCTGTAATCCTCCTCTTCAAGTCTGGTGAGGGGGGAAAAGAGGGGGAAGGCAATCAGTGTTGAGTGACTTGCCCAGGGTCATGCATCAAATAGGAGTCCAGAGTCAAATTTGAACACAGGTTCTCCAAACTTCCAGCTATCAACTGTGCCAGCTAACTATCCCAATCTCTTTGAAATGTAACCCTCCTTTGTGGGTTAAAAAAAAAAAAAACAGTTAAACTAAAAAAAGACTGAAGTATTTATAATGTATATAGCATTCAGCTCACATAATTCCCTGCCTCTCAATGGAGAGGAAGGAAGTACATTTTGTTTTTTTCTGCCTCTAATCATTTAACTAAAAATGGGGATAAACTTGCAGTGCCTCCATCCCAGGACTCTTGTGAGGGTGAAAATTGGATGGAAATAGACACCAATATCATTCCTATATTCGGAGAGTTAGAAATGGAAAACTTCTTCTGTTTAATTTGTCTCCATCTTTGCACACACACATATCCCAACCCCTTCTTCCTGGGAAGCAGGTGACAATGGCTCATCCCTGATCTTTGTAAAGCCCCCGGGTCTTCCATCTACTGTCTGCTTGGGTCCTCGAATCAGATCTGGTAGGCAGAGCAGTTTATTGGAGACTAAAATTAAGGGTCCTGTCAATTTACATGGTGGAGTTACATATAATAGGAAGGATAAGCCAGGTCTGGGATCTAAAATCAGAGTTCTCTCCAGAAAAGGATAGAAAATAAAAATGAATCTACTGGAGAAAGATAATCATCCATGTTTACATAATATTTTTAGGCTTCCAAAGCGCTTTTCTCAAAATAAAAAAACAGGAGTAGCTAGGTGGTCCAAGGGATAGAATCCCACCTCTGGAGTCAAGAGGAACTGAATTCAAATGTGTGACCCACGTATGACCTCAAATGTGAGGTTAACTTCAAGAATAGAGCTCATCATAACCAAAAGTTATGATCTATGCCTTAAGGGCTATAGAATAATGCATATCCTTTTACCTAACAATACTACTACTAGTCATGAATTCCCCCCCCCAAAAAAAATTAAAAAAAAAAAAAGGAAAAGGACCTATCTGTACAAAAAATGTTTAGAGCGCTTGTCTTCTCAGGGGAAAAATAAGGAAACAGGGGATGCACATCATTTGGGAAATGACTAAATAAATTGTGGTATGTGATTACAAAAGGATATTATTGTTCTATGGGAAATGATGAGCAGGATGCTCTCAGAAAAATGCAGAAAGTCCTCCAAGAACTCAAGTAAAGTGAAATGTACTGTGTATAAAATAATAGCAATGGTCTGGGATGATCAGCTGTGAATGACTTTGCTATTCTCAGCAATACAATGATCCATGATTACTCCAAAGGACTTATGAAAAATCCAGATCCAGAGAAAGAACTCATTATGTCTGAATACAGATTAAAACATTCTCTCTGTCTCTCTCTCTCTCTTTTTGTTTTTCTTAAGGGCTTTTTAGGAGGAGAGGAATCTATGTTTTCTTTCATATTATAACTTCTAGGGAAATGTTTTGCATAATTACACACATGCTTTTATAATAGTGGTGGGGTAGGGATGAGGGAGAGGATCTGGAAGTCAAAAGTTTTTAAAAACAAATATAAAAAATTATTTTAAAGGGAACTGAGGGGTGTAATGTCCAGGCTAGCTTTCTCGAGCATCTCTGGACGGGCCTTGGTCTTAGTGGGAGAGTCACCACAAGGCTGATCAGGGATAGAGTCTGGAGTCTTTATTTTTGAGGCTCGAGGCTGTAGTCTGGAATCTGAGCTCAAGCTCACACACTCTCACTCACTCTCTCTCCTTCCAGTCCTCCCAGCCCTTAAATACCTGAGTACAATTACATCACTACAGCACACTGAGCATGTACCAACTGTAGAACCATTACATCACCATGCTAAGTACTAAATATATGTGAACTAGAAGACTATTACCTCATCAATCACACTTAGTAAACACCCTGCTGTAAGTATTCTTGTTTCAAGCATACTTTTCCAGAGTTCCAGCCAAGGGGGGAACTTTATAGGGGAACGAATTTTAAAATTAAAAAAACAAACAAACAACAACAAAGAATAAACAGTGCTCATTTCATGGCTTAGTACTGCTGAAGAGGCAGTGTGGAAAAGTAGAGGGATAGGACCTGAAGTCAGAAAGACAAGTTCAAGTCTGATCTCTGACACTTAAGAGCTGTGTGACCCTAGGCAAGTTACTTAACTCTTCTGTGCCTCAGATTCTTCATCAGTAAAATGAATCAGACTAGAGAGCTTTTAATGTCTCATTTCACCTCCAAGTCTATGTTCTTTTGCTAATGACTCTCCCCTGGGCTTGGTTGGTGCTCTATCCCCTGGGCCATCTACCAAATCCCTCTTTGAATCACATAATATCTCACTTGGGAGGGACCTGAGAGGATGTCTAGTTTAACCTATACATAGCATCCTTGCCAAATGGCCAGCCAGCCTCTTCTTGAAGACTTCCCATGATGTGAACAGACAATTTTCAGATGATGAAATTGAAACTATCTCCACTCATATGAAAGAGTGTTCCAAATCACTATTGATCAGAGAAATGCAAATTAAAACAACTCTGAGATACCACTACATACTTGGAAGATTGGCTAAGATGACAGAAAAAGATAGTGATGAATGTTGGAGGGGATGTGGGAAAACTGGGACACTGATGCATTTGGTGGAGTTGTGAACGAATCCAACCATTCTGGAGAGCAATCTGGAATTATGACCAAAAAGTTATCAAACTGTGCATACCCTTTGATCCAGCAGTGTTTCTACTGGGCTTATACCCCAAAGAGATACTAAAGAAAGGAAAGGGACCTGCATGTGCCAAAATGTTTGTAGCAGCCCTTTTTGTAGTGGCTAGAAACTGGAAAATGATTGGATGCCCATCAATTGGAGAATGGTTGGGTAAATTGTGGTATATGAATGTTATGGAATATTATTGTTCTGTAAGAAATAACCAGCAGGAGGAATACAGAGAGGATTGGAGAGACTTACATGAACTGATGCTAAGTGAAATGAGCAGAACCAGGAGATCATTAAATACTTCAACAATGATACTGTATGAGGATGTATTCTGATGGAAGTGGATTTCTTCCACAAAGAGAAGATCTAACTCAGTTTCAGTTGATCAATGATGGACAGAAGCGGCTACACCCAGAGAAGGAACACTGGGAAATGAGTGTAAACTGTTTACATTTTTGTTTTTCTTCCCGGGTTATTTATACCTTCTAAATCCAATTCTTCCTGTGCAACAAGAGAACTGTTCGGTTCTGCACACATATTTTGTATCTAGGATATACTGTAACATATTTAACATGTATAAGACTACCTGCCATCTAGGGGAGCGGGTGGAGGGAGGGAAGGCAAAAATCAGAACAGAAGTGAGTTGTAAAAAATTACCCAGGCATATGTTCTGTCAATAAAAAGTTACAATTAAAAAAAAAAAAAAAAAGACTTCCCATGATGGGAAGATCACCACTGCTTGAGGCACTCCATTTCACCTTTGGATAATTCTAATTGCTAGTAAGTCTTCTCTTATACTGAGCCTAGATCTGCCTCTTTTTAAATCTCTCTTACTGCTACTCCTCTTGCCTTCTGGGATCAAGCGGAGCAAATCTAATACATTTTCCACATGACAACCCTTGAGATTTGTGAAAGCAGTGATTTTCCTTCCCCATCTAATGCCCTCCGCTCAAGTGGACAGAAACCATGTTTGTGTGATCTGAGAAACCCTAACCCTAATTCAAATGAGCTTCTGGTTAGAAAGTTCCTATAGGACCTCAGATCTTAAAGTCCTTTTAGGCTTGGAAAGACCCCTGAGATATGCTTTGGGTTAGGAGATGGCTAGGGTGATCTAGCCTATGGTACCACCAGGAAAGACCTTGTGTGCTCAGGGTTGTTGGGTGGGGCTGGTCCCCTACACTGAGTGTTTGCAAACACCCACTTTACTGGCCCTTGGCACTGTAGCTGGCACAATGCCCAGTGTTCTAAATTGGAAGGAAAACGCCCATAGTCAAGTGGTGCTGTTTCCTCCAACAGCAAGAAGGCTGTCAGAGTTCAGATCTAGGGACTTCAACATAGGGAACTCTTACACAGAACAGAAGATAAGCTCAGGCTTATCCAAGGCTGCCTGATTTATAATAGAGGAAGAATGTCCCACGGAGAAACAAAAGACATGGACAGATGTGGTAGGATATAGCAGAAAAGACCCTGTGCTTGGAGGCAGGAGCCAGCGTCTAACTCGTTTAAGCAATACAAGGCAAATTACTTACCTTCATAAACCTCAGTCTCCTTAACTGTAAAATAGGGATAGTAACACTTGCACTTTCTATTTCCAAGCATAGTTGTGAAGAATGAACTTTGTCACCCTCAGGGCTATGGAAATGTGAGTTATTGTTTAGTTTCTCTGGGCTTGGGAGCTCAGGGGTGGGCTGTAGGGGGAAGCTCCTTTTACCAATGCAGATCTGTACTTGTTCTGCTATGGATCATCTCAGAAAATGCCTGGAGGCCCTGAGAAGCTTGACTCTGCCTGGATCTCACAGCCAGGACCAAGTATGTCAGAGGGAGCATCCAACCCAGACCTTTCACTACATGTCACTGTTATTATAGGGATTGTTTATACACAAGAACACACAGAGAGAATCCTGGAATGTTTGAATGAGAAGAAACAGTTGGCTACTAGGAGCCAGGACAAGCTTCCTGACTTTAGGGTCGGTTTGTCTTGGGACTTTATATCCCAAAGGCAGACATGCTTAATAAAAGTTTGTTGATAGCCTGGTCTTGGATATCTTGTAGTTTAATGGAAAAACACCCAAGATCCATAAAGGAGAAGGGACTTGCCTTATTAAGATGAGGCAATAAGGTGGGTCGGTGGATAAAGCACTGGCCTTGGAATCAGGAACAGCTGAGTGCAAATCTGACCTGACATACTTACTAGCTGTGTGAAGCTGGGCAAGTCACTTAACCTTATTTCCTTTATTCCACTGGAGAAGGAAATGGCAAACCACTCCAGTGTTTTTGCCAAGAAAAACTCATCGACAGTATAAGCCACAAGGTCACAAAAAGTCAAGCATGACTAAACATACTCTAGCCTCGGATCCTTTCTAGCTGTGTGATCCTGGGTAAGTCACTAAATTCCTGTTTGCATCAGTTTCCATAAGTGCTATGTAAATGTTAGCTATTGTTATTATTTGCCAGGTACTGTACCTAGAACTTGGGATACAGAGATAAAAAACAAAGAGTCCCTATCCCTTAAGGAACTTATTTTATCTAGATGAGGGATGCTGGGGGAAGGGGGATGCAAGAAGGTGAGGAGGGGAGAATACAATCTTCCAGAAGGACATGGCACCTGAGCTGAATCTTGCAGGAAGTTCTATTTTCTAAGATGCAAAGGTAAGAAAAAATGGCGATCCAAGCATAAAGTACAAAGTCCCAGACAAGAGAAGGAATACTGAGTTCATAGAACAATTAGTAGGCTGATTTGGTTAGAATCTACAGAGTCTCTTAAAAGGAATAAGGATGAAGACTGAACCTATGATTTCATTGATATAGGGTATTCCCAGATGAAGAAATCCCTTCCAGCCATACAAATTAGGCACCCTCTCTGCAACTTATAGTCTTAAAGAAGGGCCCAAAGCATTTAAATGATAGCTAAGATATATCTAAGTAGATAACTAGAAAGACATTATTTGGCTCTAACTTATCCTGACTGTGTGACCCTGGGATTGTCACTTAACTTTGCAATACTTTTAAGCAGCTTTTTAGACAGGACTTCTTAAACTTTTCCCACTTATCCCTTTTCAGCCAATATGGTTTATAGATATACGGTAAACAAATCAATTATTTACTGATAATAAATCACATTTTTGTGACCCTCCCCACATTCCATTATGGGATTGCCACCCACAGTTGAAGAAGCTTTACTTTATTCCAGCTCTTTATCCTTAATACCTGGCTGTCTTTCCTGTTAAGGGAAATAATGGGAAATTAGTCTCCATGAATAAGACAGAGCCCTATTGTGGCTGTAGATTCCAGGTTAGGGAATTAGTATTTTATCTTATAGGCATTTGGGAGCCAGTGAAGGTTTTGGAGAAGGGGGATAACCTGATTAGTCCTGCCACTTCAGCCAGTGCATTAGGTCGAGGATTTTGAGCATCTATGGGAGGAAGAATTAAAGAGAAGAAAGATTGGAAACAGAGATGATACCACTCAGGACACTGTTATAAGAGTTCAGTAGAAGGTGGGATCCTGTGTGAGGTGAGAGAAGAGGATGGCTGTGAAATTGCTATTTGTTTGGCTATGGGAAAGAGTGATGTAGTTGTAAGGAGATAGGCTTTTATTTAGTGCCTACTCTATGCCAGGCTCTGTGCTAAGTACTTTACAAATGTTATCTCATTTGATCTTCATAACAAGAGGTAGGTGCTTTTATTATCCCTATTTTCCAGTTGAGGAAACTGAGACAGGGAGGGTTAAGTTAAACTTGCCCAGGATCACACAACTAGGAAGTATCTGAGTCCAGATTTGATCCGACACCAGACCCAGGGCTCTAGTCACTAAACTACCTGGCTCCTTTAAGAAAGAGAGAGAAGAAAAGGATGAATCAGAGCCTGAATGACTAGAAGGCTGGTGATGCTCTCAGACTAGGAAGTGTGAAGGAAGGCTCAAGTGCTCTTCCCATTATTTTCCTTGTGCTTCCCACACCCATATACAGAGACACAGCTAAGACTGGCCCTAGGCATAGACTCTGCTGTTGCTCCATGCTGTGACGTGAAGGCTGCTGGGAAGGAAAGCTGCCCTACCCAAAGAGATCTTTCCCACCAGCCTGCTGAGTGTAAGAAATTCCTCCATTAGAATCATTCTTTCTGGTTAAAGCAGTGTTTCCAGAAGGTCCTGGTCACAATGCAAATATGTGGCCTAAGAGAATGAGTATTAACCTCATTATCACATTAGCACAAATTTGTAGTGACTCAGAAACACTCTTAAGTTCTGTGTCATCTGGAGAAGGCCGGCACAAATCTCAAGAGACAGAATTCGTGGCCAAAAGGTTTGGGGAAAAGCATTATGGTAGAGCCTCTGGGCTTCCAGCTCCCTTCCCACCATCCATACTTGCTTACCTCTCCCCCTCCATTCTTCCTCTTTTCTCCAAGGCTAGGAGAATAGAGCTGGTTTTGATAGTAATCTAGTCTTCCCCAACATTCCTCTGTCTCATTCTCCATCCTAACCCCCATTAAATTTCTTCTTTCTTTTTAAAAAAATCATTTTATTTAATTTATTTAGTGCCTACTTTGTACCAGGCCCTGTTTGGAGCTGGGAATATAAAGTTAAAAATGTAGCATTCATTGCCTTCCAGGAATCTTTATTGTGTCCCTGAATTCAATTTCAACAAACCCAGTGAAATCTGCTGGACATTCAGATGGAGATTCCTGCAGACTATTATAAATGCAACACTGGAGACAGGGGGCAGGGAAATCTATAGATGTGGAAGTCCTCTTGGATCGAGGTGATCATCAAAGCGGTGGAAATGGATGAGATTCCCAAGAGAGCAACTACATAGAAAAGAAATCCTAGGATACAACCATATATTTGGGGGCTAAGAGGAAGAGGAAGACAAAACAACAGAGCAGAAGGAGAATGAGGAGAAAACAGCAACATCATGGAAACTGGAGAAAGGAATATTAAGAAGCTATAGCTTGATAGTCAACAGTGTCAAAAACTGGACAAAAAAATAAGGTCTGAGAGGCAGCTAGGTGATGCAGTAAATAAGAGCACTGGTCCTGAAGTCAGGAGGACCTGAATTCAAAGATGACCTCAGATATTTAACACTTACAAGCTGTGTGACAAGTCACTTAACTCCAACTGCCTCAAAAGATTTAAAAAGAAGATAAGGTCTGAGACAAAGTTATTGGATGAGACCATTAGGATGTGAAGAATAACCCTGAAGAGAATAGATTCCATAGAGTAGTATTGCGATGATCATTTATGAAAGACTTGGTTCAGTGATCCAAGGCAATCCCAATAAACTTTGATTAGAAAATGTCATCTGCATCCAGAGAGAGAACTGTGGAGAGTGAATGTAAATCAACATATGATATGTTCACTATTTTTTTCTGTTTGTTTTTTTCCTCTCCATGGTTTTCCCCTTTTGTTCTGGTTTTTCTCTCCCAACATGATTCATAAAGAATTTTTTTTTCTAAACGAGTGTACGTGTATAACCAAAAAAAAACAAAACAATAAAGTTTAAAAAAAAAAGAAGAAGAAGAAGAAGAAGAATCTATGAAAGGTGAGATAGTGAACACAGACAATCACTTTTGGGATTTGACTAGTGAAAAGTCAGCCAAGGTCGCAGACCACAGAGGTCTAGAGCTGGAAGGGAACTCTGAAACCTTACAGATCAAACAACCTCATTTAACAGAGGAAGAACTGGTATTCAAGTGACTTGCTTAAGATCACACAAGAAACAGATAAACATCTTCTGATTCAATGCGCAGGAAGGAGGCGTGTCAAGGAAAGTATCTTTATTGCTAATACATAGACATATCTAACACTATTAGAAATATGAGTTCAGGAGAATTCATTTTCAAATAACAATTTCTCTTCATTCACAAGTCTAAGGACATATATATGTACTTTTTAATAGAGTACATATGATATCAGGCACGGTTAACCTACCTGTTTTGCTTTGTTTTCTTTGGAAACAAAGGCTTGGGGAAGGGAGTGCTATTGGGAAATGATAATGATGTTGCAAAGAAAATCAGGAAAAAAAAATGAATAAAATAGTTTTCTAATGTGGGCTCTGGGAAGAGCTAAGGATGATTTAGAAATCTCATGAACAAAAATGACCACAGAAGTGATAGAAATGAATAAGATACTGTGGAGAGAAATTGAGAGAGAGACAGAGAGACAGAGAGAGATAGAGACAGAGAGAGAGAGACAGAGACAGAGACAGAGACAGAGACAAAGACAGAGACAGAGACAGAGAGAACCTAAGGTGGGGAAACAGTAGAATTGGAGCCAGCGAAGGAGCCCCAGAAGGTTTGAAATCTCATCCCCCCTTGTCCAGCTGTAGGGGAAAGAGTTTCCATTCAGGAAAATGCTGAGTCACCCAGCCATGATTCTGGTCTCAGATTTTGATACCAGACTGGAGGAAGGGCAAGGAGGAAGAGAGCACCCCCTTGCCATGCCCTCCCCTGGGTTCAGTCCGCAACACCCAGCATTCCCACCTCCATTCAAACCAGACCTGGAAGAGATCCCAAGAGCTCATCCCATCCAGTCCCCACCCTTGGCCCTTTGCCCAGTCAGATGTTGTGGATATGAAGAGCAGAAAATGCATGAAGGGAGGAGGGAAGAAGATAGACCTTGAAGTCACGGTAGCGGAGAGTTGGGGCTGCCACCTGGGAGGCCCATCCCACTTGGCCTCCCATAGTGCCTCAGAAGAGCAGGTTCCCCTCCCCTTGCTGCTGCCTGGGTCCCAGGCACTGCCCCAGCCTCTCCTCCACTCCTCCTTCTTCAGTCTGTTTGATCCTTTCCTGCCACTGACCGGGGGACCCCAAGGCCAGACAACAGAAACTGATCTCCCCCCGGCTCGCTGCTCCTGGCCATAGGCCAACTATTGTCCCCAGAAAGAGGCAGCCAGAACCTTGGGAGGGAGAAGGCAGGAACTGCTGTCTTCCCTTTGATTCTGCCTTTCCTGGAGGAAACTCCCAGCCCCCTTAACAGCCTTTTCTTGCTATGGTGTGCAGTCAATAAATGCGTGCCCTTGGGCCAGACCTTTCTCTCCTCTAAATCTCTGTTTCCTCTATGTGAAAGAAAAGTTGGAACTATATGATTTCCAAAAGTCTTTTTTAATATTAAGATGCAATGATTTCAAGATTCTGGAGTCAAAGGACCTGGATTCAAATCCAATTTCTGCAGCTAACTGACCTTGAATAAATTCACTTGGCCTCCCTATGTCTCAGTTTCTTCATCAGTAAAATTGGACTAACTCGACTTACTCTAAGGTCCATTCTGTTTCCCAATCTAGGATTCTGTATCCTCTGATACATCCTAGGCTATGGGACCCAAGTTCAAATCCAGCCTCAGACACTTAACTAGCTACTGTGTGATCTTGGGCAAGTTCCTTAACTTCTGTTTGCCTCAATTTCCTCAACTGTAAAGTGCTTTGTTTTGCCCAGGGTCACATAGCTAGTAAGGGTTAAGTGTCTGAGGTCACATCTGAACTCAGATCCTTCTGATTCCAGCCCTAGCACTCTATCCACTGCACTATCTAGCTGCCCCTAAATAGGGTCTTTTTTTTTTTTTCAACTGTAAAATGGGGATAATAATAGCATCTTCCTCATAGCTCCTCACAGGGGATCAAATAAGATATTTGTAAAAAGTGCTTAGTGCAATGCCTACTATATAATAAATATCTCTTCATTCCTGTCCCTTTCTTTCCTTTTATAGAAACATGTCCCTTTTCCCTCTCTGTACTTCTCTCCTGCCCAAGGCTCTTGTATGGGCTCTAGCAACTCAGTTTGCCTAGATTAAGCCATCGACTGGATGGAACAGCATTGGGACTGGCTAGGGAAAAAAATGTATCAGATTCAATGTGGGGAATAGGAAGAGTTCTCATTTAGGAACTGAGAGACCATTATTTTTTGTTACTTGGTTTTAGACTTCAATATTCCCATTTTTAGAATGAGATTAGACTAGAAGATCTCCAAACATCACAGGATTAAAAATATGGTTGGAAAGGATTATAGGGATCATCTAGGATGGCCAAACCCTTCATTTAACAATTAAAGAAACAGTTGAGCTCTATAGAGATGAGCAACAGACCCAAAGTCACACAAAGTAAAAAGGAGTGGAGATTTGGACCCACATCTGAATCTTGAGCTTTTCCTTATTGCCCAGATTGTCGCTGAAATGGGAGGAAAGGTAAATAAGTTACTCGTGAAGACTTTTAATTGGGCATCTGGGACCAGGACATTTGTGATTGCATAAACAAGGCAGAAAGGAATGGTGCACAGATTTGGTCTTTTGACTAGTAACTGAGTTGCCCTCCTGCTTAGGACTATTTTATATATATACATATAGTATATAGTATACTATATCTTAATGTATTATATATTATTATGTTATTAGGGCTGTGTTCCAGAGTCTCTCCTGAAAAGTATTGCAGAGGGTGAGTTGGGTGGAGCCTCAGAAGTCAAGGGGCAAAAAGTAGAGCCAGATTCCTAGATTCAGACTTTGGGAAAAAATCTTCTCTGATTCCATTAAATCATCTCTGAATCCACTAAAAACACTGAGAATTGTTCATACTTTAGAAAAAGGATGAGGGCTCAGAGAGAGAGAATGTGGGGACCATGCAGGGACTGGGGTTTCAGTGAGAATATAGCTATTCAAAAAAGGGAAATGGCATTAAGGGAGCAGATGGGGATACTATGGGATAGAGACTCAGTGAGATATTGAGAGGCTCAGGAAGGAGGATAATAATTCAGTTAGATGGGGGTCCGGTGAAAGGAACAGAAGCTGCACTTCTCCACCAAAAAAGGGAGGGTTTGATGAAGGGTGGCAAGTTTCTGTCCCAAAGAGAGATGAAGCAAGGAGTCTTCTCCAACCTGAGTAAGATACCTTATACCCAGTCCTAGAAGGAGGAAGCAAGCTCAATTAGTCAGTGCAGTCTTGGTGACTGCTTGCCTCTCCTACAGACCTGGATGTGAGCAGGCAATTTGAATAATCAGCTTTATTTTCCAGGTCCCAGTCCCTAGGAAGAGCTCCTCTGGCCTCCCTGGGAAGCAGGGCAGGCAGCTAGTTACTCAGAAAACCAGAGCCAGGACAGGTATTAGGGGATTGTGGGAAATGGCTCCCATCCCCATGGGGACCTTTGTGACTAAGCATCAAGTTACAACCATCCACAAAGTGCAGGCCACAGGTGCCCAGTTCCAACCTTAGCCAGATCTGATTCCTGAGCCTGGGGCAGAACTAGATTCCTGAGCCCCACCCCCACTTTCCCCACTGAGATCTCCCTGTCCCCTTACTTATATTTTCCCCATAATATTAGCAAACCCACATCCTCTTCACTGAGTCCTCCCACCCTTTCACTGAGTCCCATTCACCAGTAAACCCCCAGTCCCCTTACTTACCTCCATTCCTGCATTGATCCTACATGGTCTTCCTCCTGTTCCCTCACTGATCTCCTGGTCCTCTTGCTGTTTTCCCAAAGAGCCCCAATTCTAGAGGCATTGTAGTAAAATATAATAGATCATGTATTGGAAATAGAATCAGGAAAAACTTGAGTTCAAATCCTTCTTCCAAAACTTACCTTTGTAATTATTTTTTATTTCAATTCTTTAAGCAACTCTGATACTCTTAAGTTGCATAATACCTACTGTTCTGTCTTAGTTGAGGAAATTAGTTCCTCACCAGGAGCTCACTTTAACCAATGAACGTACTCTTTCTCTATCTGATGTAAATTTTAAAATGCTCAATAAATGTTGATTATCATTATCTTTTCACTGAGAGATTCCTCTTACTGAGTCCCCATTCTTCTTCCTGAGCCTCTTTCCCCTTACTAAACCCTGCCTCTTCCTCATGAAGGTACCATGTCTCTTTTCCCCACCTATGGAATGGAAGACCCTTCGGTTGGGCTGAGAGCTTCTGCATATAGCTAGATGCTCATTGGTTAGTATTTGGCTTAGGAGTCAGGAAGATCTAAATTCAAATATTGTTTCTGACATTTACTAGCCTCAACTATAAAATGATGATAATAATAACAACTACCTCTAAGGGTTATGAGGATCGAATAAGACAACTTTGCAAACTTTAAAGAGCAATGTAAATGTTTATTTTTATTTTGTTATTATTTATTTTCAGGTGAAAGAATTGAAACCTGAGAATAAATTCCCCAAACCCTTTTCAAAGCCTCTAGATCTTGGGTCTGTGAGCTTGGCCTCCCTCTTCTGGTCACCCCATCCTTGCCCCACCCTCTGTGTGGCCCTAGGAACCTGGGCTGATGGGAGAATCCTGAGTCAGAAGGATCGATGAAAAGTGGTTGGAGCAACTAATGGCCTTCCTGGGCCTGTTCCACAGCAGCCCCAACCCTCTCACCCATAAAATGGATGTTTGGCTCTAGCCTGTGGAGAGTCAGCTGTCTGGCTCCCTAATGTGCCAAGACAGAAACTGGGAAGCAGGAACTAGGAATCAGACCCAGCAGGAGAACAGGAGTAATACTGTGCAGGGGGCCTGGCCTCCAACTCCAAATCAAGGATGAGTCCAGGGCTGAGGGCCATGCAGAGAGCCCAGAGCTTGGGGATACCAGTGCATCAGGCAGGAAGGAGCTCCCAGCTCAAGGATCCAAGGGGACACAGCCTGACACACAGACCACACATGCTTTCCTGGTGACACGCTCTTAGTCAGAGGGGCTCGAGGCACAGGGAAAAGCAGCCTCAACGACATCCATGTCACTTCCAGTGGAGGTTCAGTGAAAAGCAGACACATCCTACGGTGGATAGCAGCCAAGGAGATCCCCATGGAGCAGCACACAGACATGGGGGCCACACCAGGCCCAGATGCCTGGAAACCTTTGGACGAGAGCCTTGTACCCAAGGAAGCCCTAACTGCCCCCACAGTAAAAGACTCTTAGAGGACAGAATAACGGGAAGAAGTGGCAATGAGACATATTTAGGAAAACCTTCCTAACAATGAGAACTATGGAATGGGCTGCTTAGAGAGGGAGTAAGTTCCCCATCCCTGGAGGTCTTCAAGCAGAAGTTGAATGACCATTTCTTGTACAGTGAGGTTCCTTTCCCATATGTGTTGGATTAGAGATTGTAGAAGTTTTCTAACACTCAGATTTTGCGATTCAGCCAGCCCCTGTGCTTCTCTTCCCAAGGATCATAAATATTAGAACAGGATTTCAGCATTTAAGGAATTCAATGCCCTTATCCTATAGATATAGGACTAGAGGCCCAGAGAAGTTCTATAATTTGTTCAAAGTCATACAGCTATTTAGAGACCCAGCCAGGATTCATACTTCTCTGATTTTCAAACCAGTGCTCACTCTTTCATTTCCCCCTTGCAAATGTGGAAAAGGGTGATGCTGATCCCACAAGAATGACTCATTAAAGGTAGAATCTCAAACATCAGAGTCAAACCAGTGGAGGAGAGAGATCTATGAAAAGGAACCTTTCCAAAACCATCTCAAAAGGCATCCCTAGGTGGCTAGTTTGGGTTCCCAAGCTCCCTTGGTCCCTTCAGCTGAGCTTAGGAGAATGGGGAATGAGAGAGCAATGAGATAGTAAATGCTGAAGGGAAAGTACAGCATCTGCTGTTAGCAGTCAGCAGACACACATGAGGATGTGTCATGGAAACCACAATCCAGATGACCACTAGACAAAGAACTTCATGGTCATCTCTTAGTCCCGCCCTTTCCTGTCTCTCTTACTTAGATTAGTCTAGTCACACAATCCATCTGAACCTCTTGGGGTGAAAGCCTTATGATATGGTGTAGCCTTGGGAACACCTGTTCCCAGAAGGAACAAAAGAGAGGCAAATGGTCCAGGAGAAAATATATGGCTCAGGGAGGTGGCATGGAACTTGGAATCAGGAAGACATCTTCATGAGTTCAAATCCAGCCTCAGACAATTTACCTCAGCTGGAGAAGGAAATGGCAAACCACCCAAGTATCTTTGCCAAGAAAACACCAATTGGGTTCACAGAGAGTCAGATATGATTAAATGACTTAACAAGAAAACAAAAATTAACTCTTCTATGTAGTAGTTAAGGTTCTTTGCAACCTGACTTCTTAACACTCCAGGTTTATTACACAAAACTCTCCTCCATGCACTAACATCTAGCCATAGCAACAGTTCTGGCCTTCTTTCTGTATTTCTCATACACAGTATTTAATCTCTGATCTCTGTCTTCGCACATGTTATGCCCGCAATGTTTTTCTCCCTGTTTTCCTCTGACTCTTGGAATTCCAGGTTCCCTTCAGGTCTCTGTCTAAGCTAATATTTTGGCAGGAAGCCTTTTCTTGGTTTCTCTTCCCCACTCTCAAGTGTCAGTGCCTTTGCCACTAGTTATCTCATATTGGTTTGTATGTGTTTTGCACATAACATTATACATATCCATTGCCAACAATCCACCCCAAGAATGTTATACGCTCAAGGACCAAGACTTTCACTTTGGTTCTTGTATTTTCAGCTTAATACTTGGCCCATGATGAGTGGTTAGGAATTACCTTATTGGTCAGTCAAAAGAAAAAGAAGAAGAAGAAGAAATTGATTGATTACTCTGAAGATCTGGATTTGAGGTGCAGCTCCAGTTCAGAAACTTAGAACTGGAAATTCCCTCAGTAGCTAACCAGTTCAACACATACAGTGAAGAAACCCTTTCCCCATAGACCCAAAGCTGTGGTATCTGGGTAGTATAGTTGATTTAGTGCTAGTCTAGGAATAAAGAAAACCTGGGTTCAAATCCTGCCTCAGATACTTATTGTGTGACTTTAGACAAGGCTCTCAGACTCAACTTCCTCATGTGTAAAAAGGGGATAATAATAGCACCTACCTCCCAGGATTATTGTGAGGATTAAATGAGATAATATAGAGAGTGTCTTGTAAAGAGCTATTTATATAAATGAGTGTTGTTTTTCTGTGAGGAAAAGAGAGAAGTACAGAAGAGATCTCTGGACTCCACTAGAGTTCACTAGACTTCACAATAGCTCCCCAGACCCATTTAGAGGGAAGGGAAGAGAAAGGAATAAGTTTATAGAGAGCCTACTATAGGCCAGTGCTAAGTGCTTTTTACAATACTAACTCATTTGATCATCACAACAATCCTAGGAGAAAGATGCTATGATTATCCCCACTTTATAGCTGAAAAAACTGAGACAAACAGTTTACTATCTGTGTGACCTTGGCCAAGTTCCTTCACCTGTGTTGAGTTTCAGTTTAAATTTACATCTCTGGCTTTCAAATTTCTTTATCTGTAAAAAAGGGAAATAGTTATACTACCTACCTTTCAGGGCTAGAGATCAATGCTTTATAAACATTTAAAACACCATATGAATATTCTCTGTCATATTGAGGCAGGCTGCGTGTGTACTTGATGGAGATCCTGGATGATAGGAGCTGCTATAGCAACAAATAACTCACATTCAGTCCTGTTGTATCAACCTTCAGAAAAGATGTTTGTGCGATTCCTAATGTGTGTGTAAGTAAGTGTGTATATATATGGACATGAGTGTGTGTGTGTATGTAGCAAACCCTGTCTACTCTACTGCTGCCTCCTGTATGCTGGAAAGAATTCTGGGATCCCCAAGACTCTAAGAACAAATACTAAATTTGATGTCAAAGGACTTGGGTTTTAATCCGGTCTCTGCTTTTGAGTAATTACTCTACTTCTCTGATCTCATCTTCATCGATATACTACTATTACTATCACTACCACTACCACTACTTCTAGTACTATCACTGCTACTACTAGTACTACTACTACCATTACATTACATTTACATAGCACTTTAAGGTTTGCAAAGTGTTTTTCAAATATTATCTTATCCTCAAAACAACTCTGAAAAGCAGTGCTATTATTATCCACATCTAAATGTGGATATCCACATGGATATCTACATATCCACATTATCCACATGGAGAAAGTGAGGCAGAAAAAGGAAAATCAACTTGGACCACATAGCTAGTAAGTGTCTGAGGCTAGATGTGATTTCAGGGAGGTTCGACTCTGGGTGTAGCCTTCTATCTTAGATACCTAGCTAGGAGGTTAGAATAGATCTAAGGCTATTTGAACTCTAAAGCCTCCAAAGCTTAGGGTATATTGGCTTAGTAAGCCAGAAAGGCTTCCAATATTAATCAAAATGCAGACAGACATTAAATAATGAATTCTCTTGACCACAGTAACTAATAAAGATGATTCCTAACAACCTGTATTTTTGGTGAACCTCTATCAGAGTAAAAGTTAGGACCTTCATTAATGAAATGGAGGCTCGTTTCAACAAATGATTTAGTTTATTCTGTAAGTAATTCTTTGCATTTGTGTGGCAAACTTATTAGAAGAATAGCTAAAATGCTAGATGACAGAATCCCAACTCTAAATGAACTTGTGCTCAAATCATGGGTTAGAGTTAATAAAATGACATTTAATAGGTATAAATGTAAAGTCTTGCCTGCAGGTTCAAAAAGTCAATTCCACAAATATAAGACAAGGATGGCATGTCCGGAAAGCAGTTCATGTGACAAGTACCTAAATAGCTTCATGAATAGCAAACTCAATAGGAATACTTTGCTATTACCTGGAAGGAACAAGTTGATTCTAAAATTACTTTAAGAGAGGCTCAGTGTTTGGAGGGGAGATAAGAAGTTGGGAAATGATGATTTCAGGGAATAGTACCTGATCATTCTGCCATTCCCAACTTGAAAGGTCTCCAATCTTTTATCCAGTTAGAAATCAGATTACTAAATCTTGTATCCTGGTTTATATCCTATTACTTGTTTTCTTTTAAAGCACAAAAATCTGTTTCCCTCTGTATGCTGGATCTAGTGCCAAACTGAGGAGGTCTGATCCCAATTTGTTATACAGTTGGCACACACTGCTTAATAAATCAATATGCTTGGAATCTTAAACTTTTATTTCCTCATTTATCACACTACTAAGGATTCTTGTTTAAGTGAAGAGGGGACTAGATGGCATTGAGGTAAACTTCTAGCTCTAAGATTCTAAGAAATGATTCATAACATCTTCAGGCTGTAATGGTACAGTCTATACACAATCTTTTCTCTACTATGTATCTGTGCAGGCTACCTTTATTTTCTCCTCACTCCCATTTTCAGCTCTTTTTTATGTGTTGTCTTCTCCAATTAGAATGTAACTTTTTTTTTTTCAGCTGAGCTATTTTTTCAATAGTATCTTATTTTTCCAAACACATGTAAAGATACCTTCCTGCATTCACTTTGGTAAAACCTCGTGATCCAAATTTTTTTCCCTCCCCCTCTTTTTTTTTGCTGAGGCAATTGGGGTTAAATGACTTGCCCAGGGTCACACAGCTAGGAAGTGTTAAGTGTCTAAGGTCAGATCTAAACTCAGGTCTTCCTGACTTCAAAGTTGGTGCTCTATCCACTTCGCCACCTAGCTGCCCCTCTCCCTCCCTTTTTTACCGCTTCCCTTCCCAAGATAGCAAGCAACATGACAAAGAATTTCATTCTTTTAAACACATTTCCATATTTATCATGTGCAAGAAAAATCAGACTAAATGAGGGAGAACTTATGAGAAAGAAAAAACAAACAAAAAGGAGAAAATACTATGTTTCAACCCATACTCATTCTCCATACCTCTCTGGATGTGATTGGGATTTTCCATCCCAAGTCTATTGGAATTTCCTTGAATCACTACATTTTTGAGAAGAGCCAGGTCCATCAGATGACTTTCTTGTTATTGTATACAATGTTCCCCTGGTTCTGCTCACTTCACTTAGCATCAGTTGTGTAAGTCTTTCTAAACCTTTCCGAAATCAGCCTGCTCATCCTTTCTTATAGAATAATAACCTTCAAAATATTTTTACAGTCAAAGGTTCTGATAAAGGCCTCATTTCCAAAATATATAGAGAATTAACTCTAATTTATAAAAAATCAAGCCATTCTCCAATTGAAAAATGGTCAAAGGATATGAACAGACAATTCTCAGATGAAGAAATTGAAACTATTTCTAGTCATATGAAAAGATGCTCCAAGTCATTATTAATCAGAGAAATGCAAATTAAGACAACTCTAAGATACCACTACACACCTGTCAGATTGGCTAAGATGACAGGAAAAAATAATGATGATTGTTGGAGGGGATGCGGGAAAACTGGGACATTGATGCATTGTTGGTGGAGTTGTGAACGAATCCAACCATTTTGGAGAGTAGTTTGGAACTATGCTCAAAAAGTTATCAAACTGTGCATACCCTTTGATCCAGCAGTGTTACTACTGGGATTATATCCCAAAGAGATTATAAAGAAGGGAAAGGGACCTGTATGTGCACGAATGTTTGTGGCAGCCCTTTTTGTAGTGGCTAAAAACTGGAAACTGAATGGATGTCCATCAGTTGGAGAATGGCTGAATAAATTGTGGTATATGAATATTATGGAATATTACTGTTCTGTAAGAAATGACCAACAGGATGATTTCAGAAAGGCCTGGAGAGACTTACACGAACTGATGCTGAGTGAAATGAGCAGGACCAGGAGATCATTATATACTTCAACAACAATACTAGATGATGACCAGTTCTGATGGACCAGGCCATCCTCAGCAATGAGATCAACCAAATCATTTCCAAAGGAGCAGTAATGAACTGAACCAGCTACACCCAGAAAAAGAACTCTGGGAGATGACTAAAAACCATTACATTGAATTCCCAATCCCTATATTTATGCACACCTGCATTTTTGATTTCCTTCACAAGCTAATTGTACAATATTTCAGAGTCTGATTCTTTTTGTACAGCAAAATAACGTTTTGGTCAGGTATACTTATTGTGTATCTAATTTATATTTTAATATATTTAACATCTACTGGTCATCCTGCCATCTAGGGGAGGGGGTCGGGGGGTAAGAGGTGAAAAATTGGAACAAGAGGTTTGGCAATTGTTAATGCTGTAAAGTTACCCATGCATATATCCTGTAAATAAAAGGCTATTAAAAAAAAGAAGAAGAATAATAACCTTCCATTCCCTTCATACACCACAACTTATTCAGCCATTCCCCAACTGATGGGCATCCACTCAATTTCCAGTTCCTTGCCACTACAGAAAGAACTGCTACAGACAGAATGTAACCTTCTTGAGGGCAGCTCTGAATACTTGTATTTGTATCCCCAGCCTTTAGCACAGTGCCTGACACACAGTAAATACTTAACAGATACTTTTTTACTTGAAATAGAAGTGGATCCTTGCTCCTAAGGAGATGACAGTCTACTAGAATTCTGTTATCTACACTGTTTCCTTTCCATCCGACCTGAGCCTCCATGGCACAGTCTACTGTTTCAAGGTAATACATATGGTCACACCTTTTTACCTCAACCTTGACCAATACAATAACCTGTTTGTTATTCCTCAAACACTACACTCTATCTCTGGTCTATATACTTTTATATTGGATTTCTCTCATGTGTGAAATGCTCACCCCTTCTCTGTTCCCCTGACTTCGAGATTCAAGTCAGATCTCCTCTTCTACAGGAGGCCTTTCCTTGTACTCCTAGTTGCTAGTACCTCTTTAAGATTACTTTTATCTACACTCCAGTTATTTACATGGGGTCTTCCTCATTAGAATGTTGTCTTCTTAAGTACTGGAACTGTTTTTGTCTTGCTTTGCATCCCCAAGGCTTAGCCTAGTCCTGGTACTCAGTAAGCACTCTATAATTGCTTATTTAAAAAAATATGAAAATAAATGCTTATTGACTGACTGACTGACAGTTGAAGATTGGGAAGAGGGCAGAATGCAAGAATGGGAGCCTAGGAACAAGGTTAGTCCAGAAGGAAACTCTGAAGGATGTGCATCAGGCTTTGGAAGAGGATTGTAGTGAAGAAGAACTTGGTGTCTAAGGCAGAACAGGAGATACAACCTTTTCAAAGGAGATTCAGGAGGGGCTGGGATCTGCTCCCAGGGTGAGTCAACAGGGAAGGGGAGGCGGCAGTAGAAAGCTTTGCTCTTTTCCCATTTCCCTGAGTAGAAGCAGGGAAGGGTGGGGCTGGGCTTGGCCCTGAGCACAGCCTGTGCACAATTCACTGCCCCTGCCCCCACATCTGGTCCTCCTCACCCTTCCTGGCCAGGGTTTCATTCTCATTCTTTACCAGCTCATTTCAGGCTTCCTCCCTCTCTCCTCTCACCAAATACAGATAGGGCAAGAGAAAGAGAAGCGTGGGATTTAGAGTCATAGAGATACAGATGAGGAAACCAAGGCCCAATGAAAAATGACTTCCCAAAATTAATGTAGGGAATAATAGAAAGAAGATTCAAATCTAGATCTTCTGATCCCAAATATAGGATTTTTTCCCACAACCCCAAGCTGAAAGAGGCAGGAGCAAGTGGGGTAGTTTCACAGCTATTCAATAGAGATGACATTTATTAGATACCTATATATTCAGAGCCACATACCAGGAAGCAGAAGAGGTAAAAAATGTAAAGGGTGCCAATTTGCAGGTAACCGTTCTCTCTCTCTCTCTCTCTCTCTCTCTCTCATTTTCTATCTCTGTTTCACTCATGCTCTTGCTCTCTCTCTGTATCTTTCTCTGTCTCTGTGTCTGTCTCTCTTTCTCTATCTCTCCTCTCTCTATCTCTAATTGTTTCTCTATCTTTCTCTCCTCTCTCTTGCTTAGCTTTCTCACTCTGTCTCTATTTCTGTGTCTGTCTTTCTCTCTATCTCTCATTGTCTATCTTTCTTCCTGCCCCCCCCCTCTTTTTTTCTCTCTCTCTCATACACATACACACACACACATAAACATATCCTACATCTCCTCTGACTATAGCATATCCCATTGGAACATTTTCAAAATAAGGTCCTCTGGACAGCTTGATGATGCATTTGGCTCAGCATCTCAGGATTACTGTCTGGTCACTTATGCTTAGGGAAAGAAACACAAAGCAGAAGAGGTAGTTAGGGTCTTGAGATATGGATATAGGCTCACCCATAACAATACATGCCCTAAATATCATACTTGGGCTACTGTCCTAGGTGGGAAAGGGAAGAAGAAGCTCTTCCTCTATGATAGGAAGTTCCAGAGAGAGTTCCAAATCATGTATTCAGAAAAGGGAAAGGAGAGAATGCCAGAAAATAGAGACACTCAGTTTAAGATGCTGTTGAGTGAGCCATTTTTCCTGGCTTAATGTCCAGTTTTTTTTGACACATCATCTTGACTTGTAGCAGAGGAGGAACCAAGAGAGTAGTGAAAAAGTTTCTTCTTCAACCCAACATACAAATCTTCAAGTATTCACATGCAACCCCCCAGAAGTAGCCTGGGGAGCTCAGCTTAATTCCATCTGTATTCCATGGATACTCCTGGAACTCATTATATAGCAATGGGATAGGACACAAATGTAGGCAACCATAATCAACAATATTAGCTGCATAATATTTTTATTAAAGCTTTTTATTTTTCAAAACATATGCCTGAGTAATTTTTCTCAACAATTCTTCAACATTAGCCCTTGCAAAACCTTGTGTTCCAATTTTCCCTCCCTTCTCCCACACCCTACCCTAAATGGCAAGTAATCCAATATATGTAACCATAGTAGAAATATATGTTAAATCTAATGTACGCATACATATTTATACATTTATTGTGCTCCATAAGAAAAATAAAATCAAACCGTCAAAAAAAAAAAAAAAAAGTAGAAGCAAAATAAAATGCAAGCAAGCAACAACAAAAAGAATGAAAATGCTATGTTGTGAACCACATTCAGTTCTTACAATCCTCTCTGCTGGGTGTAGATGGTTCTCTTCATCACTGAACAATTGGAACTGGCCTGAATCATGTCATTGCTGGAAAGAGTCACGTCCATCAGAATTGATCATCGTCTTGTTGCCTTATATAATGATCTCCTGGTTTTGCTCATTTCACTCAGCATTGGTTCATGTAAGTCTCTCCAGGCCTCTCTGAAGTTAACCTGCTGGTCGTTTCTTACAGAACAATAGCATTCCATAACATCCATATACCATAATTTATTCAGTTATTCTCCAATTGATGGACATCCATTCAGTTTCCAGCTTCTTGCCACTAACAAAAAGGGCTGCCACAAACATTCTTGCACATACAGGTCCCTTTCTTTCCTTTAAGATCTCTTTGGGATATAAGCCCAGTAGAAACACTGCTGGATCAAAGGGTATGACCCAGTTTGGTAGCCTTTTGGTCATAGTTCCAAATTGCTCTCCAGAATGGTTGGATCCCTTCACAATTCCACCAACAATGTATCAGTGTCCCTGTTTTCCCACATCCTTTCCAACATTCATCATGATTTTTTCCTGTCATCTTAGCCAATCTGAGAGGTGTATAGTAGTATCTCAGAGTTGTCTTAATTTGTATTTCTCTGATCAATAGTGGTTTAGAGCACCTTTTCATATGACTAGAAATAGTTTCAATTTCTTCATCTGAGAATTGTCTGTTCATATCCTTTGACCATTTATCAGTTGGAGAATGGATTGAATTCTTATAAATTTGAGTCAATTCTCTATATATTTTAGAAATGAGGTCTTTATCAGAACCTTTGAATGTAAAAATGTTTTCCCAGCTTATTGTTTCCCTTCTAATCTTGTCTGCATTAGTTTTGTTTGTACAAAATTTTTTTAACTTAATATAATCAAAATTATCTATTTTGTGATCAGTAAAGATCTCTAGTTCTTCTTTGGTCACAAATTCCTTCTTCTTCTATAGATCTAAGAGGTAAACTATCTTATGTTCTTCTAATTGTTTATAATATCATTATTTATTTTTTATTAAAGCTTTTTATTTACAAAACATATGCCTGAGTAATTTTTCAATGACCCTTGCAAAGCCTTCTGTTTCAAATTATTCCCTCTTTCCCCCACCTCCTCCCCTAGATGGCAGGTAGTTCAATATATGCAATATGTTAAAATATAGGTTAAATCCAATATATAATATAATTCTTTATGTCTAGATCATGAACCCATTTAGACCTTATCTTGATATATGGTATTAGGTATGTGTCAATACCTAGTTTGTCCTATACTAGTTTCCAATTTTCCCAGCAGTTTTTGTCAAATATTGAATTCTTATCCCAAAAGCTGGGATCAAACACTAGATTACCATAGTCATGGACTATTTTGTCCTGTGAACTAACCTATTCCATTGATCAATTAGTCTATTTCTTAGCTAGTACCAAATAGTTTTGATGATCGCTGCTTTATAATATGGTTTTTAGCTACATAATCTTAATATAGTACTTAAGATTTGCAATTGAACCTCAGAACCTACCCATGTTTCCCCACCCTGAGGTAAGGGGTATTATTATCTTCATTTTACAGATGAGGAAAACTGTAGGAGAGGTTAAGAGATTAAATAATTTGCAAACAGCGAATAAGTGTCTGAAATGGAATTTTAAAATAAGACTTTTCAGATTCCAAATCCAGCACTCTCTACCTATGGATGGCAAGATTCCTTTCTTATATTCTATCAAAAATACATAGGGATAGCTAGATAGCACAGTGGATGGAACATTGGCCCTGGAGTCAGGAGGGCCTGAGTTCAAATCCAATCTTAGACACCAGCTGTATGATCCTAGGCGAGTCACATAAGAAAGGCAACATTCAATATTAAGTTGATCATTACTAACAAAGGAAGGTCATCAGTTTCTTCCTGGAATAGGGGATGTTTGAATTGCTCTTTAGAAATGGCTAGGAATGTAAGTAATTCCTGGCAGTGGAGCTCAAACTTTTCTATGTAGGAAATAAATAGTTACTGAAGATTTTCAGCTTGAGACTTGGCCAGATTTATGCTTCAGGAAGACTAATTGGGCATCATGTGAAGGACAGTTAAAGAGAGGGGAGGTGGAAAATCACTGCAACCATATTATTAAGCACTTAGTAGATGCCAGATACAGTGCTAAATAATGGGATTAGCCCAAAGAAAGGCAAAAATACAATCCATTCTCTCAGAAACTAACATTCTAAAAGAGAAGACAGAACACAAAGGCATACAGATAGATGTAGTTCCATGTTCAAGGAACAGCAAGCAGTTCTTTACAGTTGAGAGTACAGTAAAATTTAAGTCACCAGGATAGGTAGGAAAGATCAAGGTTGAAAAACCATTACATTGAATTCCCAATCCCTATATTTATGCACACCTGCATTTTTGATTTCCTTCACAAGCTAATTGTACAATATTTCAGAGTCTGATTCTTTTTCTACAGCAAAATAACGTTTTGGTCATGTATACTTATTGTGTATCTAATTTATATTTTAATATATTTAACATCTACTGGTCATCCTGCCATCTAGGGGAGGGGGTGGGGGGAGGGTAAGAGGTGAAAAATTGGAAGAAGAGGTTTGGCAATTGTTAATGCTGTAAAGTTACCCATGTATATATCCTGTAAATAAAAGGCTATTAAATTAAAAAAAAAAAAAAAATGTAAGCTCAAAAAAAAAAAAAAAAAAAGGAAAGGTCAAGGTTGTAAAATGCTTTAAATGCTAAACAGAGGATTTACATTTGATCCTGGAGGTAATTAGAAAATCACTGGAATTTATTGATTAAGGACTGACATGGTCAGAACTGCACTTTAGGAAAATCACTTTAACAGCTTAATGGAGGATGGGTAGGAATACTTCCCATCAGAGCAGACATGAGGTTGAATTGAGCTCCCAGTCTGCTTCAAGGGGATGCATATGGCTCCATGTTTGAGGAATCTGCATCGGATTGAAGAAACAATCCCTTTATTAGTCTCTTGGTCCCTGTGTGCCTCCTCTGCCACAGGTCAATGTTCTTACTACTGGGACACCAGTAAAAAGCCTAAGGCAATAGACAATGTGGCCAGTAGGTAGCACAGTGAATAAAGAATGAGGTTGTCAGGAGGACATGAGTTCAAATCCTTTTTGAGGACCGCTGACTCAGAAAGTCAAAGCCAAAAAGACTTAAAATTTAAATCCTGCTACAGACACTTGTTAGCTGTGTGATTCTGGCAAGTCACTTCAGTTTGAGTGATTACAAAGACTGCAGTGTCATTAACATTGACTAGAGAAGTGAGGAAGAAGGGAGACTTTGGGCCAAAAGAGAATATGCTCTGTTCTGGATAGTTTGAGTTTGAAATGCCTATGGAACATCCAATGGAAGATGTTCAAAAGGCAATTGGTAACGTGGAACTGCAACTCAGGAGACAGATTAGGGCTGGATATCTTCTGGGAATTATTTACAAAGAAAAGATAGTTGAACCCAATATCACCTAGTGAGATAGTGTAGAACAGAGGGGTCAAGTGACACCCTGGGCTAGATGGGCCTGAACCTTAAGATTAAAATGTAATTAGAAAACATTTAGCAAAATAAATAAAAGTACAATAGAACATAGATAATGTTAATTTGTTGTTGTCTGTATCAATATTTGGCCTTCAGAGATCCTTAAGTGGCTCCATTTGAGTTTGACACAGTTTCCATTTGAATGTACAGGAAAGAGAAAAGAGGACTCAAAACATTCTGGGGGAAGTAGGTGTGACCTGAATATAAAGCCAGCAAGGAAACTAAAGAAGTGGTCAGATACTTAGAAGAACTAAGAGAAAGCAACATTAAACAATTTTGAAGAGTTAATATCTGGAAAGAAATGATGACAATATGGGAAGAGGGAAGGAATAAGCAACTCCTATGTTCCAGGGACTAGAATAGTGCTTTTGAAAACAAATTATATTTAATCCTAACAATAGCCCTTGAGGATGTGGGAAAACTGGAACACTGATACATTGTTGGTGGAGTTGTGAACGAATCCAACCATTCTGGAGAGCAATCTGGAATTATGCCCAAAAAGTTATCAAACTGTGCATACCCTTTGATCCAGCAGTGTTTCTACTGGGCTTATACCCCAAGGAGATACTAAAGAAAGGAAAGGGACCAGTATGTACCAAAATGTTTGTGGCAGCCCTGTTTGTAGTGGCTAGAAACTGGAAACTGAGTGGATGCCCATCAATTGGAGAATGGTTGGGTAAATTGTGGTATATGAATGTTATGGAATATTATTGTTCTGTAAGAAATGACCAGCAGGATGAATACAGAGAATACAGCTTGGAGAGACTTACATGAACTGATGCTAAGTGAAATGAGCAGAACCAAGAGATCATTATATACTTCAACAACGATACTGTATGAAGATGTATTCTGATGGAAGTGGATTTCTTTGACAAAGAGACCTAATTCAGTTTCAATTGATCAATGATGGACAGAAGCAGCTATACCCAAAGAAAAAACACGGGAAATGAATGTAAACTGGATTTTTGTTTTTCTTCCCGGGTTATTTTTACCTTCTGAATCCAATTCTCTCTGTGCAACAAGAAAACTGTTTGGATCTGCACACATACATTGTATCTAGGATATACTAGGACATATTCAACATATATAGGACTGCTTGCCATCTAGGGGAAGGGGTGGAGGGTGGGAGGGAAAAATTGGAACACAGTGAGTGCAAGGGATAATGTTGTAAAAAAATTACTCTGGAATGGGTTCTGTCAATAAAAAGTTACTATAATTAAAAAAAAATAGTCCTTGAGGTAGAAGTGATTATTATCCTCATTTTATCACTGAGAAAACTAAGGCAAACAAATGTTAAATGGCTTATTCATGCATGCTCCCAAAGCTAGAAAGTGTCTGAGGTCAGATTTAGGCTTCTCATTCAGGGCCCAGTGCTCTATCCAGCCACCTCGAAGGATCAATCATCATATTTAACGTGATCATGCTGTTCACTGGTCATTGTCAGGTTATGCCCCCTTATATACTTTCCCATCCCTTCTCCCCTGGAAACTTCTAGATCTGGGAGCAGTAATTGCATGTGTCAATAAATGATTTCATTCATTATCCTTCTGGCTTTGACCAAAACACCTCTACCCAGCTTTCACAGTACTATGAACAGTTCCTCCTGTTAAATTATAAGCTCCTTAAGGGTTGGTTTTCTTTTTTGCATTTTTGTATTTGTAGGCCTAGTTCTTGTTTTAAAAATAATAATAGCTTTTGAGTTTTCAAAATACATGCAAAGGTAGCTTTCAACATTCATCCTTGCAAAACATTGTGTTTCAAATTTTTCTCCCTCCCTTTCCCCCATCCTCCTCCTCTAGACAGCAAGAAATCCAATATATGTTAAACATGCACAATTCTTCTAAATGTTATTTCCACATTTATCATGCTACACAAGAAAAATCAGATCAAAAAGGAAAAAAAAAAAATGAGAAAGACATAAGCAAACGAGCAACAATAAAAAAGGTGAAAGTACTATGTTGTGATCCATACTCAGTCCCCACAGCCCTCTTTCTGGGTACAGATGGCTCTCTCTATCACGTCTATTGGAATTGGTCTGAATCACCTCACTGTTGAAAAGATCTACGTCCATCACAGTTGATCATCACATAATCTTGTTGCCATTTACAATTATCTGGTCCTGCTCATTTCACTCATCAGTTCATGTAAGTCTCTCCAGGACTCTCTGAAACCATCCTGCTGGTCATTTCATATAGAACAATAATATTCCATAAATTCATATATCATAACTTATTCAGCCATTCCCCAACAGATGGGTATCCATTCAATTTGCAGTTTCTGGCCACTACAAACAGGGCTACTACAAACAGTTTTGCACATGTGGGTCCTTTTCCCTTTTTTATGATCTCTTTGGGATATAGGCCCAGTAGAGACACTGCTGGATCAGAGCATGCACAGTTTGATAGTCCTTTGGGCATAGTTCCAAATTGTGTAGTTCTTAACACAGTGCCTGTCACATAGTAACCATGTAATAAATAAATGCTTTTTCATTCATTCATCAAATGAAATAGAAATAGAAAAAAAGCCTTAGAGGTCATCTAATGTAACTTTCTCATTATACAGATGAGGAAACTCATGCCCAAGAGGTTAAAAAAGTGACCCAGAATCACAGAACTAATAGGTATGTGTGGCAATGTTCAACCCCAGGTTCTCCTGACTGTTGGCCTAGAGTTCTACTCACTATTTTAAACTTGCTGCCTCTGGACTCAGACTAAATAGAAGTAAGAGAAAGGAGATATCCAAGGAATAGTTAAGGGAATATCTTTGTTTAAGGACAATTTGTCTGTAGATGAATGTTGAATTAGAGGGTGGAGAATGTAGAGAAGTGAAAGAGGGAGGAGCAATGGTGGTGTATTGCATTGGAGCAGGGATTCTTAACCTTTTTTCTGCCATCGACCAAAGTCTTTGACAATCTGATGAAACCTCTGGACTTTTGGAATCATGTTCTTAAATGCATAAAAGAAATAGAATTACAGATTGAAATAGGCTTATTAAAATGTAAAACAAATAATAACCAAGACAATCCAAGGTCATGGATTATAGACTAAAAACCCCTGTGCTATAAGTTCTCTGAGGTCATTTTCAGCTCTGACATTCTTTCCCCCTCACTTAATATTATTTTGTTTTTTCCAGTTGCATGTGTTTAGGGGCAGGTCAATTCTCTGAGAGCCTCCACAGCTGTGGATCATAACATCTGAAGGAGTTTTAGGGCAGTCTTTGATGACACAGGTGTTGCAGACTGGGAATGAAATAAATTGGAGGCAGAGGGAAGAGGAGAGAGGTCAGACAACGCAAGGGCCTCTCAGTCAGAGAACAGCAATTGCCTCTCAGGCTCCTTGTATCATTTTGTCACAGGAGGAGATCCATTCTGCAGGTCTGGGTTGTATCTCCAGCAGCCACTGTCATGTGGCTCCTGTATGACAATATGCATGTAAAGATAGTTTTCAATATTCACTTTTATAAGATTTTGAATTCCAAATTTTTTTCTCCCTCCTTCCCTCTCCTCCCCATCACCAAGATGGCAGGCAATCTGATAAAGGTTATAAATGTACAATCATATTAAACATATTTCCACATTGGTCATGTTGTGAAAGAAGATGAGAACAAAAGGGAAAAACACGAGAAAGAAAAATAAATAAATAAAAGTGCAAATAGTATACTTTGATCTGCATTCAATCTCCACAGTTCTTTCTCTGGATGTGGATGGCATTTTCTATTATGACTGTTTTAGAATTGTCTTAGGTCAATGTATTGCTAAGGAAAAGTTAAGTCTATCATAGTTGATTATCACACCAATGTTGTTACTGTGTGCAGTGTTCTCCTGGTTCTGCTTACTTCACTCAGCATCACAACAATTCATGTTAAGGCTTTCCAAATTTTTCTGAAATGAGCCTCATCTTTTTTTTTTCCCCCTGAAGCAATTGGGGTTTAAATGACTTGCTCAGGGTCACACAGGTAGGAAGTATTAAGTGTCTGAAGTTGGATTTGAACTTGGGTCCTCCTGACTTCAGGGCTAGTGCTCCACCCATTATACCATCTAGCTGCCTCCTGCTCATCTCTTTTTTTATATTACAACATATACCACAACGTGTTCAGCAATTTCCCAATTGGTGGACATCTTTTTTTTTTTTTTTCCAGTTTGCCAGTACAAAAAGTCAGCTCTGACATTCTAAGGATCCATATGGATACACACAGATTTCTGGAACATTAGAGTTGGGAAGGAATCTTAGAGGTTATTTAATCCAACATCATCATTTTCCAAAAAGGAAACAGGTCCGTTGGGAGGAGCCTCTTGCCCCCAGTGCCTCTGCCACAACTAGTCAGTGGCAGAGCAGGTATCGGGGATCCAAATTTGTTTCCTCCCAATGCTCAGTGGCTTCCTCTCCCCAAGAAAGTCACGAGCATAATGATAGGCAATCATATGTCCTCAATTCTTGATGAATCTCACTCCTGTCCCTTCTTCAAGGTAGCTAAAATGGAGTTGGGGTTGGGGTTGAGGCCGAGGCTGAGGCAGGGTGAGTCTGATGAGGTGACTACTTTAGCCCCCAGAGTTGCATCTGCAGTATGGGGCACCACACCACACCCTAAAAAATAAGGGGGAAAGTCCTTCCCAGGAGCAGCCAAAACAAGAACCCTGACCCTGCTCCTCCCTGGCCATCAATCTATCAAAACTTACTTTTAAGGTCTATGCTCCGGGAAAAAGGCCTCTGCCCTTTGGTTTTTAGTCTCATCTGTGTGACCTTGGATAAGGCATTTAACCCAACTGGCGTCATGGTATAATGGGGTGAGCACTGGATTGGGCATCAGAGGACTCAAGGTTGAATCAAATATTTAAATTCAGAAGTCTTTAAAGTTCACTTTGTCCAAAGCTCTCTTTTTGTATAGGAGGCCCAGAAAGGGTATGTGATTTGTTGAGATCACAGAGTATTTTAAGGGGCAAAGACTGCAGTGTGCTTCATTGTAAACAAGCTAGATTGTCTTTTCTTAGAATTACATTTGCTCAAAATCCTCAAATCCTCCAGAGTAAAGTCATAAAGCAGAGTTCATAGATCCTCTGATGTTGATTTTTTTTTTAAAGAAAGAAAAACTCTAATTTGTCCCTTCCTCCCTCCTCCCCCTCCCTCCCCCCAAATGCATACCTTTTGTCTGGATCTCCTTGAAAGACTTTGCTCCTTCACTGAAACACAAAGAATTCCATTTAGGAGTCAGTCAACAAAAGTTTCTCAAGTTCTGTTTAAGTACCAGGCATTGTGCTAAGTGCTAGAGATATCAAGAAGAGCAAAAGACAGTCCTATATCTTAAGGCCCTAACTGGGCCCCTATATCTTAAGTCCTAAATCTAACAGGGAGATAACATGCCAACCATTCTGAACAAACAGATATATGTTGAAGACAATCAACAAAGAAAAGGACTAGCCTTCCAGTGGGCATTTTAGAGATCCAGAAGCTTCAGGGTATCAAGGGCTTTAGGGTCCACAGCACAGAAAAGGTTAATAACTCTCCCCACATCCCACCTCACCCCCGGGTGTAATATAGCACTAGGAGCATTAGGAAAAGCTTTTTATAAGAACATTAGTTTAGAAAGAAAAGGCACTAGACCACATATTGACTTAGTTTTAAATATCCCCCACCGTGGAGGGGTATTTTTATCTATTTTTGTTAAATATTGTCCAATTCCATTTTAATATGATAGGTCTTCTGTTGTAAAAGGTAGCACAAGATATTTTGCTGAGGAAATCTGCCTACTTCAACCAGCCCATATAAAACTTAGATCTAAAATGACTCTTTAGAGACTAACATAATCCCTCATTTAAAAAAAGATATTATTAATGCCTTTTGCTTTTTTGTATTAGTCATTTCTATCAGTCCCTTCTTTCCCCTTCCAGAATGAACCTTAGAAAAGCAACTAAACAGAAATACAGTAACTGGTACAGTAACAAAGTCTGATAATGGACACATTCTGCCATGCTGGTCCCACAACTTTCTGCCATTAGGAAATCACTGCGGACTTAGAATTGGAAATTGTAATAATAATAGGTAACATTTATCAGCTAGGAGGTACAGTAGAGCCTTAGACTTGGAGTCAAGAACTCCTGAGTTCAAATCCAATCTAAGATACTTCCTAACTGTGTGACTTGGCACACAGCTTCTGTCTTAGTTTTCTCATCAGTAGATAGTAGAATGATTGCACCTATTTCTTAGGGTTGTAGTGAGGATCAAATGAGACATTTGTAAAAAAAAAATTATATAAATGTTACCTGTTATTATGTAATGTTTTAAGATTTGCAAAGCATTTTTATATATCTTGACAGACTTTTTTTTTTTTTTAATTTTTGTAAAGGAGGATTCACCTGTGTCTTATTCAGGTTTACATAGGGCATGCAATCAGGATTTAAACCTACTTGGCCCTCCCATGCTACCCCACATTGACAAGCCTAGCTCAGCAAGTCGTTTGGGTCTGATGAAACAAGGACTGAGCTTCAAAGTCCAGGTTGATAGTCCCAGTTTTCCTTTTACTAGCTGAGCGTTCTTGGGCCAAGCACTTAAAAGCCCAACGATGGACCGTGAGGGTCCTCATTTATGACCTGACCTCGGTTTCCCAGTTTATAAAATAGGGATCGTGCAAAATACTTCCTCCTCTTCTTAGTGGTCAGTAGTACTCTCTCCCTCCCCACATTATTTTGTTTTTTACTTAATCGGTGTTCAATTTAACACTCCCCCCAGGAGAAAGTATGATCTTTAAGGGCAGAGCCTCTGGGAATTTGTCCTTGTATCCTAGTGTGGGTTACAATGGTTTGTAAATAGTGGCAATTTACCAGTTGTTGGATTAATGAATAAATGAATGACTTTCCAGGAAACGTGTGGGGAAGGCACTTTGTGAAGCTTTAGAAGGGCTATCAATCCTTCGGATAAAGACCCGAGAGAACTGTTGTCCTTTTGAGCCTAATCCAACCCCGCCTGTTGGGGGCAGGGGTTATTGTTTGTTCTCTCGCGGCCCGGAGTAGCCCGTCCCTAAACTGGCCCCAGCTGCTGAGTCAGTGACGAACTCCCGGGGAAGGAAGCGAGGGCGAGGTTTTTTCTCCAGAACCAGGTGGCAGGAGGAGCTGGTTTGGAGACTCGCAGGACACAATCCCCGCCCTGCGATCGAGGGACACATGCAGAGGAAGCAAATTATTGTAGTGAATGAGCCAGTAGAGATAGTCTACCTTAGGTCAAAGGACAGGATCTGCGATGGAACAAGAACTCCAATCCATAGGATCTGGAGGCTCCAACGGAAGGTGTAGGTGGAATCTCAGGGGGAGGGGGAGACTTCCCCTTTGGAGGGTATCGAAGCAAGATCATATAAAGTAGTCCAGTGCTATTTATTTCTCCAGGCGGTCGTGATCGGGGAAGGACTACTGGCCTGGGAATCTGGAGACCCGTATGCTGATCCGAGCGCTGCCACCGATTTTCACTGTGACTCGTTTGGCCTTTCTGCCCCTCAGTTTCCTCATCTGTAAAATGAGTGCGTTGGATGATTTCTAAGATAACTTCTAGGTTTAGATCTTATTTTCTTCCTTTGTTATCTCCCGAGCAAATCGCTTAAAGGGAGGTAGAAACTCGGGCAGTTATCGCCTTTAAAACTTTTCCCCCATTCATTTCAATAAACATTTATTTTTTAATAAAGTTTTTTATTTTCAAAACATATGCAGGGATAATTTGACATTGATCTTTGCATAGCCTTGTGTTTCAGATTTTCTCCTCCTTCCCTCCATCCCCCCCATCGCTCCATCCCCTCCCCAAGATGGCAGGCAATCCAATATATGCTAAACATGTTAAAATGTATAAACATTTATTAAGCGCCTACTATATGTCAGGCACTGTCCTGGTGTTACAAAAAGCCATCCCTGCCCTCGAGGAGTCTACAGTCTAATGGGGGAGATAACACGCACACAATTATCTACAAAGCAAACTAGCTAAAATTTCGGAAGGTTATTATTAAGAGTGTTAGAGAAGGCGAAGGAAAGGGACTGAGATATGAACGGGCAGTGATTTGAACCGGGGACCCGACTCTAGAGCAAAAAGTCTGGGGATATTTGAGGGGCAAGCAAGGCCGATATGTCTCTAGGTTGGCTCAGCTCTGCCGGGTCCAGCCAAGTTCAGCTCTGACCCCTCTGTGTCTGTGTCTGTATCTCTGTCTGTTTCTGTCTTTATCTCTGTGTGTCTCTGTCTTTATCTTTCTGTTTCTGTGTGTCTGTGTCTCTCTTTGTCTTTCTCTGTGTGTGTGTCTGTCTGTCTCTGTCTTTATCTCTGTGTGTGTCTGTCTTTATCTTTCTGTGTCTTTCTGTTTCTGTGTGTCTGTGTCTCTCTTTGTCTCTGTGTGTGTGTCTGTCTGTCTCTGTCTTTATCTCTGTGTGTGTCTGTCTTTATCTTTCTGTTTCTGTGTGTCTGTGTCTCTCTTTGTCTTTGTCTGTCTCTGTCTTTATCTCTGTGTCTCTGTCTTTATCTTTCTGTTTCTGTGTGTCTGTGTCTCTCTTTGTCTTTGTGTGTGTCTGTCTGTCTGTCTCTGTCTTTATCTCTGTGTCTCTGTCTTTATCTTTCTGTTTCTGTGTCTGTGTCTCTCTTTGTCTTTCTCTGTGTGTGTGTCTGTCTGTCTCTGTCTTTATCTCTGTGTGTGTCTGTCTTTATCTTTCTGTTTCTGTGTGTCTCTCTTTGTCTCTGTGTGTGTGTCTGTCTGTCTCTGTCTTTATCTCTGTGTCTCTGTCTTTATCTTTCTGTTTCTGTGTCTGTGTCTCTCTTTGTCTTTGTCTGTCTCTGTCTTTATCTCTGTGTGTGTCTGTCTTTATCTTTCTGTGTCTTTCTGTTTCTGTGTGCCTGTGTCTCTCTTTGTCTTTCTCTGTGTGTGTGTCTGTCTGTCTCTGTCTTTATCTCTGTGTGTCTCTGTCTTTATCTTTCTGTTTCTGTGTGTCTGTGTCTCTCTTTGTCTTTCTCTGTGTGTGTGTCTGTCTGTCTGTCTCTGTCTTTATCTCTGTGTGTGTCTGTCTTTATCTTTCTGTTTCTGTGTGTCTCTCTTTGTCTTTCTGTGTGTGTGTGTGTGTGTGTGTGTGTCTGTCTGTCTGTCTCTGTCTCTCAGCCTCTAAGGTGAGACTGAAAAGGAGCTGGGAGACCACCCGGAGGCTGCACAGCTGGGGCTTTCCCTTCTTCCGCCTGCGGCTAAACCCGGAGTGTAGCTGCCCAGCCGGTCACGCTAGCGGCCTCTTGGGGTTGGAATCTCCCCGGAGCCCTCTGACACACTTAGAGAACCAAGGACAAGTAGCAACCTCAGAGTCCTAGGCGCGGAACACCCAGGCTCGCACCTCACCCCACCCCCCGGGGAAATCCATATTCTTTGCGACCCCTCGTGGCCGTAGCCGGGAACTACAGCCCCAGGGGGCGTCCCGGGACAGAATTTCGCACCGTCTGTTTCCTAAAGTTTTAGAATCAGCAGGAGCAGAGACCCTTTAGTCCGGCGCCACACCCTACTTTTAGTTTATGAATATGAATATTCAAGCTGGAAGGGACTCGCTTTTTCCGGATGAGGAAACTGAGGCAATTTGCTCAAACCCGAAGGGATTAAGTGACACAGACATCATTTGCCGCTGAGTTCTTTCTATTGCCCCCCAGATGGGAGAAATGGAGTCAAACGGGGGAAGTGATGCACTTCGGGTCACCTGTACCTAGCGAGGGGCAAAGCTGGGGTTAAATTTTTCCTCTCTTGCAGACCAACCTTCCGTAAATACCGTTTTTATTTGGATAATAACAGCTGACATTTGCATAGCATTTTATGGTTTGCAAAGTGTTTTCTTTCAGAATCGCATTGAAGTCTCTTATTGTCAGAGTAATGTAGATACCACTGGTGGTGTTATCCGATTTTCCTAATGAGGAAAATGAGTTTAAGTGATTTACCCGAAGTCACACAGTTACTAAGAACCAGAGGAGAAAACCACAGATCTTAAAACGGAAGGAACCTTAGATTCTAGACAAATCCACTCATATTACAGATGAGGAAACTGAGGCTCTCAGAGA
This sequence comes from Sarcophilus harrisii, assembly GCF_902635505.1. Lineage (NCBI taxonomy): Eukaryota > Metazoa > Chordata > Mammalia > Dasyuromorphia > Dasyuridae > Sarcophilus > Sarcophilus harrisii. The sequence continues at coordinate 547,025,637 of NC_045428.1, read as the reverse complement.
AATGACATTCATTTATTACCGATGCTTAGACTAAGACTTCCTCACCCTTGTTAGTCGTGTTCATCTTTTTGTGATCCCATTCGGGATTTTCTTGCAGAGATACTGGACTGCTTTGCCATTTCGTTCTTCAGCTCATTTGACAGATGAGGAAACTGAGGCAAACAGGGTTAAGTGATTTGTTCAGGATTACACAGCTAAGTGTCTGAGGTCAGATTTGAACTGAAGAAGACAAATCTTCCTGATTCCAGGCCTGGCACGCTCTCCACTTCATGCCTAGCTATCCCTCATCCTTACTTAAGACTTTCGAAGTCTTTCCTTTCCTTCAAAGCTCAAGTCCAGTGTCCTTTCTCTTTACCCAAGATAAAATTGACCTTTTTTCTCTTTTTCTCATAGTACTTTCTTTGTTTGGATCTTTCCCTTAGCCCAAACACTTTCTCCCTGGTCTCATACCAATCAATCAACTAACAGGCATTTATTAAACACTTAACCATGCTAAGTCCTGAGAGAGTAAAGAAAAATAAAAATAAAAAAGTTCCTGACAAAAGAACATATTTGTTTATAGGTTATGCTCTTCCTATTATATCATAAACTTTTTTTAATAGCCTTTTATTTACAAGTTATATATGTATGGGTAATTTTACAGCATTGACAATTGCCAAACCTTTTGTTCCAATTTTTCCCCTCCTTCCCCCCACCCCCTCCCCTAGATGGCAGGATGACTAATACATGTTAAATATATTAAAGTATAAATTAGATACACAATAAATATACATCATAAACTTTCAATTGCATATATTTAACCTATATCCAATTACTTGCTATCTAGGGGAAGGGAGGGAGAGAGGGAGAAAAATTTGGAACACTAAGGTGAATGGTGGATGGTGAATGTTGAAAACTATCTTTGCATATATTTGGAGAAATAAAATGCTATTTAAAAATGAAATAAAATGATTTTAAAAGATTGTAAACTTCCTTTGGGATAGAGACAGTATTATTTTCATCTTCATATATGCAACATTCATCAGTATTTTCCATATGAGTACTAAATAAATATTTTTCAATAAGAATTAAAATAATTTCCATTTCTATTACCCTTTAAGAATTACAAAGCACTTTCAACAAAACTACAAATTAGGTTCTTTTCCTTTCTTCCTCCCTCCCTCCCTCCTTCCTTACCTCCTTCCCTCCCTCCCTTCCGTCCTTTTTTCTTCCTTCCTTCCTTCCTTCCTTCCTTCCTTCCTTCCTTCCTTCCTTCCTTCCTTCCTTCCTTCCTTTTCTCCTTGCCTCCTTCCTTCCTTCTCTCTCTCCTTCCCTCCTTTTCCTCTTTCTTCCTATGATTCCAGTTGGCATAAAAATGTGAGGTGGCACAATGAATAGAATTCTGGACTTGGAGGCAAGAAAATCTCAGTTAGAATCCTTTCTACTTTCCAGCCTTACTAGGTGGGCAAATTATTTATCATCAGTCAGCCCCAGTTTCCTCCTCTGCAAAATGGGCATAATAACATGAGAGAATGTTTGTAAATCATCTTAAGACCTTAAAGTGCTCTCTAAATGTTAGCTCTAGAGAAGCTGAGCCATTTGTGGGAGCCTGGCAGACTTAGAGGGCTGTGCAGGGCTCTGACTCCTGGTCTCACAGCTAGTACAATAACTTGGCCCTGGGCTCCTCTGACTCTAAGACCAGACCCCTCTCCACTTGTCAACAGAAGTGTGCGTAACATTATTTTAAAGGTATTGAGGTTCAACCCAATTGGGTGACTTTTCTAAGACAACCCAAGGTGACTTTCTCAGCTAGGGAATATCAGAGTTGTGATTCAAACCCTGTTCAATCCCCCTGTTTCTAAGCCCAGCATTTATTATTCACTACATTTTCCTAGTCCTCAGAAGGGCTAGAAGAGACTCAGCCTGGAGTCCTCTTGAGGAACATTCTGGCTGCCTCAGGTTAGGGCAGACATTCCCATGAGGTGGAAGGACTAGCATCCCCTTGAATTTTTCCTTGGTTCTGTGGCCTCGAATAGACCTCAGGCCTGTCTGAGCTTTAAAGTGCCCCTGTGCAAAATGGAACAAGTCCCTGGGAAGAACCCAGCTATTGAGCTGGAGATGAAAGGATTATTTGGTCTAGGCCTGAGATGTTGCTGTTGTTCTTCCTTGATTTTTGAAGAGGACTGAATGTCACAAGGATGATGTCTTGATTTGCAAGTGAATTGGCTTTTAGTGAGACAGAACCATAGCAAAGTCATCAGCTTTACTCTCTCCAGGAGCAAGACAAAAGTCAGGAAAATTGGCAATGACTGGTCTGAGATATAAACCTTCCAGAACATCTCAGCCAGTCTCTTTGGACAATGGTAGATACCGAGATTAGGGCCAGAGGCCAAGTAGAACAACCCCACCACCACCACTTTCCTATGGTCTCCCCTCAGATCCTATTAGATACATCCCAGGACTCTACACTAAGTATCCTGGGAATAGCAATGACACCTTCTCCAGTAAGTTTCCCTATAGTCATTGTTAGTCATTCAGCAAGTGTTTAAGTATCCACGTGTACCAGACAGCATTCTAAGTAGTGCATTAAAAAATAAAGACAAAAATCCTTTCCTCAAGGAACTCACATACTAATGGAGGAGACAACATATAAAATACGTTGGTTTTTTTTTTTTTTTTGGGGGGGGGGGGGGGGGAGACAATCAGAATTAAGTGATTTGCCCAAAGTCACATAGCTAGTTTATGAGGTCAGATTTGAACTCAGCTGCTTCTTTTTGTTTTTTTCTTTTCTTTTCTTTTCTTTTTTTTTTATTGTAAGCTTATTTATTTTTTAATACATATTGCTTTATAAATCACGTTGGGAAAGAAAAATCAGAGCTAAAGGGAGAGATTAAAAAAAAAGAGAAAAAAGAAGTGAACACACATTCAGTCTCTTTAGATTTTTTTCTGGATGCAGGTGGCATTTTCTGTCCAAAGTCTTTTGAGATTGTTTTGGATCACTGAACCACTGAGAAGAACCAAACTTTTCATAGTTGATAATGCACAATCTTACTGTTACTGTGTACAATGTATTCCTGGTTCTGCTTGTTTTACCCAGCATCAGTTCATGTAAATCTTTCCAGACCTTTCTATAATCAGCTTTTCCATCATTTTTTATAGAACAATACTACTTCATTACCTTCATGTACTACAGCTTATTCAGTCATTTCCCAACCGATGAGCATCCGTTCCTTTCCAATTCTTTGCTTCCACAAAAAGAGCTGCTACAAACATTTTTGTACATTTGGGTGCCTTTTTCTCCTTTATGATTTCCTTGGGTTACAGACCCAGTAATGGCACTGCTGGGTCAAAAAATATGCATAGTTTGGGTATAGTTCCAGATTGCTCTCCAGAATGGTTGGATTGTTTTGCAACTCCACCAACAATGCATCAGTGTCCCAGTTTTCCCACGTCCCCTCCAACATTTATCATTATCTTTTCCTGTCATCTTAGTCAATCTGAACTCAGATGCTCCTATACTATCCACTAAACAATTTATCTATCTTTTGGACTGAGTCTTAAAAGAGACCAGGAAAACCAAGAGGTGGCAATGAGTAGACAGAACATTTCAGGCATGGTGACTGCCCTTGAAAAGGTAGCATGTGATGTTGAATCATAGAGACTGAAGTATAAGAAGGTAAGTAAAACTGGGAAGGGGCCAGGTATGAAGAGTTTTACTGCCAAGTGGAGTTAATGTTTAATACTGAAGGTAATAGGGAGCCACAAGAGATCCTTGAGCAGGAAGGGATGACATTCTCAGAAAAATCATTTTGGCAGCTGGTTAGATTGCAGTGGGGGAAACTTAAGACAGGGGGATCAGTTAAAAGGCTCTTGCAAAATATAATCTTACTGGAAATAACAAGGGCAGCAGGGGCTGCTGGGTGAGTGGAGAGAAGGGCACCTATAGGAGGGATGTTATGAAGGTAAAATAAGCAAGATCCCATTAAAACTGATAAAAGTTGTGGAGGTGCAACCTGGCAGCTGCCTCTTTAGGTGCTATATGCAGTCTGTCCCTGAAGCAGCCACAACTATTGAAGTCCCAGCAAGGAGCCATCAAATGGCTCAATACCATAAAAGATAGCTTTATTAATGGAAGTGATACTAACATATCGTATTATAGGCTTTACTGTTACTCTCTAAGGACTATTGGATTTGCAGCTGAGATCTCTATGTGCTGTTTCCCTTGTCAGAATATGAGCTCTTGGACTGCAGAAACCATTTTACTATCTCTATTTGAATTTCCTCTATTTTGCACAGTGCTCTGTACTTTGGAAGTGCTTACCAAATGCTTTTTCATTCACTGGAATTTCAAGAAGATCATAATCCACAGCTGCAGGGATCTGGAACTCTGGGAAAGCTGTAATCCAGAGAAACAAATCAGGAATCTCAGTGATGCAGTGACCCTAAGATGCTGCAGTAGCTGTTTTTGAGAAGGGAAGCTCTCCCCCTTTCTCATACCCTCCCCACATTCCATCTTTTCCTGTGGAAACTACCACTAACCTTTTTCTTTGTTCTCACTGTGACCAACATTAGACTGAGCTGTTTGAGATCAGGAACTGTATTTTGCCTATTTTTGTGTCTCCTGCACCTAAGGCAGGGCTTAGCATGTCATAGGTGATCAGTAAATAATTATTGATTGCCTGATTGGCCCATAATCTCTCTAACCTATGGCTTTTCCCAGATTATCACCCTTGAGCTGACTATATCTTCCCTTCCTCAACAGTATCATCAATATTCCAGTTTCTGGCCTACTTATTGCAGATCAAGCCTTGCCAGACTCCAACCTTGGATTATTCTCACTAGTTTTTGTTGTTGTTGTTATTGAGGCAATTGGGGGTTAAGTGACTTGCCCAGGGTCACACAGCTAGGATGCATTAAGTGTCTGAGATCAGATTTGAACTCAGGATGGGTGCCGCCTCGTTGTCCCTCACTATTTGTTTTAACTGGCATACTGATGATTGGAGCTAGAGAAAATCATGAAATCATGTTGATGAGGTCCATTATAAATCTGTTACACAATCTCAGTGAGGTCCTCATTACAGCCAGGCAATCCTTTCTATCTCTTTACTCAATTAGCTATAGCACTCATCATTGTGGCTATCTCAAAAAAAAATTTTTTTTTTATTCCCTCTTCAAGCCTATCATAACACCTTCTCAGTTGAGGACTTCTTACTTTGATTTTTTTTTTTTTTTTGAGGCAATTGGGGTTAAGTGACTTGCCCAGGGTCACACATACTTACTTTGAAAAATAAGAACTCCCTCTTTTTCCTTCCTCTTTTTATGTCACTTAGATATCTCCTCCATCTATCTCTGTCAGCCCTGACTTGAATGATGGCCCTTCTCTTTCCCCAGTCAGGTAACCTCTTCTCTTCTTGCTATCTTCCAAGTTATCCCACTTGACAGTAGAATGACTACCAATCTCATCATTCCACCGAAATTGCTCTCTCCATAGTTACTAATGACCTCTTAATTGCCAAATCTCTCAGTCTTCATCCTTATCCACTTCTCCCCTGCCTTTGACACTGGTAACTGCCTTCTCCTCTTGCTTCCTCTCCCCTCTCCAGACTTTCTAGACCCTCTTCCCTTCTGGTTCTCCTCATATCTGTCTGATCAATCCTGAGTCTTTTTCATTGGTTCTCTATCCAATTTATATCCAAGAACTATAGGTGTTTCTCAAATTTTGTCTTGGACCCTCTTTTCCTTTCTCTTTATCCTCTCTTACTTGGGGATTAAATCAGCTCCCATTATCATCTCTATGCTGATGATTCTGAGACTTATACATCTAACTTTCATCTCTCTCCTGAGCTCCAGTCTCATGTCACCAATTGTCTGTTGGATATCTTGAACTGGATGTTCCAAATTCAATATTCCAAAATAGCAATCGTTATTTTTTCCCCAAAACTTCTCTTTTCCTCCTTTCTCAGTATATTCTCTTAGCCAGGAATGCCACTCCTTTACTAAGGTCCCCTTTTCTGTCCACTTGAATCTGTGACACAGAACTAAATAGTTGGTACCTTTCTGCACCTCTGTGCCCTTGTATGGGTCTGGGGACCCTAGGATGGGACTAGGACTTTCTCTTGCCTTGGTGCACAGCCTTTTCCAGAACTGGAGTGCCCCTGCCCTGACTCAAGACCTCTATGTCTGCACACTTTTCTGTCTGTCTCCTTTTATCAACACAAGCTGGAGAAAGGACTCACTGTGACATCAGGATTCAGTCTGATGCATTTTCTAGTTGTATTTAGAGGAGTTTTTCACAAAAGGTTTCTAAATGTCACAACATAACATTCTCACTCTTTTTGCTGTGGTTCACTTGCATTTTGTTTTCTTACTCATTTTCTTTTCTTTTTGATCTGATTTTTCTTATGCAGCAAGAGAATTGGATAACTGTGTATATATCTATATGTGTATATATATTGGATTTAACATATATTTAAATATTTATAACATATATTGCATTGCTTGCCATCTAGGGGAGGGACTGGAGGGAAGGAGGGAAAAAAGGCTATGCAAGGGCCAATGTTGACAAATTATCCGTGCATATGTTTTGAAAATAAAAAGCTTTAATTAAAAAAAAAAAGAATTAAAAAAAAAGGTTTCTAAATGGTCTCCTTGCTTTAAATGTCTCCCTATTTCAATTCATCTTCCCCACAGATGCCAAAGTGACTTTCCTAAAAAGCCAGTCTGAGCATGTCATCCGCCTACTCAATAATTCCATTGACTCTCTATTAAACTCCAAGATCAAATATAAAATCCTCTGTTTGGCATTTACACTGCTTCACTACCTGGCCTCTTCCTGCCTTTCAGTCATCTTCCAGTTTACTTCTCTCCATGAATTCCACAGTCCAGCTCCACTAGCCTCCTCATAGTTTCTCAATAAATGATGCCATGTCTCCTAAGTCTGCCCTCTCACCTCTGCCTCTCAGTTTCCTTGCTTTAAACTAATCTCAAATTTCACCTTCTGGAAGCCTTTTCAGATTCTACTCTGTTTATCCTGTGCATATCTTAATTTTACACACACGCACACACACACACACACACACAGAGTTATTTGTATGTTTTCTCCCAATAGAATGTGAGCAACTATATTTTTGCCCTAATTGATGCTTTTGCATCTCAATTCTTACCTACCCCTTGGTCATTAAATGGGTGTTGCCTCAAACAAACTGAGACCTGGGAAGGAACCTAATTTAAAAAGGTCAGTGTCACCCACTGCACCCTGAGCCATCACCACTGGACTCTAGAGTCTCTGGAGGAGAGAATGAGACTGACTTTGCATACCTCTTCTTTACTGAAACTCATTTCACTCCCAAGCCCTTATTGCTTTTCTTTGAGCCAAGGATGAACAATAACAAACAACTCAGCAAAATTTCTGGAACATTTTTATGTTGTTCAGTCATTTTTCAGTCCTGTCTGATTCTTCATGACTCCACATGGGGTTTTCTTGGCAAAGATACTGGAGAGGTTTGCCATTTCCTTCTCCAGCTCATTTTACACTTGAGGAAACTGAGGCAAACAGAGGTAATGTGAGTTGCCCAGGATGACACAACTAGTCAGTTTCTGAGGCCAGATTTAAACTCAGGTTTTCCTGACTCCGGGTTTAGTTCTCTATCGTTGCACCATCTAGCGCCCAGCACATAGTAAACACTTAATAAATGCTTATTAAACTGTTTCACACACAAGTACCTTTGGTAAATAAAAGTCATCTCATGATCAATCTGGGATAGAGTACTATGTAAGGGGAAAGTTAGTTTCCTATTATTCCTGAAGGAATAAAGGAAAAGGTGACATTTAAGCTTCAGCTTTAAGACTGGGTAAGAATTCAACAGGTAGAGGCAGCTAGAGGGAACAGTGGATAGAGCACTGTCCAGCCTCAGACATTTAACATTTACTAGCTGTGAGACCCTGAACAAGCCACTTAATCCCAATTACCCCCAATTACCATAAACACACACACAGAGAATTCAATAGGTAAAGGGGAGGAAAGATGATAAGCAAAGGCAAGAAAGTGGGAAAGTATAGCACAAGTGGGAGGACAAATGGTCTCAATTAGCATGGAGAGGAATAGCATAAGATGAAACTTGAGAAGTTGGAGAAAGACCTGGATTTGAGTGCTGCTTTTGACACATAATAGGTGTGTGATGCTCAACAAGTCACTTAACTAATCTCCCGGTGTCCCCAGCCATTCTCCAAGACTAGAAACTGCAGAGAAAATGAGCTGAAA